>NW_024426552.1:63032188-63227556 GCF_017311325.1 Ursus maritimus | reverse complement strand
AAACCTCTCAAGACATGACAGGGACAAATTGAACAAAAGATTTGAGCAACTATTTTACCAAAAAAGGTATATTGATGGCCACAAGCTCCTGAAAAGATGTCCCAAATCATTAGCCATTGGGAAAATGCAAATTAAAACCCTACTCAGAAGGGTGGCTGAAATTTAAAATATTAAGCCTTGGTGACTGTAGAACAACTGGGGTCCTCATACTTATAAGCAGGAATGCAAAATGGCAGAGCCACTTTGAAAATCAGTTCAGCAGTTTTTTTTTTTAAAAAGTTAAACACATATACCTACCATATGATTCAACAATTTCACTCCTAGATATCTACTCAAGAATATGAAAACATGTTCTCACAAAACTAGTATATGAATATTTACAGCATGAGCATTCATAATAGACACAAATGTAACAATACAAATGCCAAATATCTAGTGAATGGATAATCAAAATATAGCATATCCGTGCAATGGACTATTACCCAGCAATTAAGTGGAATGAACTACTGATACACATAACAACATGGATAAAACTCAAAAAGACCATGCTAAATGGAAGAAACTAGTCACAAAAAGCAACATACTATATGATTCCACTTCTATGAAATTCTAGAAAAGGCGAAACTACAATGATCTGAAGCCCATCAGTGGTTCCCTGGGGGCAAGGTTGGACTAAAAGGACAGAAGGGAACTTTCTGTGGGTGATAGAAGTATTCTTAAACTGGATTGTGGGGGTGGGGGGGTAGACACATGACTGTATACACATATACATGCAATTTACCAAAGTTCACCAAACTATACACCTAAAATGGGTGAATTTCATTATATGTGAATCATGCCACAGTGCAAATGGACAAATAAAAATGAAGGTTAAGAAGTTTTCACAAATAGGGGTGCCTGGGTGGCACAGCGGTTAAGTGTCTGCCTTCGGCTCAGGGCCTGATCCCGGCGTTATGGGATCGAGCCCCACCTCAGGCTCCTCCGCTAGGAGCCTGCTTCTTCCTCTCCCACTCCCCCTGCTTGTGTTCCCTCTCTCGCTGGCTGTCTCTATCTCTGTCGAATAAATAAATAAAATCTTTAAAAAAAAATAAAGATTTAAAAAAAAAAAAGAAGTTTTCACAAATAAACCCTGAGTGAATTCAGGGCCAGCACTTGTGAACCAAAAGAAACACCAGGAAGTTCTTCAGGCTGAAAGAAAATGGTCTCAGATGGTAGCATGGAAGGGCACGGGAAAAGGTAAATACATGGTTAAATATAAAAGAATATGGACTGTTTACGTCAAAACAATAATAAGGGGCGCCTGGGTGGCACAGCGGTTAAGCGTCTGCCTTCGGCTCAGGGTGTGATCCCGGCGTTCTGGGATCGAGCCCCACATCAGGCTCCTCCGCTATGAGCCTGCTTCTTCCTCTCCCACTCCCCCTGCTTGTGTTCCGTCTCTCGCTGGCTGTCTCTATCTCTGTCGAATAAATAAATAAAATCTTTAAAAAAACAAAACAAAACAATAATAAATGTATCCGTAGACGTAAGAGAGATGACAAACGGTGGAGGGCAGTCCACACAGTTCCTCTGTTGCCAAGGTCCTTGCCTGACTTAGGAAGCGGGAAAATCAACAGTACTCCAATAAAGTAGGCTGCATTACATCAAGGATGCCTGTTGTAGTCTCTGGAGTAACAACTGAAAGACCTATGGAAGACATATAACTAAAAACTGGAAAAAAGAGGAATGGAATAATAAAAGAAGCTTTCATCATGCAAGAGAAGGCAGGAAATGAGGAATAAAGGAACAAAGTACAAGAGGACAAACAGCAAGATGTTAGACTCAAACTATATCATTAATTATTAACTATTTTAAACGTCAATGGTCTACATTCCAATTAAAAGGCAGTTTGTCAGACTGAATTTTTAAAAAGGCAAAACCAAGCTATATGCTATTTATTTACTGGAGTCACACATTAAGTAAAAAGAGAAAATGTGAAAATAAAAGGATGAGAAAAGGACCCTACACGAACACTAATCAAAGTAAACCTGATGTAGTTCAATCAATATCAGCAAAGCGGACATGGAGGTAAGAAGTATTGCTAGAGATTAAAAGGGATATTTCATAATTATAGGAAGATACTGTAAAATACTAACTGCTTCTATCTTCCTTCCTTGTGTTAAGTGCCACAATTATCTAATAATAGAATAACTACCTACCTTCAGGTAAGATGATGATTTTCAAAATGCCTTGTCATTTCAAGCACAAAAATATGATGAAACCAATTTTTTTAAAAAAAAGTATTGCCCATCCATGCATGGCATTAGACTTTGAAGAGTGACACCTTTGAAAATGTTAGGACTGTTACGTTGGCTGATCACGAAGGGTTTTATTTGTGCCTATGGCATGAACATGTGTAAAAATGTTCACTGTGTCTGCCATGTATAATAGTCTATTTCTGTTTCTTTATTCTTCTGAAGTCATGGGTAATAAATTCACTCAGAAAACAGGAGTCGGTTAGCACTGCCAAAACAGACCAGTTTCATTAGCTTAATGAAAATAGTTTGGGGCAAGACCTTTGATAGCTGTTATATGTCTTGATCAGAGTTCAGTCATTACCTGTCCTTTAAAAAATAACTTTACTGTAACTTCATGCTCAGCGATTTTTTTTCTGGGTCCCCACGTAGCTTCTAATATACCCTTAAATAGAAAGTAATGAATGCAAAAGCTATAGAACTTTGTATAAGTGTCAGGTTCCATTTCTGTTTTTCACCAAACTCTGAATGTCATCATTCAGAAACCACATATGGCTCAGTGAGGTGCTTTTGTTCATAAAAACCCTTTAGTTTTTCTCAGTGAGCTGTAGCCAGAGGTAGAGATGCTCTCTAAACGTTAAGCCAGGAGCTAGTCAGATAGAACACAGCGTAGGATAAGCAGAACGTGTCCATCATTCAACGACTTTGAATGAGGACAAACAACAAAACAACAACAAAAAGAAGGGTCAGTCATTTCTAAGCCTTAATGTGTTATAAGCTCGTCAAACTAAAATTAAGTGCATGGCACACTGAGACTAGGAGATTTGGGAAGATGTAGCCGGGTTCAGGATCCTCGGAGGCGGTGGGGGCTGGGGGAGCTAAGACTTCTGGGCCGTGGAGCAAGAGGGAGCTGGGGAGGGAGGCATAAAAACCTTGGCCTTACTCTCCTCCCTCTTTTCACCTCTGGCCAATACCTCCCATTGGTCAAACACAACTGGAAACCAGAAGGCAAGCTACGGCAGCCTCTCCAAGAGCAGAGTAAGATGGAGAAGAGTGGAGAGGGCATCTGGATGGGCATAGGGAAGCTATCTAGCACAGGAGGCTGCTGCAACTGTCTAGATAAGGACCACCTGCCGAATTTCAGTCTCAGTTCTACCATAAACTATGTGCTGTGTGACTTTGTGGAAGCCACTTAACTTCTCTGAGCCACAGTGTCCTATTCTGTTAAAATGAGGGGAGGATACCTACCTCTCAGAGTTATTGTGAAGATAAGGTTAATATTTGTAATGTTTAGTGCAGTGCCTGGCACACAGTAAGAGCTAGACAAATGATTTTCCCCTCTTCGTTAAATATATTCTCTGCTTGCCTAGAGATCTACGTTCCTTTCAATGTTAGCATGCTTCAGAAAAATCCTCTTATTCCTAAAGAACCTAGGGAAGTGTCAGGATCATTCCTATGTCAAATACATTACAGTAATAATTGCCTTGGTCAGAGAAACATTTTTTTTATTTAGGCGGAGAAACATTTAGGCAGAGAAACATTTTTTTATTCTTGAGAAATGTTGCATATACAAGGGACTAATTTGGCCCTTAGCAAATAACTCAATATAGATTCCCACTTATTGACCAGAAGCAGCGGTTTATTTCCTAGTAGTGCTAGACAGTGACATCAGCTGTACCCTATTCGTTTGTGTCAGGGAATGAGATGCCGGCATGCAGAACACTTTCATTCGAGGAGGCTCAGGAGATTTGCTGTAAGCCAGTTGTTCATTCCAAGGATTAGAAGAGCATTTTTCTATTGTAAATTGCACACCAATTTGCAGTGCTATTTCCAAGTTCTGATGGAAAGTCTATAATGTATTCCTAAAATCATCTAATGTTTTTATCTATGATCCCTCAAGCTGGCATATTTTCTGCTATTCCCTTCACCCAGATTAATTCCAAAACAATGATAGTTGCCCTGCTGGCAAGGCCTGCAGAGAAGTCTGGACCGTGCGCAGGGTGCAGGCTTCTCCTGTGGGGTGCTCTGAAGACAAGGGAAAAAACGGAGGGCACTGAGTGCAGTATTGAGAAAGGCTCACAAAGTGATACTGCTTCCTTACCTGTATATCCACTTCCCACTTTACTACGCAACCTCCCATGTTGATTGATGTTACCTCCTTGCTTTTTAGAGATGAGAAAACAGACACTCTGTGATGTTAAGTAGCTTGCCCAAGGCCTTCCACAATTTGGGTTGGCACGAGGGTTAAAATGTAGGTCTTCTGATTCTGAAGTACTTGTCCTGGGATGAAAAAGTAACCTTCCATCCTAGAGTAACATGCTGACTGCCTGTTGTCTGTAAAGGACTAAGTTAAGACCACCAGGGCTTCATCCGTGAAAAGGAAAGCAGTCTTCGGAATTTATTTTAGTCGCCTGACAAGAAGTCACTCATCAGTTAAAAAAATAAAAAATAAAAATTCACTAACTAGTTTGCTAAGGGAGAAAAGTCATAATTTTGTAAGTGCTTTCGAAAAGTGGAAGAGAGTCAAGGTGTTTATGCTAATTAAGCATTGAATAGAATGGAGCCAGTCCAAAGGTCTTAAATCATTGGTTGAATCAAGCCCCATTGTTCATTGGTCTGGAGCGCCTACAGTTGGGCCCAGTAAGGGTCTGGATGGGGGGTCACTAGAAGCTGATATTTCTTTTTCACCTCCAGCTGGTTATAATAGTTACGCACAGCATTCAGGTTGACATCTCAAACTCTCAATCCTCTCAGACATTCATCAGAATCACACCAATGGCTTGCTGAAACAGACTGCTGATTCAGTAGGCTTGGCATACAGTCTTAGAATCTGTATTTCTAACAAGTTCCCAAATGAAGCTTTGCAGCTGGTCCCGGGTCCATGTTTTGAGAACCACTATCCTAGATACATAATGCTGAAAGGGGGGAGTTTTAATTTTAAACCTCCTTGACAGCAACCTCCTCTTAAGATCTAACTACCAAATGACTCCCTCATACCCAAGACAGACAGAGGTTTCTCCTGATAATAACCTTCATATTCTACTCATGGAAGACCTGCCTCTTCTTCCAACAGTAGTTCTCAGAGGAGGGAAGTATTTTTATGGGGCGGGAGGAATGAAGAAATTGCTCATGGAATCCCAAGTCAACACAACTTATATCACAACCTCATCCCTGTATCTTTTCATTTCCCTTCCTTGGGAGGAATCAATACTGAATTATTTGACTTGCCTTTTTAAAAAAACAGCATTACATGCATTGATTGAGTCTCATGACATTTAAAGTTTGCTTTTTATTACCTTACCCTTCCTGATCAATAATCAGTTTTTTTCCATGCTCATAACTTTATCCTATCTAATTTTTGGTCAGTGTACAATCCGATTTATTTCTACTGTGACTCAGCCAGGTAGTTTTCCAAACTTACAGTTCTCCTTGTAAAAATCCACCGTTCTCCAGTTATACCCTCCTTGTTCCTTTGCTGGGCACATATCCCTCACTGCCCCACGGTAGATATTTGTGTCCTGGGTTGTGTCTTCCAGTGGATTGGTGTCTGTGGAGACAAGGAGCTTATGATAAAGCTTTGTTTTCCTCATACCACCAGTCCAGGCCCTGCTCATAATAGATAATAAATATTAGTTTGGATTCATTGGCAGGTTTAATTAGACACCTTAGCTGATTCTTTTTTATTCACGTAAGTAAAATTCATACTTTTTGGCATATTTCTGAATCATAGAGGCATGTAACCACCACCACAATTAAAATACAGAAGAGTTCCATTACCCTAAATAAACTTCTTTATACATGCTGCCCCTTTGTAGTCAAAAACTCCCCTTTCCCTCAGACCCTGGCAACCACTGGTCAGTTCTTTGTCCCTATAGCTTTGCTCTTTCCTGAATGCCATATAAAGGTGATCATGTAGGATGTAGCTCTTGGATGACTTGTTCCACTTAGAAAAATGCACATGAAAGTCAATGCTTTTGGTGCGTGTATCAGTAGTTTGTTCTTTATTGCTGAGAAGTATTCCATTGTATGGCTGTCCAACTGTTTGTTTACTCATTTACCAGTTGAAAGATGTTTGGGTTGTTTCCAATCTTTGGCAATTATGAATAAAGCTGTTGTAAATATTTGCATATGGGGTTTTATGTGAACATAATTTTTCATTTATTTTCAATGAATACCTAAGAGTGGGATTTTTGTAGGTTATGATAAATGTATATATAATTTTATAAGAAACTTATAAGAAAATTTTAAAGTTTCTTGTAGAGGAGCTGTACCATTTCATAGTATTCTTATCAGCAATATATAAGAATTTCAGTTACTCTACATCCTCATCAACTCTTGGAATTGTCACTTCATTTTGTTTTAGACATTCTGATACGAATTTAGTTATTTCATGGCAGTATTAATTGGCATTTCCCTAATAAATAATACTGAGTATCTTGCCATGTGTTTTTTGCCATCTATCTATTATCTTCTATGACAAAATATGTGTCCAAATCTTTTACCTATTTTTCTATTTTTTATTTTTATTTTTTTAAAGATTTCATTTATATATATATATATATATATATTTATTTATTTGAGAGAGAGCAAGCAGGTGAGGGGAGCAGAGGGAGAGGGACAAGCAGATGGCATGCTCAGCACAGAGCCAATCGCAGGGCTTGATCCCATGACCCCAGACTGAGCCACCCAGGCACCTCTACCTATTTTATAATTGAGTTGTTTGTTTTCTCACTGTTGAAGTTTGAGAGTTTTATATGTTTTGGATAATAGTCCGTTGTCAGATATGTGATGTGCACATAATTTCCTCCAGTCTGTAACTTATCTTTCATTCTCTTAACAATGTCTGTGAAAAGCAAAATTTTAAATTCTGAGCAAGTCCCATTTATTAATTTTTTCCTTTAGGGATCATGCTTATGCTTTTTTAGAACTCTGCCTAACTCACGCTCACAAAGATTTCCACCTGTTGTTTCTTCTAAAAGTTTTTTTTTTTTTAAGATTTTATTTATTTATTCGACAGAGAGAGAGACAGCCAGCGAGAGAGGGAACACAAGCAGGGGGAGTGGGAGAGGGATAAGCAGGCTCATAGTGGAGGAGCCTGATGTGGGGCTCAATCCCATAACACCGGGATCACGCCCTGAGCCGAAGGCAGACGCCCAACCGCTGTGCCACCCAGGCAACCCTCTTCTAAAAGTTTTATAGTTATACATTTTATACTCAGTTCTGTGACCCATTTTGAGCTAATTTTTGCATAAGGTTTGGAGACTAGTTTGAGGTTCGCTTTTATGTTTACTGGCACCCAACTGTTCCCGTACCTTTTGTTGAATTGCACTTGCACTTTTGTCAAAATCCAACTGACCGTATTTATGTGAGTATATTTCTGGGTTCTCTGTTCTGTTCTATCAATCTATGTATCTACCTTTTCACCAATACCACACAGTTTTGATTACTGTATCTTTTTCGTAAGGCTTGAAGCCAAGTAGTATGACTCTTCCAACCTTGTTCTTTTCCAGAACTGTTTTGACCATTCTAATTCCTTTGCCCTTCCAGATAAATTTTAGAATCAGATTGTGAATATCCATAAAAAGTTCTACCCTCAGTTGATTCTTAAACTAAACTGTTTACTTTGGCTGACCTATGGTTCTCAAACTTCAGTGTGCTTGAGAATTATAAAAATGCATGTGCTGGGGCCTGACTTTGAATATTCTCATTCAGTAGTTCTGCCAGGGGCCTGGGCATTTGCATTTTTAACACTATCCATGAGATGATCTGATATACATGGTCATGAACCATGATTTGAGAAACATGGTCCTGGCTTCCCAGAACCTAGGAAATTGTCCACAGGCTTTGAAGAATCTTATAAATATTATATCCACAAACTTGGTGAAAAGATACGGCATTGGGTTCACAGTTAAGTCTAACACCTGATAATATATGTCATACAACATTGTGGCCAATCGGTATTATCGAGCCTGTGCCGAAACACAAACCGGAACCTCAAAAGTGTCTAACCGTCCTTCTTTAGGTGACGAGAACAATGATGTGGTTTTCCATGTCTCATGAGTAGCTTTTCTGTGATATTTATCCCATGGGCCAATTCCATGAATATTTTCTTATACTCAGGACAAAATTCTTAAACCGTTTTCAAACAAGGAGAAACTAGACTGGAGAGATGTACGAGCTAAGTAAGAGAGTTACAAGGAAAAACATTAATCAAATGAATAGACTCTTGAGAAAAATTAGGTTAATGACCATAAATATTAACTTTGTTTTACATTGAAATATGGATTGACCAGGTCGCTTTGGGAATTGGACATTCTTGTTAATTTAATTTTCTGGGTAATAAGAGATGGAAGGTTAACTGGAAAAAACCTTCCAGTAGAAAATCTTTCTAAAATGAATTAGTGTACTTTCCATGTTAATTTATTACTAAGCATTCATTGACTTGCTTGTTTCCTAAGGGTAGGAAATAACAATATAGAAAAGACCAAAGTGAATTTGAGATGCTTTTCACAGGTCCCTGGACCAAGAGTCTCACTGAATGAATAGTCCTGGCAAACAGGTGGAAAGAAATTAATAAATTATTCTGGAATGCCACCAGGGAAATAAGTTCCTTTCCAGGTGTTAATTGCTTTGCCGATAGGCCATAACTACCTATAGTGGGGAGTGGAGAGTAACGATTTAGAGGGAGACTAACCTTCAGACTGAAAAGAGCTGTCTCAGAAACACTAGAATTAGCAGCCTTCATGAAGAGGCCTGGCAAATGACAATATTGGCTCCCATTGGAAGAAAAAAGAGAGTGATTTCTCCTGGCAAAGGACCCTTCTTTGGCTAAAAGTTTATCAAGTAGCCACCTATTCTTGAATCTTCTGTAGGATTTCTTGAGGCACCACAGGGAGGCTTGATGAATCTTTTAATAGGCAGTGTTAGTCTAGGAGTTCCTAGGCAGACTCGGAGCCAGGCTCCTTTGATCTACACCTAGTCTTCACTGCCTGCTCTCGATATGACCTTGGAAAAGTCACTGCACGTCTCTATTCCTCAGCTTCACTATCTACAAAATGGGGGGAACAACAGCAAATGGATTGAACTCACTAATCAAAAGGCACAAAGCAGCTGGTTACATAAAAAACAAGACCCAACTGTATGCTGCCTGCAGGAGACTCATTTCAGATCTAGAGACACACAGAGGCTTGAAGTGAAAGGACGGAAGACAACATTCCAAGCAAACAGAAACAAAAAGAAGGTGGCTGTAGCCATACTTAAATCAGACAAAATAGACTTCAAGCCAAAAAGGGTAAAAAAGACAAAGAAGGTCATTATATAATGATAAAGAGGTCCATACATCAAAAAGATATAAAAATTGTAAATACATACACTCCTAATGCCTGGGCACTGAAATATATTAAGCAATTAATAACAGATATCAAGGGAGCAGTAGACAACAGTGCAAAATCGTAGAGGACCTCAATGCTCCACTATCAGCAATAGATAGGTCATCCAGACAGAAAATCAACAAAGAATTGATATGGAATTGAACCATACTTTAGAGTAAATGGACTTAATAGACATATACAGAACCTCACATTTAACAGCAGCAGAATAAACATTCTTTTCAAGTGCACATGGAATATTCTCCAGGATAGATCATATGATAGGCCACAAAACAAATTAGCAAATTTAAGATTGAGATAATATCAACCATCTTTTCTTTCTTTTTTTTTTTTTTAAGATTTTATTTATTTATTTGACAGAGAAAGAGAGACAGCCAGCGAGAGAGAGAACACAAGCAGGGGGAGTGGGAGAGGAAGAAGCAGGTTCCCAGAGGAGCAAGCAGCCTGATGTGGGGCTTGATCCCAGGACTCTGGGATCACGCCCTGAGCCAAAGGCAGACGCTTAATGACTGAGCCACTCAGGTGCCCCTCAACCATCTTGTCTGACCACAATGGTATGAAGCAAGAAATCAACAACAAGAGGAAAGTGAGGTCTACAAATATGTGGAAACCAAACAGCATACTTCTAAACAACCATTGGGTCAAAGCAGAAATCAGAAAGGAAATAAAAAGTAATCTCAAAACAAATGAAAATGAAAACACAACACATCAAATATTGTGGGATGCAGCAAAAGCAGTTCTGAGAAGAAAGTTTACAGGGATAAATGCATATACTAAAAATTAGAAAAATCTCAGATAAACACCTAACTTTGCACCTCAAGGAAACAGAAAGAAAAAAAGAAAAGAAAAAGAACAAATTAAGCCCAAAGCTAGCAGAAGGAAGGAAATAATAAAGATCAGAGTAGAAATAATTTAATAGAGACCAGAAAAACAATAGAAAGTTTCAATGGAGCTAGAAGATCTTTGAAAAGATAAATAAAAATGACAAACCTTTAGCTAGACTTAACTAAGAAAAAAAGAGAGAAGACTCAAATAAATAAAATTAGAAATGAAAGAGGAGAGCTTACAACTGATACTACAGAAAGATGTAGAATCATAAGAGATTACTATAAACAATTATAGGCCAACAAATTACATAACCTAGAAGAAATGGATACATTTCTAGAAACACGACTTATCAAGACTGAATCAGGAATAGAAAATCTGAACAGATTGATAACAAGTAGAGAGACTGATTCAGTAATCAAAAAACTCCCAACACAGAAAACTCCAGGACCAGATGGCTTCACTGGAGAATTCTATCAACATTTAAAGAATTAACAGCACTCCTCCTCAAACTCTTCTAAAATATGAAGGAGAAGGGAATACGTCCAAACTCATTCTATGAGGCCAGCATTACTTTGAAACCAAAACCAAATAAGAATACCACAAGAAAAAAATATATACAGACCAACATCCCTGATAAATACAGATGCAGAAATTCTCAACAAAATATTAGTAAACAGAATTCAAGAATACATTATAAGGGAGCGCCTGGGTGGCACAGCGGTTAAGCGTCTGCCTTCGGCTCAGGGCGTGATCCTGGCGTTATGGGATCGAGCCCCACATCAGGCTCCTCTGCTATGAGCCTGCTTCTTCCTCTCCCACTCCCCCTGCTTGTGTTCCCTCTCTCGCTGGCTGTCTCTATCTCTGTCGAATAAATAAATAAAATCTTTAAAAAAAAGAATACATTATAAGGATTATGTACTATTATAACGAGGCGGGATTTATCCCTGGGATATAAGGATGATCTGACATATGCAAATCAATAAATGTAATACATCATGCCAATAAAATAAAAGATAAAAATCACATGACTATCTCAATAGATGCAGAAAAAAACATTTGACAAAACAACATCTTTCCATGATAAAAACCTTAACAGACAGGTATAGAAAGAACATACCTCAACATAACAAAGGCCATATAAGACAAACCCAGCGCTAACATTGTACTCAATGGAGAGAAATTGAAAGCATTTCCCCTAAGATCAGGAACCAGGCAAGGACGCACACTCTCACCACTGTGATTCATTCTAGTACTGGAAGTCCAAGCTAGGGCAATTAGGCAAGACAAAGAAATAAAAGGCATCCAAACTGGAAAGGACGAGGTAAAACTGTCATTATTTGCTGATGATAAGATCCCAAAGAATCAGTTGAAAAACTGTTAGAAATAATCAATGACTTCAGTAAAAAGGCAGGATACAAAATCAACATACAGAAATCAATTGCATTCCTTTATATTAGTAATGAAGCATCAGAAAAAGAAATAAAACCATCCCATTCACAATTGCATCAAAACAATAAAACATTTAGGAATAAACTTAATCAGGGATGTGAAAGACCTATACAGTGAAAACTACAAAACTTTGCTGACAGAAGTTGAAGAAGACACAAATAGAAAGACATCCTGCGTACATAGATCAGTAGAATTAATATTGTTAAAATGGCCATACTACCCAAAGCCATCCATAGATTTGACACAATCCCCGTAAAAATACCAAAGGCATTCTTCACGGTAAATAAGTTACAGAGATCTAATGCACAGCATTGTGAATATAGACAATAATATTGTACTGTAATTATGTAATGTGATAAATATTGCTACATTAGCAATCATATTACAATATACAAATGTACCAAAGTAACATGCTGTACACCTTAAACTTACATGATGTTAAACGTCAAATTTATCAATTTTTTAAAGATTATTTACTTATTTGAGAGAAAGAATGAGCAGGAGGAGGGGCAGAAGGAGAGAGAGAGAGAGACAAACAGACACCCTGCTGAGCACAGAGCCCAACTTGGGACTCTGTCCGAGGACCCTGAGATCATGACCTGAGCCAAAGTCAGACGCTTAACTGACTGAGCCACCCAGGTGTCCCTCAACTTTTTAAAAAGAAAAAGAAGAAAAAGAAAAAGCAGCAGCAGTACATCCCACTGCACTGAGTACTGAGCAGCACATGCTCTCTTCACATCCTAGAAAGATAGCTTCCCCATAAGATTAAATGCTTTATTTGACAGACGAGAGCTTCCTCCCTCCACCTCAAACTAGATTTTTAGGCCCCCTGATGATACATTACCTTGTAAAGCCATGGTCAAGCCAGGATATGTGACCGCGCCATCAGTGGGAAGGAAAGCTGGCTCCCAAATGCCTGGCCCCCCAATGCTCCAGCAACGTGGGGGGGGGGCATAGAGACCTTCTGCTCTGATTCTTCCTTCAGCAAAGAACTTGCCACTGCCTATGGCTGCAGTGCCAAGGCCATCCTCATGCGGGGCAGCCCCAGTCAAGGGCCGAGCGTGGCAGGGCCAGGGCCTGGCCACTCCTACCATATGTAGGACTCCTCTCCAGACCATCTTTGATGCAGAGCTCCCACCAGCTGACCAAGACCATCAGATCCACACTACAGTCTGACGCTCTTGCTTCCTAATTCTGCTTGCTTCCCTCTCTCACTGCACACATGTCAGATCGGCATCATGGTCTAAAGACTTGCCCTACCTTGTCTTTCCTCCTCCCTTTTATCTTTCTCAGTCCCCACCTCCCACCTGCCATCAATGTCTTGCACTTCCAGTGCCAGATGTCTCGGCATCTGCTTCCTGCACGACCCAATGTCCTAGACGACTAGACAATGGTTCCAGAAAGCAGATGATAAGATGAGGTGCTGTACCTGGACCCTCACTGTCTCCCCGGCAATGAGAACCCCATTCTGAATGGTATTGTGTGCCATGGGGGCTGCGGCTCTTCCACTAGCCTCCCTCTTCTACATTTGCCGTCTGGAAGAAGAGCCCTCCGGAATCCTGGAGGGACTGCTCCCCGAGCACGTGTAGAGAAGGAGACCCTAATGACCCAGGGAGGACTATGGCGGCCGTGCATGTGCACTTGGATCTCCCTTCAAGAAAGAAGGTGCCACTCAGCTGCAAGGAGTCTGGGTCCTTGAGGGTCTCCGGCTGCAGAACCTTCGGGATCTGCCTCAAGTTTGAAGCCCGGGCCCTACACTTCACAGGCAGCCCCCGGTCCATGACCGAGCACCTGGAGCGCTTCTGCCCCCTTGCAGGCTAATCTTAATCCAAGCGGCTTTGCTCCAAATCTCCCCCAGTGGACCGGCTGAGACTCTGCTAGGTCTGCAGCGCACGCTGAGGCTCCGCCGGCCGGATTCTGCGTCTGCGCTGCTTCCCTTTCACAGGTGCAGACCGCCCACCACCTGCGACCTTTCCCTGTCCTCGCCGCGTCCTCCGTCTTTAGCTTGACTCCTGACTCCACCCCATCGCGCTCCCCAGAGGGCCCACACTGACACACGGGGCTGATAGACCCCCAACGACTCCTCCACGGACGTGAGCCCACTGGGCCCTCCCTTGAAGGCAGTGCCTCTCGCTGAATCCTCTCCGTGGAAGACCCTCCGAGGCGGGGGTGGAGGGACCGTGTGTGACAGGCAGAGGACTGACTGCACCAGCGCTACCTTGGCTCTCTGGGCTGAAAGCTGTGCCTTTGGACGATTAAGAAGATTACTGGAAGTAAAAAGGTGTTTCAGAAGATGGTGTCAATATTTTTCTTCTCAACTCTGATTCGTAATACCGAAATAATAGACTCTTAGCAAAGCAAGAAATGCATGCTAAGAAAATTAGGAAAAAAAATGTTTTAGGAACAAAGGTTCCTAGTCAAAGGGCTTCACGTGAAGTTTGAAGGGAAGGGAGAAAAAGGCTCAGAAGCTGTGGTTAACATGTGTTAACTTATCACTATCACACCGTGGTCACAACTAACAAAGCAATAGAACACATTATTACTAGCACCACGCCTTGTTTGGATTTCATTAGTTTCGTTTTTTCTGTTCCAGGACCCTATCTAAGATACCACATTAAGTCCCAATCATATGTCCTTAAGACCCTTCTGGCTGTGACAATTTCTCAGACTTTCCTTGGTTTTGATGATCTTGACATTTCTGAGGAATACTTAGGCATATTATAGAATGTCTCCAATTTGAGTTTGATTGACTGGGGGATAATTCCTTTTTTTCTGAAGGGAAATGGGCAACACATCATGTGTGGCTGCACCAGCTTATAACTACAATTTCCTAGATGTCCCTGAAACTTGGGGAAAGAGAACTGGTTTAAGCAATGAAATGGTATATGTTTTTCAATATAAACAGAGCTGATAAAAATGGATATATAGTACCGCCATGTGTCAAAACTGCAAATATATGGAACCCACAAGTGCAGCATAGAGCATATGGAGAAGATTAAACACGAGTGAGAGATTTCTGCTATTTGTAGGCGCGTGCTAGGAATGCCAGGCTAAACGCAAGAGCTGGAGGATGCTTTCCTAAATCAAATGATAAAAATGTCACAGAGGCAAGTTGTAATACTGATGTGTTACTTCAAGCACTTAGACATCTGTTCAAAATCTCTACACCAATCTTAGAATTTAATACATTCTTGACTTGCCTTCTGATAATTTTATCTTTCAAAAAGTTCAAGAAAGAAGGAAGTGCTACACTAGCCTCAGTTCTGACCAGAGAGGAAGGATTCGATGGTGATGTTCATATGATAAAAATATTTCAACGAACATGTGAAACAAAATGCCATCCTTGCCTTCCTAAGGATGAAAGAAAGCAGTCACACCATCCTAGAGTCTGTAGTAGGAAAAAAAGAACCTTTGGTTATAGTAGATGTGTAATTGAGGCTTTAGGAAAATAAACTTCCAAAAGCTCACGGAAATATAAATGTACCCCCAAGGCCAGAGCCAATAAAAAGGAATGTATTGGATTTTTTAATTGTGAAGCTCTGAAAAATTAAAATTGGGGTGTAATCATTACCTGCAGAAACCAATATGACCCAACATGGAGTTTTCTGATGAGTCTATATTTTGAACTGACATATACAAAAGATGAAAGAAAAGACACCAATCAAGGTGAATAAGAAAATTATACAAACCCTGTAAGAAAGCGGCAGAAGGTCGTGTAGAGTGCTAGATGACAAGAGCCACAGAGCGGGC
Source organism: Ursus maritimus (assembly GCF_017311325.1). Classification (NCBI taxonomy): domain Eukaryota; kingdom Metazoa; phylum Chordata; class Mammalia; order Carnivora; family Ursidae; genus Ursus; species Ursus maritimus. The sequence continues at coordinate 63,211,910 of NW_024426552.1, read as the reverse complement.
TTTGAAAACACACACACACACCGTGAAAGCAAAAAGATGAAGGCAAGTGTAAGCTAACTGCTTGGAGAAGATCCTGTTAGATGATAACAGGGAAAAGGCAGGGCTACTCAATTCCTTCTTTCTTCTCCAGCAAGGAACACGATCTTCAAACTGAGAAGAGTATAACAGATGCCACAGAGAATAAATTGGGGCCCAACCTAAATGAGGAGAGGCAGAGGGAACCCAGTGTACAGGCTTCGCAGACTGAATCAAAGATTATAGGCCTCAGAAACACTGCCTCTCATCTCAGGGAAATAGAAAATAGGACAGGTGCCAGAAATCTAAGCCAGGCAAAAATACAGATTTTCTCAGAGGAGAAAAAATGGATTATGAAACCTACAGAGTGAACAAGCTTAGCATTACATTCTGCCATACTCTAAAATGCATATTACATAAACATTAGTGAGCTAACGATTGAGACAGGTTAAACTAACTTCATATTATTTTCTGATAGAGCTAAAAGATAGAATATAAGAGTACCAGGCACAATCTTTTTGTCAATACAGTATTTTGCAAAGATGCTCATAATATTTATTTGAGCAAGACGGAAGGGTGTTGCCCAGTTTGTAAGCTGGTTAAAGGGACCCACTGCCTGCCAGACAATTGCATTCAAATATCTGTTAGTGGATCAGTGTTCAATCATAGAGAAAGGCCTCTAAGACACTTTATAGCTCTGTACGTGTCCTTGTCTTTGAGGTGTACGTGAAGACAATATCAGACATAGTTGAGAGAATATTATGAAAAGAATAAGAATAAATAATTCATGGAAGAAGTATAAGATGATCAACTCAGTAATTAGAGCAATTCAGATTAGTAAAACCTAAAGCAACTAGTACTAATCAATATTACTGGAAAGGGGGGAAACACTACCCTCGTACACGCTGGCAGGAATATACATGGTAGGCCTTTCTGGAGGACAGTTTTGGTCATTTGCTATCAAGATCTTAAATGCACATCCTTTCAAGCAACATTTCCACTTTGAGGTATCTAGCCTAGAAAAGTTCCCACACATGTACCCAAAGAATCATGTACAAGACATTTATTATGATAAAACAATCTTAATGTCTACCAACAAAGGGAAAGTTAAATAAGTTGTACGCATGCCTACAATGGAGCACTGTGCATCAGGTGAAGAGGTGAGTAATATTTGTAAATGCTGACATGGAAAGGGCTCTAAAATATGTTATGACACGGAAGGACCAATTTCAGAAAAACAAGTACAATATGATACCCCACAAAATGAACTATCTCCAGGAGCGAAGAAATGCATGGGGAAGTTCCTGACGAATACATTCCAAGCTGAGTTGGCTTACCTCTGGAGAGGGACAGGCGGTTTCAGGAAGGACCAAGGGGGTGTTCAATTAATCTACAGTGTTTGGTTTTATGCAGTGTTAATGTGCTAACATATTACCTGTAATATTAAAAATAAATGAAAGACCTCTTTTTTTTTTAAAGATTTTATTTATTTATTTGACAGAGATAGAGACAGCCAGCGAGAGAGGGAACACAAGCAGGGGGAGTGGGAGAGGAAGAAGCAGGCTCATAGCGGAGGAGCCTGATGTGGGACTCGATCCCGTAACGCCGGGATCACGCCCTGAGCCGAAGGCAGACGCTTAACCGCTGTGCCGCCCAGGTGCCCCTTTAAGAATATATTTTAAAGAAAGAAAGGACACCCAGGCACTAGTCTGAAGCACGTATCCCTGTCCCAGCTCTGCGCGTGCTGCTCTGAGCTTCAGTGGCCACACCCATGAAAAAGAGAATAAGCACTGCCCAGAGACATTGATGGTAAAGTGAGACAATGTGAACAGCAAGGTTTCCAAACTCCACAGTACACTAAAATTCCTTACATATAAGATATATCCAAAATGAAACGTCAGGTGACCAAAGTTTGGAGAGGAACCTTTTTATAAATTGAATGATCAAAACAGGATCCAAATTAGTTTTATGAATTGGAACAATGGGCCTCAAAGAACCAGCATAATGCAACAGGTTATTTACAGGTTTAGAAAATTAGTTGCAGGGGCGCCTGGGTAGCGCAGTCGTTAAAGCGTCTGCCTTCGGCTCAGGGCGTGATCCCGGCGTTCCGGGATCGAGTCCCACATCGGGCTCCTCTGCTGGGAGCCTGCTTCTTCCTCTCCCACTCCCCCTGCCTGTATTCCCTCTCTCGCTGGCTGTCTCTATCTCTGTCAAATAAATAAATAAAAATCTTTAAAAAAAAAAAAAGAAAGAAAATTAGTTGCATAAGTACAGGATATAAGAAACCTAGTGTTAGAATCATCATTGCAAACTTTTTAGAAGCAGTCATCTGATGTGAATATGAAAAATGGAACACAATTTCAAGCCATATAAAGAGAAAACTTGGGAAGAGAGATGTGGTCACTGTTATTAACTGGGTCATCTACCAAGGTTGAGCAGTCTAAACTGGTTGACCAATTAAGAAAAATGAAATATATTATACAGGAACATACCAGAGTTCTCTGAACTTCTCTGCATTGAACGGCACACAATTAAGCATTTAATATGGTTTCAATAATTTTCACTGTTGTTCCCCTTGTATTGTATGCTCTTGTGAGTAAGTGTCAATATCATATTTCTTCATTCCTCATAAAATTTGGAGAAGAGCTAGGCATATAAAAGGTACTCAGTAAATATTAAATATCATCAAACCATGTTTTGAGACTAGAGCTAATGGAGTTCCCTCATCCATCATTCTGAAGATCCATGATCACATACATAACTCTATGAGCAGATGGGGGAAGGGGTTGAACATATACTAACAGTTTATTTTTTTATTTGTTACCTTCATATGACCTTGTTTTCTTGAAAAATTTTTAAGCAAAGTAGAGTAATTTTCAATTGATTCATTACTGTATCATATTAGTAAAGGTTTTATGGGCAGAGGGTTTCATGATACAGGTGGCAAAAATGGCTAAGACATCTGTTAGAATGTGAGAGGAAATTAGACATCAATCAGAAACAACTGGGGAAAACAGCTATTTCAGCAAGGAAGTCTTTTGTAGAGCTTTATGAGAATTCAGACACATGCAATTTTTCTCCCTGTAAAAGAAAATCCACTCAGGGTATTAATTTTAGCCTCCTTGTATTTGTGGTGCTTGTGAAGGAAGCAACATGTCCATTAGGATATGTGGAAAGGGAAGAGCAGTATTTATCATTTTGTATTGTTTCTATGAATCCTTCTTCCCTAACATCTCTCTGTTTCCCTCAGGACCAGATAATACACTTTTAAAAAAAGATATATATGATTCGGTCTCCCTCGTGGTCTGAAATGGAGTCCCAAATTCATTATTTTGGGGGTGGAGAGGCATTTTTTATGATGCATGGCCAGGTTATAGCTCTAGAAATAAATTTTGAAGCCGTAATGACAGATTTCTCCTGCTGTCATATTTTAAAATATTGTTTTCATGGAACTCAATTAATCTGTGATTTGGGTTTGAGAAGGAAACAAAAGGAATTATATTCTAGTACTTTTTTTAAATGTTTTTTTATTATATTATGTTAGTCACCATACAGTATTCTAGTACTTTGGTCAGCAAGATGAGAAAATAAGATCCCCTCATGTGTCACAGTGGGGATGGAGGTATTATTCAGGATCCTGGCAGGGAACTGATAGAACGAGCTAATGGGATAATCGAGGAGAGTCTAAATGAAGCTATTTATAATGTGTGGAGAGGGGTAAAGGAAGCCAGAAATGTTGGGTAAGACCCCAGGGCTAGCCATAGTGGGAACCTAAAGGGGCAGGAAAAAGGAGTGGTAGCCAGAACTCCAGCTGTAAAAGAAGGCCACCCAACAGAGACCCTTTCAGGAGAGAAACAACCTGCAATCCAGCCAGGAGGGAATTGGCGTACTGAATACCCAAACCTCTCCCTTCTGCTACCTTCCCATCTCCTGCCAGCCCCTCCCACCGGCCAACACAGCAGGAAGCAGAGGCCAGGAAGCTGGTGGACACAGTCCATGTAGATCAGCCTCCCGGGAGCACAGTGCAGGGTGGAGCAGGGTGGAGAGTGGATTCAGAGAAGTAGATGGAGAATACTTAGCACAATGGATGGTCTTGCGTGATATGCAACCCCATGGGCACTTAAACTGCTTTATTTTTTGGAAACTGCGTTTTATTAAACATAGTGAATGTTGGCAAAATTCTGGTTGCCTGGTACCTGAACATTGTTGCTAAATTTGGAGAAATGAGCATATTCAGAGCCCTGGCTCTGCGAGGTGGCAGAAAGGAAACTTGCTTCCCCAGCCCATGGCTTACAGCTAGCTTATTAGCATGTGAGCCAGAGTACATCAATCAGGCATACCCAAGCACAGCAGACTCCTGCATTGCTGTTCTTCCCCTAAACATGTGGCAAAGATAAACTATAAAAAAGGAAACAAAAATGACATTGCAGAGTTCAAGGGGGAAAAAAGATTGCTATCTCCATGGATGAGAAAAAGCAACAGAATGCCAAAGAGTGAATTGGGCTGAAGCCACGGACCTGCTGATCTCCAGGCCCAGAATTAGGTAGTGGTGGCTGCATGGCAGGGAGTCTACTCCACTTGCAGCAAGGGACCTAAGTTGGGGTGATCAACTTAGAGAGGCTGCCTAAGCTATGAGTTAGGAGAGTCTGTGTACCTAGGGAGATAAAAAGAGATCCAGCCATGAAATCAGGAAAAGAACCAACGTGTTGGCCCAGTGACTGGACCCAAGTTATCTCTGACATCACCTTGGCCAAGAGCCCTGAACTGCCTTTAGAGCATCTGTTTCCGAAATGGAATTCCAGGGGGCCAAGTAAAGGGACAACCACAAAACCAATGGATTTAGAGAAATAGAGAGAAGAGAAAAAAAAAAAACAGATTAAAAACAAACAACAACGAAAACATTCCAATTCAAAATAAGCTTGCAAATCAAAAATCTAAAATCCATGAAATCCTATCCTTAAAAAATACAGTCAATAAAGCATTAAATCAGAACGTGAATTCACTGCAGAAAAAAATTAATTTTAATGAATAGCATAACAAATTGCTTAAAACAAGGAAGCCCAAAGGGATACGAGAATAAGAGCTACAAAAGGAACTGGCTGTATGGAACAAAATCGGGCATAAATGAAGCAAGAATAGATGGATGTGCAAAATAACCAATAGAACTCTCGGAAATGAAAAGGTAGTCCTTGGAATTTTAAAAAATAATAGTTGGGGGGCGCCTGGGCGGCACAGCGGTTAAGCGTCTGCCTTCGGCTCAGGGCGTGATCTCGGCGTTACGGGATCGAGCCCCACATCAGGCTCCTCCGCTATGAGCCTGCTTCTTCCTCTCCCACTCCCCCTGCTTGTGTTCCCTCTCTCGCTGGCTGTCTCTATCTCTGTCGAATAAATAAATAAAATCTTTAAAAAAAGATAATAGTTGGAATGAACTTTAGACTTACTAACGGGAGTGCTGGTGACTGGTTAGATCAACCCAAGACGCTCGTCCCAAACTCAACACAGAGAGACAAAAAAGTGCTTACATGCATATAACATGAGACTTAAAAAAACAGAATGAAGAGAACAACAGAGAAGCAATGTAAGTCGCTTGGCATAAAAGTAATGGCTAAGAATTCCCCCGGAGCAAAAGAAAACCACAGGTCCTCAGGTTGAAAGTTGGCTCTAGGTGACAAAAGGATAAATAAAAATAAATTCCCACCTTGAAACATTGGAATGAGACTTAGAACATAAAGAATAAAAGGAAATCTTAAGTGTGTCAGAAAGACAAAACAGATTATTGTACAAAAAAGAGAATACTACCAGACTTCTCAGCGGCAACATTAAATGCCACAGAATGACGGAAAAGGCAGTCTTGAAGGCAAACAAACCTGGATGAACAAAACTCTCAACTTAGACTGCTGTATCCAGCTAAAGCACAGTCTGAGTGACGGAGAAAAGTAAAGATACTTTTCAAACACACAAAACTAAAGCTAGAATCCACAGACTCCTGTTGAAAGAACCTCTGTTTTACCCACCATGCCTCCCCCCTGCCCCTTCTAGCAGCAATCCATGCCTGCCGCACCCCCCCCCCAAGCCTTGCATGGTGCCCTGACCTTGCCTACGTTATTCACCCCTTCTCTCCAGTCTCCCTCTGCTCTTTCTCACTTTACTCTTCCCCTCCTCCGACCTGGGTCTCCTTATCCCCGTGGTACGGACACCAGGCAACTATGTCCTACTGGATCCCACCACACCAAGCCAGCCTGCCAGGACTCCGGGGCTCGGAGTTTCTGCTCTCTCCTCCCCTAGAGCGCTCAACCACCCTAAGCTGGAGGCATACAGAAATGCCGCTCCATCATCCTTCACGCAGCGGCTTTGCACAATGGATGGAGTGGAGGTAAGAAACACGAGTGCCAGGGGAAAGGGAGGAGCTCCAGGTCGTGGGTAGAGAGCTGCGGTGGGAGGAACACTGAGAACTCCAACCATTGTCATAGTGAGCCATGATCTTAGAATGTCCCTCTTTGGGCTGCTTTGGGAGAAGAGGGGTATTTTGTAGTTTTTTAACATGTGTCTCAAATCAAGAGCAACTAATACAGTAACACTGTAGTGCCCTGACAATCTTGGATAATAGGGTTTCATAGAATTTCCCATCTAGCCAGGGATTATTCTCATTTGTGCTATGAAACTGTAGCGGACAGGGATCCTCCCACACAAGAGTGTTTTGACCTCATGCCTGATCTTTCCCCAGCGCACGGTCTTACTGGTTGAAGCCTCAATCCTCCATCTTCGGATAAGGAGTTTGATCTGTGCTCTGCAGGCAGGGGCACCCTGGCTTAGCGTGTGTGTCTTCTTCTCAGGTTCCGGGGTTTGCATGTTGCTTTGTGGGTGGAGTTTATCCGTGGAGGTTTTTGCAGTGATAAAGAACCACTTTATATCAGTGCGGGTGGCCTCCCGACCAATTTAACAGCCTATTAACTCCACCTAACAACTTTTAAAGAGGCTTCACAGAAACAAAATTAAGGCTTTTCTGATGACTTTGACACAATCAAATTTAATTTCCCAAAGCATTGCGTAAGTGGAGAGGAGAAAACCTCCAAATATGATAGGAAGTGACAGATATTTTTAAAAATTGATGAGAAATATAAAAAGTACATGAATCTCTAAAAAGCCTAGTAATTTGAGAGTTCTAGTTTAAAAATAAGAGATTAAAATATGCACCATCTCTCAGCAGATTTTGCAAACAAAATATCTTTTTATGGCATTTATTTCTCTTTTCTTTGATTACAAAAGACTTATAGAAAAGGGTAGAGAAAAACAATTCAGCTTCTTTGGCATTGCCCGAGAGATAGCCACAATTAACTTTTGGAGTCTATTACCTTTAGCCTACCTTTTTTCTCTTAATATATATATAAAATTACCTTAATATATCATGAAGTTTTCTTATGAATTTTAATATTACTACATCATAACATTATTTTATGATTATGTTGTATCCCATTGTGTAAATGTATCATAATTTATTTTACCAACACTTTCTGGCTATTTGGCTGTTCCCAATTTCTCACTATGATAAACAATGTTGCAGTGAACACCCTTCTACAAAAATTGTTTCTGCACATCTTGGATTATCTTTTAAGGTGACTTCTGAAACTCTTCTTCTTCCAGAAGGCCAGAGTAACTGATTTGAGAGAGAATTTTTGCATATGTGCTGCCGAAGCAATGCCAATTTTTTCTAGCTCAGGCTTTCTGTGGAGTGTTGACCTTCTGGTTCACAGTGGTATCAAATACTAGAAGGCTTGAAGTTACTGGCTGAGATGGCTGCATCATTCTTAGTAAGTGGGCTCATGAATAGTAAACTCTTCATTTCCATCTTGAAACCCTAGAATTATCTTGCCATTTGATTCAAACCAATTAAAAAAAAAAAACGAAAAAATACAAATCCTGGACTGACTCACATGCCAACTTTTTGATGCAGCTGAAATTAATTTTAATATGTTTAATATGAGGTTGAGGACTGTTCTCTGAGAACTATTTATTTTTAGAGTTCTAGTTGCTGTTCCCGTGCCTTCCCAATGCCAATTTATTGTTAAGTTTATCAGAACTATAATGTACATTTTAATTAACTCCATGGTTAGGCTAAGAGAATTCTGGCATACTTAATTGAAATTTTAGAGAAACTTGGTAGCATCTTCACACACAGTTCAGTCTTATTTAACAGGAGTCAGAAAAAAAAGACGTCTTTGGCTCACAGATCTGCCGCCCTTGCATTAGCAGTCTCTCTGAAATCCCAGCAGGCGGAAAATGAAGTCACTTTGGACCAGAGCCCAAGAATACAATGACTTCAGAACACAAATCTTCACTTAGGGAAGAGTTCATAATAGTCATCCTAACAAGAAGAATTTAAACTCCCCTGGACATTAATAAAACTGCTTATGTTCACATAGCCAAGAAGGGGCGTGGGGAGGGAGAGGGGGATAGAGTTTCCTCCTATCTGTTTCATTACATTGGGGTTTTTTTGTTGGTGCCTTTTGATAGCACAATATCTAAATGCATAATCATAGCATAGAATAGTTCTCATAACTTTATCACCACTAAAAAAAGAGGGGAGGGACACCTGGGTGGCTCAGTTGATTAAGTGTCTGCCTTCGGCTCAGGTCATGATCCCAGGGTCCTGAGATTGAGTCCCCACGTGCGGCTCCCTGCTCAGTGAGGAGCCTGCTTCTCCCTCTGCCTCCTTCTCCCCTGGCTTGTGAAATCATGCACTCTCTCTCTCTCTGAGAAATAAATAAATAAATAAATAAATAATAAATAAACAAATAAATAAATAAAATCTTTACAAAAAGTGGTGGAGGGGAGGAAAGGCAGGTTTATTGGTAAAGTAAATCTGATGATTAAAATACTTTTTTTCTGAAAATAAATAACAATGTTCTAAGTGTCTTGGGTTTCCAGGGTGCAGCAGCTGAAAATTAAGTTTACGGCCTGTGGCAAAAGCAAGCAACATATCTTACAATATGTCAGAGTTTCTGGCTGTAAACAAATACTGGGGGAAATGGGTATAATGAAAGCATAGAATTTCCAAGTCAATTTTTAGCAGTCCTTACCCCAGAAGAATTATAATCAGTTTCTAATAAGGCTAATTCTAAAGCAGCAGTATGAGAACTTGATGTTCATGGCAACTTTCACAACTATGGTTTGTTTTCTTATAAACCTCTATCGTACAGTTTATAAAAATCGTATAATGCTGTCTGGCTCATTAATAGTTTATATGAGTTCAAATGGAAACGATGCCAGAGAAAGAAAGAGAAGCCTTCAGAAGGGCTGGGAAGGGGACTCAGGGGAGAAACAGAGGCTGTGCTGAGAGCGGGGAGCGCCTTGGGGCAGGACCCCAACCACACCCACCTCTCCAACACCAGAACTGGAACAACAGTGGGGAGCACAGAGGGACTGCAAGAACAAACGCTCCCTCGTGTTCTCTCTTCATAATCACACACAAAAAGCTATGTGATCGCCCATCATCCGTGTGTAACTCAAGGTGAATCCAGGTTGGGAAATGAGGGAAAGTGCCTGGGGTCAATGTGCATGGGCTTCGCTATGACTAGGAGAAGGAAAAGCACAATCAGGACCTAATGAGCCTGGGCCTCCTGCCAAGGCTGGCCAGGCTACAAGGATAGGATTGGGCTTCTCCTCAGGGAATATGAGCATATAGATCACCAGCTGACAGGACCCTGCTCCCAGACTCAGCACACAGAATATAGGAACCACGGGGGGGAGGGGCCATGGGGTTTTACAGAGCAACAACAATAATACACAAAGCACTTTCATCTTCTTTTGTTTTCATTTTTATTCCATGGATTCTTCACATTTCCAACCATGGGTAAACCCTGAAGAGAAATGATGCCTGAAATAGAGTTGAATTTCCAAGCCGCAAGAGAAAGGTTCAGTAAGGGGTTCTACATATAATCACGTGAGACCCGGGTTCTGAGGCGGTAGTCAGCACACACTGTTGTGGACTTGCTGCACTGGTGGGATCACTCAATAGGATCAGTTTGATTCTGCTATCCTGGGGGTGTTCAGAGAGCTAGAATGTTCCACCACTTATGGAGAAGAGCACGTGAAGGCTAGTCCTCGCCAGAGTATGGTAAAGAGCCACCAGGTGGAACTTGGAAAACCTTGCTGTCTCAAGCCCTCATTCCTCTCCCAGGTGGACACGGGACATTTCCAAAAGAAAACACTATTCATCCATTTTCCAATCTAGTAAGTCTGACATTCCCAAATAGGTAAGTCAATGACCAAGACTAAACCCTCTCCCACACTTTAGATTCCCAGTGCATGATTCGTCCCTAGGAAAGAAGTTTCCACATTGGTACAGTCCCCCTCATGAAGTTTTACAAGCAGACTACAACTTTCAACATCTAGTTTTGCCTTCAAGATCATAGCTCTGGGTGTGGCTACACAAATCTACTCCACCTATGCGAGGCACCAACTCCTGGAGAACCATCTCATCCAAAGCCATCAGCTCTTCAATGTTACCACCTGCAGCAAGGCTCTAGCATTTGTAGAGCCAGCTTTGCTCTTGCATCCTTTATGAAAGCCTGTGACCCTAAATGGTCCTGGACCGTTAATGCAGCAGCACCAGCTATGGGTCCAGCAGTCTGAGCTATTTCAAGCATTAACTCATTTGTGGAGGCATAGAGGGGTCCTTGGCTTTAGGGGATGGGGGAGGCATTCAATGCAGGTGCCTCACATCTCTCTCAGCTCAAGCTTAAGTAAGTCCACATTCAGTCTCACAGCCCTGAAGGTAAGGGAAGAAGTTCCTGGGTCTGCAGTATATGGGTCAGGAGTTACCCGGACCTTGAGGTTAAGCCCCTGCTGTGGTCCTCAGTGTCTGATACACATTATTTGCATCCCACCTTTTGACTAAACCTCCAACGAAAATGTTTGCATTAACAGGTTGGTGTCATCTGCATTTCACAGATGGAGACATGAAGGGTGGGGACTAAAGTGTCCTTGCCCAAGGACACACAGTGAAACAGAGATTTTCCCAGCCCTTCATTTGTCATTTGTCCTTTGTCCTTTGAAGAGTAAAATGTCTATTGATTAAGCCTTATCCATTTTATGTTCTTTGAAACCCCTTCCTCAGTGGGTTCCCAGGTTCAACTTGTCACTGCTGTTCTGCACCCTTGTTAATCAGAAACCATCATACCATTGTTTTTTCAGAATTATACTTAAACATCAGAACAATGAAAACAGTTACAGAACCTGAAAGAATGAAGCAATTTTCACGATCATTGAGCTCAATCTCCTCATTTTGTAGATTAGGAGCCTGACGCAGTCCAGTGAGGTGAAGAGGTTTGCCAAAGTAACAGGCTATGCAGGGAAAGCTGGGACTGCAGTCTGGATATCTTGATTCCTAGGAAGCTGTCTACCCAGGAGTCTTAACAGACATAAATTTGTTTCTTTTTTTATACCCAATCCAAAGTATTTAGCATTCCTAGAGCATTCCAAATGGGTGAACAATAGCAGAGAACTCAGTGTGATCCAAAGCAAAGATCTTCAAGAGTGTTTTTGGCTTTTAATCTGTTAACCATAAGGAATATTGAATTTAGCAAAGTACATCGAAGTTTTCTAGGCAACATGTTCAGAACAGCTGAAACCAATTAAATGTTAATCAGTTTTACCCTGTCTGATGCAGAGTGGAAAAAATGTTCCAGAGGTCTCTCCACCCTGAGATGTTCTTGGCAATGGGTCTCTGTGCTGTGGGCCCCCTCCCATCTCTTTTAGTCATATACACACAGGAAGAGAAGACCTGGCCAACTCCCTTCAAATCTGAGAGGAGAGCAGAAACAGCCCAAACTTTCCCCTTGAAATAAAAGTGCATCCTGGGAAGAGAAGGTTGTAGACTCTGAGACAAGGCACAGCTCAATTGCGAGAATCTAAGAGACTAAAAAATGCAGTGAAGTCCGGCCTCATCAATCGGTCCTCTGTGGCCGCCTCATGGACGGATCTAGTACCTTTTCTCCTAACACTGCTTTTCCTAAAGCTCCACCTTCTTTCATGAGAGATCGGTAGCAAAGCAGATTTTCAAATCCAACAAATTGGGGTTTGACTTTGGGCTTTGTAATTCTTAGATGTGGTCTAAGGCAAGTTATTTAACTTCTTTAAGCCTCAGTTTGTTAAAAGGGAATAATGATACCAACCTTTGAGAATTAAATGAGATAATAACTTACAGAGCATCCAATTCATAGTGTAAGATCAGCAAATGCTGGTGTTGTCCCACACCATGCTTCCTAATTAACTATTCACATCCTCTTGTATATATTAAAACCACTTTAGTCACTTTTCTATTAGTCTAGTGTGTGTGTGTGTGTGTGTGTGTCTGACTATACTGCTATATCGTCTTGGAAGACAGGTGGATAAGCATATGTGTATTAGGAAACCAAAAGCCAAACTGCCCTGATCTACTGTCTGTGTGCAGAATAGGGAACATATTACTCTTGATTCTGCCCCGGGTTTTTTTTGTCCAGTGTAACTATCAGCTTCTATCCCTAACGCCTGAGAGCCTGTAGAAGATATCCACGGTTCACCAATTTGCAGCATCAGTGTGTATACATTTCTTTTTTTTTTTTAAGATTTATTTATTTATTTATTTGACAGAGATAGAGACAGCCAGCGAGAGAGAGAACACAAGCAGGGGGAGTGGGAGAGGAAGAAGCAGGCTCATAGCAGAGGAGCCTGATGTGGGGCTCGATCCCATTACGCCGGAATCACGCCCTGAGCCGAAGGCAGACGCTTAACCGCTGTGCCACCCAGGCGCCCCAGTGTGTATACATTTCTTAATCTGTTAATTTTCATGTAACTTTGTGCATAAAAATATCTGCATAGGTATATAGACATATGTCTTAAATTACATCTTTATTTTATTTACTTTTTTCTTTAAATCACCTTTTGATTAATTAAAATATTTATATTATTAATTAATTAAAAACATAGCACTAATCTGGTGCTTTTATTCTTTTGTATTTGTGTCAAGGGTAGGAGTGCAGAGGGAGGAAATGATATGCCCAAGTCAAATCACCAAGTGTTTAACATTTAGAAGATAGCCTGTGGGGGCGCCTGGGTGGCACAGCGGTTAAGCGTCTGCCTTCGGCTCAGGGCGTGATCCCGGCGTTGTGGGATCGAGCCCCACATCAGGCTCCTCCGCTATGAGCCTGCTTCTTCCTCTCCCACTCCCCCTGCTTGTGTTCCCTCTCTCACTGGCTGTCTGTATCTCTGTCGAATAAATAAATAAAATCTTTAAAAAAAAAAAAAAGATAGCCTGTGACTTCTGTTTCCAGGAAAACAAAGGAGGTGTACTTTTCCCTATTGCTCCCAGTAAGCACAATTGAAAACCCTGGACATAAAATATAAAACAAGCATAAGAAGACTCTGAAAGGTGGACAGAAGAAAGGACTTTGAGATCTAAGGAATGGCATGGTGGTGAACTCCCTGGATTTTCTTTTTGCCTCATACAACTCAGACACGGAGTTGAGGAAGCATGCAACTCAGAAATGACAAAACAAACAAACCCTCAATAAAAGCCTGCTCTTTTAGCCAGAAGACCAGAAAATGAGGATTTTAGCAAAAACAGTTTTTATGCAAAACACCCCTACTCCAAGGAAACACCAAAGGAAAAATCATGCCTCAAACTCTCCCATACCAACAAAGTCCTGGTGGGGAGCTTAGACTTGTACCCCTGGGAGGTTGTAATGAGGCACCCCAACTCTCTGCCGGGGTAGTACAGCAGTGTCAGTGGAGACCAGGTGGGGAGTCTGATTTCCATTCCCACCCAGCAATAATGAGCCATCTCTCACCTCCCTGCTTGGGTGCTATCATAGGAGGCTTAGTGTAGAGTCAGGACTGTCACAATCACCCTGCCCTGTGGTAACCAAGACAGCTCCACCACAGCGATGGTGGAAGCCACATGGAGAATCAGAACTCCCGATTCTGTCCCACAGTAGCAAGGGGCTCAATCACCTTGGGTCTCAGTGGAAACCGAGTGAGGAACCTGGATGTCTACCTCCACCTGGCAGTAACAAGGTGGCAATCCCCTTCTCCTACCAGAGTGGTGTCCTAAAAAGCCAGACAAAAAAGAAGGTTTGAATAAGATCAAGAGACTCATGACATAATATGAGAATGTCCGGATATCAACAAAAAAACCACTCATCGTACCAAGAACCTGCAATATCTCAATCTGAATGAAAAGAAGACAATCAATAAATGCCAACACTGAGATAAAAGAGATGTTAGAATTATCTGACAAAGAGTTTTAAGTAGCCATGCTAAAAATGCTTCAGTGAGCAATTAGAAATACGTTTGAAACAAATGAAAACTAGAAAATCTCAGGCAAACAATAGAGCGTCTTGGCAAAGACACAGATGACATAAAGAAGAACCGACTGGCAACTTTAGAACTGAAAATACAAGAACTAAAATAGCATCTCAGTTGATGGGCTCAACAGTGGAATTGGGCGGGGGGACATAGGAGAGAACAATACCATAGAAGATAGAAAAAGAGAAATTACCCAATCTTTACAACAGAGGAAAAAAATAGACTGGAAAAATTGAACAGAAACTTAGACTTGTGGAATCATAAGAAAAGATCTAACATTTGTGTCATCAGAGTCCCAGAAGAGAAGAAAAGGGATGGGGCTGAAAAATTATTCAAAGAAATAATAATTGGAAATGTCCCAAATTTGGCAAGATACATATACCCCTAGATTCAAGAAACTTAGGAAACTCAAATAGGATGAACCCAAAGAAAGCCATGCCAAGACGTATCATAATTAGCCTTTGCAAAACTCAAGACAAAGAAAAATTCTTGAAAGCAGCCAGAGAAAAATGACAGCCTACCTACAGCAGAAAAACAACTTGTATAGCAGCAGATTTCTCATCAGAAATCATAAAGGCCAAAAGAAAGTGGCACAGTATTTTTCAAGTGCTGAAAGAAAAGAATTTTCAATTCCAGATTCCTATACTCAACAAGATTATCTTTCAGGAATTAAGGGGAAATCAAGACATTCTCAGGTGAAGGGAAACTAAGAGAATTTGTCACCAAAAGACCCACACTAAAAGAATGGCTAAACAGAGTTCTCTAACCAGAAAGGAAACAATAAAAGAAGAAACCTTGGGACATCAGCAAAGAGGAAAAATGGGTAAATACTATAGGCTTTTTTCTCTTGAGTTTTCAAAATTATGTTTGACAAGTACAGCAAAGTTGTAACACTGATATAGTTCTAAATGTAAAATATTTAAGGGGCCCCTGGGTGGCTCAGTCAGTTAAGCATCAGCCTTCAGCTTAGGTCATGATCTCAGGGTCCTGGTATCAAGCCTCACATCAGGCTCCCTGCTCAGTGGGGAGCCTGCTTGTCCCTCTCTCTCTCTGCCACTCCCCACTGCTCATGTTCTCTCTCTCTCTCTAATAAATAAATAAAATCTTCAAAAAATGTTAAATACTTAAGACAATTATATTATAAATGGGGAAGGGTGAAGGGCTATAAAGGGAGGTATGGCGTCTCTGACATTACTCAAACTGGCAAACCGATGACACCAACAGACTGACACACTAGCTATCTATAATGTAATTGTTGAGCAACTACTAGAAAAGCTACGCAAAGAGATATACTCAAAATTACTACAGATAAATCAAAATGGAATTCTAAAAAATGTTCAAGTGGTCCATAGGAAGGCAAGGAAAAGAAAACCCGAGAAATGAAAATCAGAGAGGGAAAACAGAAAATAGAAAATCAAATGGCAACAATAAAAATTACTCAGGGCTTGGTGGATGCACACATGAGAAATCAAACCAGCACACAAATGCCAGGGCCACTAAGCCACCACTTCTGTCTGCTGGCTGGCCCAGCCTCACCGCTGCTACACGCACAGGTTGGCCCTCAGCTTCACCCAGGTGTTATCTGCCACTGGCGGGGGAGGGGAGGCCTGTCTCACAAACTAGATTTGACTGCACAAATGACCACGGCCCCCTCAACAAGGCTAAAATACTCACTCACCTTTTACCTCCATGGCAATGTCCTTACGGTACTGGCGGTTGTTGAATGACTATAGGTGTCCATCCCTAGGCTACACCCAGGAAACTGGCAATAGCCAGGTGCCTTGAAGCAAATATGTGGAGCTGCTAGCCGCCACTAAAGAGCTGGGGAAAGTGATCAGACCTCCCCTCTGCTGAGGCATCATTCACACTAGAGGACTCTTTTTTGCCTGGGCATTGCATAGAGATTTCTAACACTCCCTGTAGGGCACTTAACTCCGGCATCTCTAGTCTAAGTGGTCACTGACAACTCCTTTCGTAGCCCCTAAAAAGCCAGCATTTCCCCTAGTTCTTCTTGCTGGAGTTCCTCCTGGCCATTCAATTGGAAATGCCCAAGATGATCTGACTATACTCCGGCTGTCTTTCTCCTAAGTGGTCTATGTCTGGTCCACAGGAAATGGTCACACCTTCCTTGTTCCCAAAACTCTGCTAGGACAGCCCAATCCTAACTTTCTAACACAGCCACTTCCACCCTTTCTTAGTAGAGTCAGTTGCCATGACTCTATGTCCCCTAACTACAGGGAACACCTTTATTTCTCTCTGGGTGGTCCTAACAAAGCTTGTCACACTATCTTGGAGGAGAAGGCAGTCCTCCTGGCACCAGACCCCTCCTAGGAGATCCTTCACAGATCTTCCTCTCCCTCTACCCTCCGACTCATTTTAAATATCATTGATCCGACTAAGGGATGCAAAAACCATGGAACCAGTTCTTCACCTTTCCTAACAGTCCGTCTGTTAACTCTGGTAATATATCTGTTGTATATCGTGTATTGCACTGGGGCCCTCAGTCAAAACAGTGGTGGGAAATCACATTCTACCACCCTGCTACATTTATTTGCATGATTACCTTCTATTTAAGGGAAGTGATATGAGTTTTTCATTTATGGTAGAGTTTATTTTTTTAATTAATGTATTTAATTATTGAGTGAGTTGATTTTTTCAAAATATTAAGCAATAAAATACAGGCGATACACAGATAGGACTAAAAACACAGATTGTGTATGAGTAATAGTCTTTGTAGATTATAAATCAAAGGTATTTCATAGAGATTCATTAGGTATTCATCATTAAGAATAGATGGGAGGAAGGAGAAGCTGTGGTTTTACCACGAGCCCCGAGAATACACACAATACATAATCATGAGGAAGACTTAGTAGATGGTACAGGAAGCGTTTGGAAATAAAATGCCCTCTGGGAATTTAAGGGTGACACAGACTGCAGGGGGCGATTATGTCCTTTGCCATATTCTCCAACTTTTAACCTATCCCTCCCTAATGAGCACACAATAAAAGCAGTGTATTCAAAGGAGCCTTTTTCCCTAGCCACAGCTGATTGCTCCAGGGTAGGAAATTGACTTTTTTTCTTTCTTTAATTAACTCCTTAGGAATTTGGAATTAGGACCAAGCTATTACAACTCGGTTTGAATGCCCCTTCAGGGATGGATTTACTATTAGTATGCTGGCAAATTATATTTCTGAGCTTCTAAACTAGACAGCCTGCATCTCAGAGCCTGAGATGTGTTACCCAAAGTCACAGAAACTAATGAGCAAAAAACAAAACAAAACAACAGCAGAATTCTGCTTTTTACATTTACAACAAGCAAATATCATGTGCCCACAAACTCGATACTTTGGTGTAGAAATCAGTCCATTCTGTCTCTTTTGGTTAATCTACATAAGCAACTAGATTATCAGAAAGTTCCCTGAAATCAGAAACAGGGATGCTAGCTGAGTGTTCATGATGGCTGGTGCCTGGACCAGGATCTCACATGATGCAGCCATCTCTTCCAGGGGCCCATGCCGACCTGGAGGGTCAGATCCTGTGTTCTTTGGGTCTGGGGGCCTTTGTCTGACCTGGCGCTTTCATTGGCTCTACCTTTCTTTACCATTCCACTGTCAGCTATCACCCTTTTAAACTGGCATTTTGTGTTTTAAATATCCCCAATGTGGTAGGCTGAATAATGTTCCCCTGAAAGATAGCCACATCCTCATTTGTAGAATCTGTGAATCTTGCCTTATATGGCAAAAGAGGTCTCTGGAGATGGGATTACATTAAATATCTTGAGATGGGGGATTATCCTGGATTATCTGGCAAGACCTTAAATGCAGTCATAAGTGTCCTTATAAGAGTAGGGAGATTCGATACACAGACAGAAGACAAAAGGCAGGGACTGAAGTGACCACAAGTCAAGGAATGGTTGCAACCACTAGAGGCTGGAAGAGGCAAGAAATAGATGATCTCGGGGCACCTCGGTGGCTCAGTCGTTAAGAATCTGCCTTCAGCTCAGGTCATGACCCCAGGGTCCTGGGATCGAGCTCCGCATCGAGCCCCCCATTGAGCCCCACATTGGGCTTCCTGTTCAGCAGGAAGCCTGCTTCTCCCTCTCCCGCTCCGCCTGCTGGTGCTCCCTCTCTCGCTGGCTGTCTCTCTCTGCCCAATAAATAAATAAAATCTTAAAAAGAAAGAAGAAAGAAAGAAAGAAAGAAAGAAAGAAAGAAAGAAAGAAAGAAAGATTATCTCCTAGAATCTCTGGAAGGAGCACAGTCCTGGAGTGAGCATGGGCCTGCTGACATTATGATTTCAGCCCAGTGATACTGATTTTGGACTTCTGACTCCAGAACTGTGAGAAAATACATTTTTCTAGTTTTAATCCACAAAGACTCTGGTCATTTTTTACAGCAGCCACAAGAAACTAACACCAACGCTTAATTTCAGCTGGAAAGTCGTCTTTTTCTCTTACAGGTGACTTTACATGCCTGAATCCTGATTCATTATATATGTGATGTAACAGCCATACATGTCACAGAAACTGACTTTAGCTACCATAAGGGAAAAGGGAATTTGTCGTTAGGGTCCAGGGGACCTCATGGAGCCCGAAGGCAGGAAAGCAGCTGGGCATCATAGACGGGTGGAACCAGGCAACCTGGGCATCCTCTTTCAGCATCTCTCATCTCTGCTCCTTTCTGAGCATCTCTGTGCTTCATGGCCTCTCTCGCTGCCGGCAGGCTTTCTCTATTACTCCGCCTGCGTAGCAGGCAATGGTTTCCTCCAACAGCTCTCAGCTGTAAACTGTGTCTCCTCAGCTGTTAAATGAAGAAGTGGGATACCTTGCTCCGCAAACTGCCTCTGGCTCTGAATACTTTTTATTGAGCATAATTGACGTACAGTATCCTATTAGCTGCAGGTGTACACCATAGTGATTTGATATTTTTGTACATTACAAAATGATCCCCATGGTAAGTGTAGCTACCATCTGTCACCAAAGTTATTACAATATTATTGATTATATTCTCTATGCTCTGCACTACATCTCCATGACTTATTTTATAACTGAAAGTATTCCTCTTAAATTTAATGGGATTCTAATAGGAATCCCATGGGGTGGGTGCCGGGAGGGATCCTAAGGAGCGGAAGGCCAACCGTGTGGGTGGGAGCGAGCGGAAGTGGTCTAGGCAAGGCTGCTGCAGGGCGAGGCTCAGAGTACTGAGTTGGGATCTCTTAAGGGGTCTGGTGAGATCACGGACTTGGCCAAACTGGAGAAGAGATCTTGACAGGTGCCATGGAGGAGGGCTCACCCTGACATTCCACCTTTAAGCTGGCACTACCCACTTATCCCTGATGGCTGACAGAAACTCCGGCTAAGCTGTCACTTACCTCTAATTAGCATCAATTATTTATGAATTCCTTCCTCTTTTGAAATGAATCATTTTGCTCCATTCTACGTGTGTATTCGCTCAGAGCACTTTCTATCAGCCCTGGAACAAAGTTCAGTCTGGCCCTGGAACTACAGTGTGACACATCGGTGCCCCTGCAGAGCTCAAGAAATCCAACCCCACCACCTGGCAAGATGAAAACCCTACTCTGGAGGCCTGCTGGGTACTTACTGAGGCTGACCTCTGGGTTGGAGTCAGCAGGAAGCCCAAGGGGCTTTCTGGCTAAGGCCATACTAGGCTCCGATGCTGGAGATACCTGTATCTCTAGGCCTGGGTTCCAGCTGGCTCCTGCTCCTAACCAAAGACGTTCTTACATGGATTCCTGCAGTCACACCTCTCTAACCTCTTCTGCTAGCACCTCGCACCCCCAGTACTTGACATTATTTACTCCAGCCAGAATAAATTGCTTCCAGTCTGTGGTCTCTCTCCTCTCTGGGCCTCTGAATTGCCCTTGGCGTAGATTCCTCACTCCCCGCCCATCCCACCCACCATACCCTTCACCCTGGTAACTCCCACCTGCTTGCATGATATCTCCTGTGGGACCCTTTCCCTGACTCCATCTCATCCAGAGCACTTCTTATGTGTACCCACAGCCCCCCTTACTTGTCATCAGGATTATCATCCGGGCTGGCAGCCAGCTATTTACCAACCTGTGGTTCCAAGCTGTACCTCTTCCACCTTCATCTCCTGTGCCGGGCACACAGCATGGAACATAGCAGAAGTCCCATAAATGTTGAGTGATAACGGCGTCAAGTGCCCCATTTACCCACCCTCATTATACTGCTCTTTTGACCGAGACCACTGGCTCCTTCTAGGTTTCTTACTTTCAAACTGTGATTCTTTTCATGTTATCATGAATATTTCATCAGGAGATATAGTGAAAAATGAGATGCATAGTACCATAAACAGAAAAGAGGCAGTGTTTTCTTAGATTAGCTTGACTTTTTTTTGGTCCAAAAATATCAAAATGAGGTTTTTCCAAACATGGCAAATGTTCTGGGAGATACAGGAAGGGATATAGGGAAAAAATCCAGCCCCTTCCTGTCCTGCTTCCAACAGACCCTGAAGGGAAGCCCTCCAAACATCCTACCAATGTTGCTAGAAGATGACATACACCCACCCTCTCTGAACTGCCCAGTGGCTTTATTTCTCGTGTTCCTATAGTTTGAGAAGCAGAGTGAATTCATTTTGAGACTCGAACTTATGTGCAGTATTCCAATGATTAAACCCATCTTGGGAAACATCACTCACTGGCCTGAGGCTATTGCGTGGTCAGCTCAGCACATATTTCCAAGTGTGAAAGGAAAGGGCTGTTGTGTGGAGCCTCAGAAGAAATATCTCATTTGGCACCTGCTCCAACCCCTTCCTCAGAACCGCCCCAGCCCCAGGCAGACCTGCGTTCTCTCCGAAGTCTCAGCTCCTGTCCAGGGACCAGAGTTCAAAGGATCTGTGAAGCACCTCAAGAAGGGGATCCCACTCAGGACGGAAGCGTTCTTCTTTCATGAAATGAGGCAAGGGAAGAGAGCCGCAGTTTTACAGGACTGAAAACAGGACTTTCTCTCTCTTTTTTAATACTATGCAGCATAGTCGTAATTACTGCTTCTGTTGATGTCACATTGCTACTTCCAATATCGAAGTGAGTGTTGGGTTGGAGTAAGGGGATGGAAGCAGGGGTGAGATCACGAGGCAAAGAGGGAGAGCCCCTCATTTGACTCTACACAGCCAAGTGTTTGGGGACGTCCACATGAATAAGTGCTGCCCTTCCAATGCTTTTGTCACCAGGGCCAGGAGCAGTTTTGCCCTCCAGGCAATATCTGACAAAATCTGGGGACATTTTTGGTTGTCACGAGTTGGGCCGTGCTACTGGCATCTGGTAAGTAGTGTTAGGCACGCTGCTAAACACCCTACAAGGCATAGGCAGCTCCCACAATGAAGAATGACCCGGCCCAAACATCGGTAACGCCCTGCTCTACACGCTTTGACTTCATGACCTCATTCTTACCCATGGACTAACCATCTTCCCTAGCTCCAGCTCAAAACAGCCCCCTGAGCTTCTGCCTCTCACAACCCACTGCTTAGCAGGTCTCTTTGCCTCGAGGTCGGGTCTCAAAACTCCTCTACTCAACATGCCAAAGACTCATCTTCATTCTCAATCATTCAACAAACATAAATAAGCACTTACTCCATGATAGGCACTATATTCATGATGAAAATATAGGAGTAAAGAAGATAGAGTTCTCTGTCACCTTAAAAATTCTGGTTTGGGGATGCCTGGGTGGCTCAGTGGGCTAAGCAGCTGCCTTTGGCTCATGGTCCTGAGATCAAGTCCTGCATTGGGCTCCTTGCTCAGTGGGGAGCCTGCTTCTCCCTCTGCCTGCCTCTCCCCCTGCTTGTGTTCTCTGTCTCTCTCTCTCTGACAAATAAATAAATACAATCTTAAAAAAATTCTGGTTTGGTGGAAGGTTTAAGCAGTTAAACAGGCAAGTATAACATTGAGTAAAAAGTGGTCACACAGAAGACTGTGTTTTATTTTTTTATAATAATTTTTATTATGTTATGTTAGTCACCATACAGTACATCCTTAGTTTTTGATGTAGTGTTCCATGATTCATTATTTGCGTATAATACCCAGTGCACCATGCAATATGTGCCCTCCTTAATACCCATCACTGGTCTATCCCAATCCCCCACCCCCCTCCCCTCTGAAGCCCTCAGTTTGTTTCCCAGAGTCCATAGTCTCTCATGGTTCATTCCCCCTTCTGTTTACCCCCCCTTTCTTCTTCCCTTTCTTCTCCTACCAATCTTCCTACTTCTTATGTTCCATAAATGAGTGAAACCATATGATAATTGTCTTTCTCTGCTTGACTTACTTCACTTAGCATAATCTCCTCCAGTCCCATCCATGTTGCTGCAAATGTTGTGAAATCGTTCTTTCTGATGGCTGAGTAATATTCCATTGTATATATGGACCACATCCTCTTAATCCAGTCATCTGTTGAAGGGCATCTCAGCTCCTTCCACAATTTAGCTATTGTGGACAATGCTGCTATGAAATTGGGGTGCATATGGCCCTTCTCTTCACTACATCTGTATCTTTGGGGTAAATACCCAGTAGTGCAATTGCTGGATCACAGGGAAGCTCAATTTTTAACTTTTTAAGGGACCTCCACACTGTTTTCCAAAGTGGCTGTACCAACTTGCATTCCCACCAGAGTGTAAGAGGAATCCCCTTTCTCCACATCCTCTCCAACATTTGTTGTTTCTTGCCTTGTCAATTTTTGCCATTCTAACCGGTTAGAAAGACTGTGTTTTAGAATAGGTAAGAGCTAACACTCAAATGGATAGATTTTATGCAAATTTTCCTTGGCTATTGTAGGCTTAAAGGCTACAGCTGTCAGAAAAGGATACACGCTAGTCAACTGTAGATGATTGGTAGGCACAGATTCTGGGATCTCCTCTAGGCACTCCTGACGCACAATCTAGTGGTAGCAATGGCCAGCCTGGGGTGGGAGCTGGGAAGTGAGGTCCTATTAGGATAAAGAAAGGCCCTTGGGCACATTACCCTGAATCTTTAGCTTAATTACCTACACTGGTTGTAATTCCCGTTTTCCTTTTCCTTAACATCAAGTTTCAAGATATGCTTTCTTACTCTGCCACAAATGGCATGTTTTTGCATTATCCAGAGGCTACAAAATAATAAATAGACTCTACACATGAGCCATAGCATTGCTTTTACATAAACTGCATTTAGCCTGAGGGCATGGAGAATCTGTTCCCTGTGACTGTCCACCTTCTAGAAGCTGTCTGGATTGTTGTCCCTTCTTCCATCTTCATTTTTTTTTTAATGATTTTTTATTACATTATGTTAGTCACCATACAGTACATCCCTGGTTTCCGATGTAAGGCTCGATGATTCATTAGTTGTGTATAATACCCAGTGCACCATGCAATACGTGCCCTCCTTACTACCCATCACCGGCCTATCCCATTCCCCCACCCCCCTCCCCTCTGAAGCCCTCAGTTTGTTTCTCAGAGTCCATAGTCTCTCATGTTTCATTCCCCCTTCTGATTACCCCCTCTTTCTTTATCCCTTTCTTCCCCTACCCATCATCCTAGTTCTTATGTTCCATAGATGAGAGAAATCATATGATAGTTGTCTTTCTCTGCTTGACTTATTTCACTTAGCATTATCTCCTCCAGTGCTGTCCATGTTGTAGCAAATGTTGAGAACTCGTTCTTTCTGATAGCTGAGTAATATTCCATTGTATATATGGACCACAACTTCTTAATCCAGTCATCTGTTGAAGGGCATCTCGGCTCCTTCCACGATTTAGCTATTGTGGACATTGCTGCTATGAACATTGGGGTGCATATGGCCCTTCTCTTCACTACGTCTGTATCTTTGGGGTAAATACCCAGTAGTGCAATGGCTGGATCATAGGGTAGCTCAATTTTTAACTTTTTAAGGGACCTCCACACTGTTTTCCAGAGTGGCTGTACCAACTTGCATTCCCACCAACAGTGTAAGAGGGATCTCCTTTCTCCACATCCTCTCCAACATTTGTTGTTTCTTGCCTTGTCTATTTTTGCCATTCTGACTGGCATAAGGTGGTATCTCAGTGTGGTTTTGATTTGAATTTCCTTGATGGCTAATGATTTTGAACATTTTTTCATGTGTCTGTTAGCCATTTGTATGTCTTCATTGGAAAAGTGTCTGTTCATATCTTCTGCCCATTTTTTGATTTGTTTATTTGTTTCTCGTGTATTGAGTTTGAGAAGTTCTTTGTAGATCTTGGATACCAGTCCTTTATCTGTAGTGTCATTTGCAAATATATTCTCCCATTCCGTGGGCTGCCTCTTAGTTTTTCTGACTGTTTCCTTGGATGTGCAGAAACTTTTAATCTTGATGAAGTCCCATAAATTCATTTTATCTTTTGTTTCTCTTGCCTTTGGGGATGTGTCATGAAAAAGGTTGCTTTGGCCGATGTCATAGAGGTTGCTGCCTATGTTGTCCTCTAGAATTTTGATGGATTCCTGTCTCACATCGAGGTCTTTCATCCATTTGGAGTTTATTTTTGTGTATGGTGTGAGATAGTGGTCAAGTTTCATTCTTTTGCATGTAGCTGTCCAATTTTCCCAGTACCATTTATTGAAGAGACTGTCTTTTTCCCACCGGATGTTTTTTCCTGCTTTATCAAATATTAGTTGCCCAAAGAGCCGAGGGTCCATTTCTGGGCTCTCTATTCTGTTCCATTGGTCTATGTGTCTGTTTTTGTGCCAGTACCATGCTGTCTTTGTGATCACAGCTTTGTAGTACAGCTCGAAATCCGGCATTGTGATGCCCCCAGCTTTGTTTTTCCTTTTCAACAGTTCCTTGGAGATTCGGGGCCTTTTCTGTTTCCATACAAATTTAAGGACTATTTGTTCCAGTTCTTTGAAAAATGTCCTCGGTATTTTGATCGGGATAGCATTGAAAGTGTAGATTGCTCTGGGTAGCATGGACATTTTAACTATGTTAATTCTTCCAATCCATGAGCATGGAATATCTTTCCATCTTTTTATGTCTTCCTCAATGTCTTTCAAGAGTGATTTATAGTTTCTAGAATATAGGTCCTTTACGTCTCTGGTTAAGTTAATTCCAAGGTAACGTATGGTTTTTGGTGCTATTGTAAATGGGATGGATTCCCTAATTTCTCTTTCTTCGGTCTCGTTATTCGTGTATAGAAATGCAACTGATTTCTGAGCATTGATTTTGTATCCCGCCACGTTACTGAATTGCTCTATAACTTCTAATAGTTTGGGAGTGGCTTCTTTTGGGTTTTCCATATAGAGTATCATGTCATCTGCAAAGAGAGACATTTTGACTTCTTCTTTGCCAATTTGAATACCTTTGATCCCTTTTTGTCGTCTGATTGCTGTTGCAAGGACTTCTAGTACTATGTTGAATAATAGTGGCGAGAGTGGGCATCCTTGTCGAGTTCCTGATCTTAAGGGAAAGGCTTCCAGCTTTTCCCCATTGAGAATAATATTTGCAGTAGGCTTTTCATAGATGGCTTTTATGAGATTGAGAAATGTACCTTCTATTCCTACACTCTGAAGGGTTTTAATCAGGAAAGGATGCTGTATTTTGTCAAATGCTTTTTCGGCATCGATTGAGAGGATCATATGGTTCCTGAGTCTTTTCTTGTTGATATGATGTATCACGCTGATTGATTTGCGAATATTGAACCACGCTTGCATCCCAGGTATGAATCCCACTTGATCGTGATGGATAATCCTTTTAATGTACTGTTGGATTCTATTAGCAAGTATCTTGTTGAGGATTTTGGCGTCCATATTCATTAGGGAAATCGGTCTGTAATTCTCCTTTTTGAGGGGGTCTTTGCCTGGTTTGGGGATCAAGGTAATATTGGCCTCATAGAATGAGTTTGGTAGCTTTCCTTCTGTTTCTATTTTTTGAAATAGCTTTAGGAGAATAGGTATTATTTCTTCTTTGAATGTTTGGTAGAATTCCCCAGGAAAACCGTCCGGGCCTGGAGTTTTGTTATTTGGAAGGTTGTTTATCACTGACTCAATTTCTTCATAATTAATTGGCCTGTTTAAGGAATCAATTTCTTCCGGTTTCAATCTTGGTAGTTTATAGGTTTCCAGGAAGGATTCCATCTCTTCCAGATTGCTTAGTTTATTGGCATATAGCTGTTGATAAAAATTTCTAATAATCCTTCCAATTTCAATGGTGTTCGTCGTGACCTCTCCTTTTTCATTCATAATTTTAATAATCTGGGTCCTTTCTCTTTTCTTTTGGATAAGTCTTGCCAGTGGTCTGTCAATTTTATTGATTCTCTCAAAGAACCAGCTTCTAGTCCTGTTGATCTGCTCTACTGTACTTCTGGTTTCTGCTTGATTGATTTCAGCTCTAATTTTGGTCAACTGCTTCCTCGTGCGTGGATTAGGCCTGTCCCTCTGTTGCTGTTCCAGCTTCTTGAGGTGAGAATATAAAAACTGCATTTTAGATTTTTCTATTCTTTTGAGTGAGGCTTGGATGGCTATGTATTTCCCCCTTAGGACTGCCTTTGCAGTATCCCATAGGTTTTGGACTGTTGTATTTTCATTCTCATTGGTCTCCATAAATTGTTTAATTTGATTTTTGATTTCCTGGTTTATCGAGTCATTCCTGAGCAGGATGGTTCTTAGTCTCCAAGTGTTTGAGTTTCTTCCAAATTTTTCCTTGTGGTTGAGTTCCAATTTCAGAGCGTTGTGGTCTGAGAATATGCAGGGGATAATTTCAATCTTTTGGTATCGGTTGAGACCTGTTTTGTGTCCCAGAACATGGTCTATTCTTGAGAATGTTCCATGGGCATTAGAATAGAATGAGTATTCTTTGGTTCTGGGGTGTAGTGTTCTATATATATCTATGAGGTCCAACTCGTCGAGTATGGCATTCAAAGCCTTTGATTCTTTGCTTAGTTTTTGCCAGGGTGTTCTGTCTATTTCTGAGAGTGGAGTGTTGAGGTCCCCTACTATTAATGTATTTTTATTTATATGTCTCTTTATTCTGGTTAAGAGTTGGCTTGTGTATCTTGCTGCTCCCCTGTTGGGGGCATATATATTTATAATTGTCATATCCACTTGTTGAATACTTCCCTTAAGAATAATATAGTGCCCTTCTGCATCTCTAACTATAGTCTGTAGTTTAAAATCCAATTTATCTGATATGAGAATTGCTACCCCAGCTTTCTTTTGAGGTCCATTTGCGTGAAAGATGGTACTCCATCCCCTTACTCTCAGTCTGAATGCATCTTTGGGTTCGAAATGAGTCTCTTGTAGACAGCAAATGGATGGGTCATTTCTTTTTATCCAATCTGCAACCCTGTGGCGTTTTATGGGATGGTTCAAACCATTTACATTAAGACTGATTACTGAGAGATATGATTTTAATGTTGCCATGTTGCCAGTAAAGTCTTTGTTTGTATTGGCTGTGACTTTCTGTTCTGTATCACTCTTGGGGCCTTTTTACTTTTATAGAACCCCCCGTAATATCTCCTGTAGGGCTGGTTTCGTGGTTACAAAATTGGTTAGTGACTGGCGATTCTGAAATGTCTTTATTTCTCCATCAATTCTGAATGACAGCCTTGCTGGATAAAGGATCCTTGGCTGCATGTTTTTCTCTGAAAGAGCTTTAAATATGCTCCCCCAACCCTTTCTCTCATTCCAGGTCTGTGTAGACAGGTCTGACGTAATTCTGATGCTTTTGCCTTGGTACGTGAGAAATTTCTTTGCCCTGGCCGCTTTCAATACTGTATCCTTGCATCTAATATTTGCGAATTGCACTATGACGTGACGTGGCGTAGGTTTGTCGTGGTTGAGCTTGGGAGGGGTCCTCTCTGCCTCTTGGACACGAATGTTTGTTTCCCTTGCTAGATTAGGGAAGTTTTCAGCTACAATTTGTTCAAATATCTCTTCTAGACCTCTGTTTTTCTCCACCCCCTCGGGGATGCCGATGATTCTAACATTGGATCGTTTCATTGAGTCAGTAATCTCCCGTAACCTACATTCGTGGGCGTGGATTTTTTTAAGACCATCTTCTATTTTCATTTTTTCCTCTATTAACCCATCCTCCAATTCACTAACCCGTTCCTCTGCTTCTGCGACCCTGGCCGTCAGAGCCTCTAGTTTTGCCTGCATTTGGCTCATAGAATTTTTAATTTCTGTCAGATTCGCTCTCATTTCTGTCCTTAGGGATTCTATATTCTCAGTAACCTTTTCGTTAATAGTTTTTTCAATTCTACTCATCATTTTGACCATCGTTACTCTGAATTCCATTTCTGATAATTTGGTTACATCCATATCCATTATTTCTGTGGCAGAGGCCACAGAATCACTGTCTTTTCTTTGCTGGGGGGGGCTTCTCCTTCTTGTCATTCTGATGAAGAGAGGTTGCGGGGTTTCCAGAGCCCAAATTATTGACTGGGTCCCAGGCCGTGCCCCTTGTTTTATAGGGATCTTAGGGATGTGGGCTTCTTCTTTAAAGATTTTATTTATTTATTTATGTGGCAGCCAACCAGCGAGAGAGGGAACACAAGCAGGGGAGTGGGAGAGGAAGAAGCAGGCTCCCAGCGGAGGAGCCCGATGAGGGACTCCTTTCCGGAACGCCGGGATCACGCCCTAAGCCGAAGGCAGGCGCTCAATGACTGCGCCACCCAGGCGCCCGGGTTGTGGGCTTCTTGATTTTTCAGCCTGCCTTCTGTGTTCTGGGGGAGGGGCCTGCCGCGCCAATACTCAGGCAACCCTGTTTGGGTAGAGTCTCCGTGTCCCCTGCGAGGGAGGATGGGGATGGGCACTCTCTGAGCCGGTATTTCCAGGCTTTTGTTCTCTGGCGGCTTTCCCTGGCGGTTTGCTGTGCCTCTTCTGAGAGTCAGAGCAGCAGCGGCCAAATTTCAGCCTCTGTCACGGAACAGAAGGATTGCGGCCCGTTCTCTACTAATGTTCTGGCCACTTTAACTCTGTTTCTGTTGGTGCTGCTCAACCCTGCAGCGTCCCGGGATGTGCGCCCCACACCCGGCGTCCCAGCCCTCACTTCCAGGGCCTGCGCGTCTCTGTCCTTTGTGTTTCTAATGCCGCTAGCCGTCAGTCGCCTCGCTCCCGAAGATCTCCCGTCTCAGTCTGGATTCAGTGAGACCGGGATTCCGGGTTCCGCGAGATGCCTGGGCGCGTGCACCCAGCTCACGGTCTCAGTTCGTTGTTTTGCGGTGCCCGACCGGTGAGCCCCGCCTCCGCCTCCCGCAAGTGGCTACCGCTTCCCCGGCGCCCGAACGTGCGGTTCTCCTCTTCCGTTTATCTTCCGATATCTGTGCACGGTTTCATGGCTCCCCGCTTCGTACCTCAATACTCAGTGCTGGAGATGTTCATTTGTAGAGATCCAGATGCGTCTTCCTGCGTCTCAGGCTGGTTCCGTGGTTGTTTAGGCTGGTCTGGTACCTATCCAGCTCGACTCGGAGGACCGGCTGAAAACGGTGTCTCCTACTCCTCCGCCATCTTAACTCCGCTCCCAGTCAGAGTTCTTTCTGACTCAAGAAATGGACTCAGTTTATTCTTCTGTAAAATGGGCCTTGCTGTGCCTGTTTTGTCTACTCTGCTGGAAGGCTACTTCTCACTTGGCCTTGGATGCCGCATGGTCACTTCCGAGGATTAGAACCGTTCAGGAGGAACGCCACCACCTTCCACCACTCCCTCTGCCCCTTCACTCGCCTAAGGCGTCCCTTCTTCCATCTTCAAAGCCAAGAGCATAGCATCTTCTAATATCTCTCTCTCTCTCTCTGACCTTACTTTCATCATTGCATCTCCTATTAGTGATTACATTGGATCAAGCTGGATAATCCAGAAGTATCTCTTTGTTTCCAGGTCCTTAACTTAATCATATCTGCACAGCCTCTTCTGCCATGTAAAGTAACATATTCACAAGTTTCAGAAATAGGACTTGGACATCCTGGGGTGGGGGCTATATTTTATCTACCACACTCCGTTTGAAGCAGCTATCATCTTTGTGATCTGTCAGCTTTCAAATATCGAGAGATGCTGAAATCCTTAGAAGATGAGGATATTGTAACAGGAATTCAGTTTCCAACAAAACGAGGAGGTTGGTTTAGACCAGCATGGTCGTGGATAGTGGTAGTAGTGTAGATTTTGCCCCTCAGGGAATACTTGACAATGTCAAGAGACATTTTTAGTTGTCACAGCTGGTCCAAAGTGAGGGAGTATGCTAACTACTGACATCTGGTAGAGGCCAGGGATGCTACTAAACATCTTACAATGCACAGGATAGCCCCCTAATTATCTGATCCAAAATGTCAATAATGCCATGGTTGAGAAACACTGAATTAGACCATTCCTACTCAAAATGTGGTTTGTGGACCAGCGGCCCTGAATTGACCTAGAGGCTTTTTAGAAATGCAGAATCTCAGGCTCCAGACTCAGAACCTGCATTTTAATAAGATTCCCAGGTGATTCCTATACATATTAAAGTTTTGAGGAACCCTGGACAAGAGTACCTATTCTTAATCCTGGCTGCATGTTGGAATCAACTGAGATACTTTTTAAAAAGGACACTGATGCTTGAGCCCAAACACAGACCAGTTAAATCAGTTAAACGTCTTGGGGTTGGGAACCAGGCATGAATATTTGTTAAAAGCACTCTAGATAAATCCAACGTGGAGCCAAGTTGAGAACCTCTGCTTTATGATCCCTAAAGCTTTGGTATTCAGTGTGGTCAGTGGACAAACAGTATCAGCATCACGTAGGAAGTTTTTAGAAGTGCAGAATCTTAGTCCCACCCCAGACATCCTGAATCAGAAACTGCATTTTAACAAGATGCCATGTGATTTGTATTCACATTGGAGTTTGAGAAGCACAGCTAAAATTCTTTCCAATCTGAAGCAGTGTTCTCCAGAAAAACAGAACCAGTGGGATGTATATGTATATGGAAAGATTTAATATAAAGCATTGGTTCCTATGTTATGGAGACTGACAAATCCCAAGATCTGCAGAGTGAGTTGGCGAGCTACAGATCCTGGAGAACCAAAGGTATAGTTCTAGTAGGAGACTGAAAGCCTGAGAACCAGGAGAGCCCATGGTGCGGTTCTAATCTGAAGGTCAGCTGTCTCAAGTCCCAGAAAGAGCTGATGTTTTAGTTTGAGTAGGAAGTCAGGAAAAGGTTGATATCTCAGTACAAAGGTAGTCCCAGGTAGGAGGAATTCTCTTACTCGGAAATGTCAGCCTTTTTGTTCTTTGCAGACCTTCAAATAATTGGGGGAAGCCCACCCACATTAGGAAGGACAATCTAATTTACCCAATCTACTGATTTAAATGTTAATCTCATCCAGGGGCACCTGGGTGGCACAGTGGTTGAGCGTCTGCCTTCGGCTCAGGGCGTGATCCTGGCGTTATGGGATCGAGCCCCACATCAGGCTCCTCTGCTATGAGCCTGCTTCTTCCTCTCCCACTCCCCCTGCTTGTGTTCTCTCTCTCACTGGCTGTCTCTATCTCTGTCGAATAAATAAATAAAATCTTTAAAAATAAATAAATAAATGTTAATCTCATCCAAAAACACCCTCACAGAAACAACCAGAATAATGTTTGACCAAATATCTGACCTCGGCCTAGTCAAGTTGGTACATACCACTCTAAAAATTCCATTTCTTTTCAAAATGTTATATAATACAAACCTCACAGAGACTTCTCACTGTATTCCCACATGGTAGAAAACTATACAAAATCTTGTTTATACAATGTTCTTCTGTTTCAAAATATTGAATTTTGCATGACTATATTTAGCTGTACTGTTCATAGGTAATCATTACGTTTTTAAGAAACTCACAGCTTGTCAGCTTCCAGGAACAAGGATTTCTAAACAAAGTGGTGTGTGGAAAAGCACTCTCCCCTGAGACACAGGGTGTGGTTAGCAGCAAGATACTTGGCTAAGACTTGCTGGGAAAGTAGGGTCTCTAACAGGGACACACCCAGATCGAGTTAAAGGAAACAGAGAAATGAGTTATGGAGCAACGGGGGGCCAGAAGGAAGCCCTCGTGATACCACTTGAGTTAGAATAAGAGAGCTGTTAATGGAGGTGTGGGTTTCCAGGGCTGAGTACAGCCCTCACTCTATCTTTTCACCCCAACAGGATAAGAATAATAGAGTGAGCAGGGCAAGAGGAAGGAGCAACATGTTTATCTTCTCCTAGAAAAATACAAAAAGAAAAAAAAGAAAGAAAAAGAGAGAAGGAGGGAAGAGGAGAATTTGAGATTTTTAAAAATATTATCTCATTTAATTTTTGATGTAGAAATTACTACATCCATTCCATAAAGGATAAAAATTGAGGTTTGAGAGATTAAGCTACTTGCCCAAGGACATGGAGCTAGAAGTGGGCCAACCAAAAGCTAAACACACAGTTTTCTCTAACTGCTATTCCTTATTCTAGGCCACTGCTAGAGAGTGACTTGTGTCCTCCCGCCACATCCTGTAGTATCTGTATGGTGGAGCCCCAACCCCCCGTACCTCACAATGTAACTTTATTTGGAGATAGGATCTTTACAGAGGTAATCAAGTTAAAGTTAGGTCATTAGAATGAGCTCTAATCTGATATGACTGGTGTCTATAGGAAGAGGAAATTTAGAGACAGACACACGTAGAGGGAAGATGGTGTAGAGACGTAAGAAGATGGCCATTTACAACCTTCCCTCCCAGCCCTCAGAAGGAGCCAACCCTGCCAACACCTTGCTCTCAGACTTCTAGCCTCCAGAACTGTGAGACAATAAACTTCTGTTGCTTAAGCCCCCCAGTTTGGGGTAATTTGTTACAGCTGCCCTTGCACGCTAATGCAGTGACTCTATGCTAAGGATTTAATCAAGAAAACAAAAACCA
Organism: Ursus maritimus; assembly: GCF_017311325.1. Classification (NCBI taxonomy): domain Eukaryota; kingdom Metazoa; phylum Chordata; class Mammalia; order Carnivora; family Ursidae; genus Ursus; species Ursus maritimus. The sequence continues at coordinate 63,178,707 of NW_024426552.1, read as the reverse complement.
GTATGGCTTCTTACAGAAAGAATTTACCTAAAGAAACTGATTAAGCAGGTGTTGGGGACTGGAAGGTAAAGGGAGAACACTGGGGGAACACAGAATTAGGGGAAGCAGCTACTATCTCTAGGGCTAAGCGGGAAAGGGAAAAGGTCTGGGTTATCAGTGTCTAGAAGCTTAAAGGACAGGTCTGCTGAACTGGGGCCCAGACCTGGGGGTTGCCTGTCAGTGTTGGTGTCTCCAAGCTCAGAGGAGGGACCTCTAAGCTATAACTCACATCTCTGAGGAGAGGAGGCCAGTTGGCTAGGGCTGGTTATTCCAAGGGGATGCTATGAGGTTGGCTTGGAAGTATAAGAAAAAATGGAAACTAGAAGTAATGATCATCGACAGGGGAAAGATCGTTTCCTGGGGTGACGCTGACAGGAACAGAAAGTAAAACAGTTCCAAGAATCTCCTCCAGGCTTCCAGTCTCCCTTTAGCATCCTCTATTGTCAGAGTGTCCCAGAGAGCCAGCAGGCCAAGGAGAAATGACATCTTCCTTTTTATAAAGGTCCTTTAAAAGGACCCTGCTTACCATTCCTTTTTTGGTTCCATTACCAGTCACCCCCAAATTTGGCAAAGCTTACCTGCAACATCTGGTATACCAGTACTTTAAAAGTGTCCTAAAATACATTTATTATTCACATTCCTCTCCTCAAAAACCTTTAGTGACTCACAGTTGTCTCTACAACCCTATTTTCTCTCAACCTTGATCTCAGCCCTGACTAACAATGGTTTCACTCACCCCTATTAATCGTCCTTTCTCATTCTCCGTGTTGATAACGCCACACACTCTCCATAAGCCCTTTATCCAGCCCAATCCCCTCAATCTCAACAGTTGAGATCACTTGTCACAAAGAAAATGAGCTATCAGACAGGAAGCCTTCAATTCCTCCTCCCTCTGCCTCTGACCATACTATTATGTCCCCTGTTCCGAGGAAGAGCTTGCAGCCCTCCTGTGCCAGGCTAGCCTCCTCACCTGTGTGGGCCTCAAACCCACTTCCTCACACCGCCCCCAGTCCTTGCTCTCTTGTCTTTATTTTTATCATCTTACCCTCTCTGGGAACTACTTCCTTCCACCTATAAATACATCCCAGTCTGCTGCCATAAGAGAAAGGGCTTCCCCCAATCCAGCTCCCTTCCCACACTCACCCACATGTATCTGTCTTGCTTCTCTGTCACTCCTCACCCCCCCCCCCCGCATGCTCTGGCACCACCNNNNCTCGGCCCTCAGCCACTATCACTCAGTTCAATGTCCTCTGTCAAGCTCAGCAATGACCAAGCTACCAAACTCATCACGGACTCCCTTACCTGGACTCTTGGTAGATTTTATAGTGTATTTTTTTATTGGTTTAAGCCATTATAGACATTTTGGAAAATGCCAAAAAGAATAAAATAGAGTAAAAAGAAAGTTTTGAAGGGTTCTGAGAAGCTGTGAAGTATATATGAGAGAACTGGGGCACTCGGAGTGGAGGACTAAACAAGGAGACTAGGGATTGAAAATAGTTCAGAGGACACAAAATATTTAGGCCAAAATCTCAACTCCTGACAGTCTTTGGGGAACAGTTCTGGATAATCCAGCATTCTGAACACATAAAGCTCATCCCTTTAACCACCCAGACATTTGAATCTTAATACATAAGGCTAAAAATCTTTTTTTAAATAACATGTTTCCTCCGCCCTTTTTCAACAGAGAATACCAAGGTCATGACAAGGTCATGATAAGGTGAGTAGAAATAGTAATAGACCCATATTTGCTTTCTGCCTATTATGTGTCAGACCTGTGCTAGGAATTTTACATATGTGGCCTGAATGTAATCTCATGTGATTTTTACAGCTCATCTGTGTTTTATAAATAAGGAAACTGAGGCTCAGATGAGTGAAGGAGAGTTTCAACTGTAGCCCATCTTCTGAGTACAGAGGCCTAGATTTGAACCCGAAGGCCGATGTTCTTTCTGCTATCCCAGGCCACACACCCAGAGAGAAGAACACTGGGGTCAATTCTGTGTCTTCCTGGAGACCTTGGGAAATCTGCTGGACTGCTCTTTCACTAAATTATAAAGCCTCAGGTGGGCTTTTTTTTTTTTTTCAGTAGAATGCAGATAACAAAGAAGTTGATTCTTGGCATTTGGGTTTCAAAATAGTCTTTGTGTGAGTCTGCCAGGGCTGCCTTAACAGAATACCACAGACTTGGGGCTTCGACAACAGAAAGTTACTTTCTCACTGTTCTGGAGGCTGCAAGTCCAAGAGCAAGGCATCAGTAGGCTTGGTTTCTTCTGAGGCCTCACTCCTTGGCACCCAGACAGCTCTCGTCTCACTGTGGTTCCACATGGTCTTTTCTCCGTGTGCGCACATGCCTGGGTTTCCCTGTGTGTCCTAATCTCTTTTCACAAGAATACTAGTCAGATTGGATTCCAGCCCACCTTAACAGCCTCGTTTTAACTTAATCACCTCTTCACAGACTCTATCCTCAAATGCAATTACATTCGGAGGTACAGGGAATTAGGGTTTTAACATGAGGTTTAGGGGGATGCAACTCAGCTCTTTGCAAAAAATAAAAAAAGGAGTTTTGAGATCTAAAAGCTTGACTTTGAGTTTTGTAAAGTTAATGCCCCCAAAAGGCATAAAATTATGTCACACTATTATTATTAAGTCATATTATTAACTTATGAACCCCATATTTCATACTTGGATTGGATGTCTCTGAATCCCCACTGCGCGCTATGACACTTAGTAATCACAGTCCTGGTTACAGGAAGAAATGAGAAACTTCAGACGTGTTATCTTTATGTTGAAGTCCCAAGACGGCGTTGATGTTTGAAGTGTTTGTGCCTGATTTTTGTTGTACTCTGACTCCTCCGTTGCTATCTGCAATACATAACCAGATCCTTCTGTCACTAACTCCAACCCAGCCTAGAAACTTGATAATGGAGAGTTTGAATATACAAACAAAACCAAATTGGCTTAATTTGAGGGCTTAAGGGCTTGCCTATGAGTGAACTCTTCAGTGTGTGGCTTCTGTGAAATCTGTTTTGGTAACTTAGAGGTTTTGCTTGCTGTCTCCTACCTCCAGTGGTGTTTAGATTCTGGAGGTTGCCCCTCCAACCCGTTTCCAGCAGATGAGATGTTACCATATAGTGGAATCTCCCCGAGGGAAAATCTTTTACCTTTCCATAGAGGAAAAGCTTGACGTTGGCAAAGGAAACTCTGGGATTTACTTAAATTCCCCAATTCATGAATACCACCTGGGCATATAGAGTACATAATATAACCTGATGTGTTCTCCTCTTTTTTTTTTTTTTTAAAGATTTTATTTATTTATTTGACAGAGATAGAGACAGCCAGCGAGAGAGGGAACACAAGCAGGGGGAGTGGGAGAGGAAGAAGCAGGCTCACAGTGGAGGAGCCTGATGTGGGACTCGATCCCGCAACGCCGGGATCAAGCCCTGAGCCGAAGGCAGACGCTTAACCGCTGTGCCACCCAGGCGCCCCTGATGTGTTCTCCTCTTAACCGCTCCCCACACTTCCTGATGTCCCTTGACCAGTCTCCATTTGACCTAGACCTGAGGTTGTCATTGCCTCAAGGTAGGCTTGTTACAACAAAATGCAAATAACACTGTCAGTTTTTAGCTTTTGGGTTTCAAAATAGTCTTTGCAAGATAAAAGCAGTTTGAGATCAAACGCTTGGTCTTTAGATATCAAAAGCTAATACCCTAAAAGATTCAGGGCATAAAAATCATGCCATATTATAAATTATTAAGTTGTAAATTTCATGTTTCTGAAAGAGCAACATAGGAAATCTCCTTTTGTTACTTCTGGTTATTTTGTAATTAAAGAAAATAGAATATGCGATTTCTGTGCAGGTACTCTGGGAAAAATGAACACTACGTTTTAAAAGGAAATGTGCCATAAATAGTAGATTGAGAAGAATTCCCGGGGTCTGCGACCCAGTCGCCCATCCCAGGGTTGCAGGACTCTAATGCTCCACCGGAATGCTTAACGAAGCTATTCATTTTCCTCTCCCCTTTTAAAGAAGGAAAACTTGAGCCCTCTCTTAATAACGAAGGCTGGAAATAGCTCCAATACTAAAATTGGAGTCTCAGACAACACTTATCACTTTGCCTGTAGGAAGCTCCTAAGGGAACAATCGTTCCAGAGTAAGTATTCTCAGGTCACTTCGCATTTTCTCCAAACAGCCCTGAATACTTCAAGTACAACTGAAAGGTCACATGCCAGATAAAGAGAGGTTATCCTTTTCTCAAGAAGGTGACGGTGCTGCAACGAAACCATCCTTTCTAATCACAATGCTGCCTCAGCCCAGGACGTGTGAATGGGAGTCTCTGAAGTGTTCAGGCAGGTGGCAGGTGGTGTGTTCCCCAACACCATCTGTGTGTTCTGAGGGGGCTGCCTCAAGAACATTCGGACGAAGCAGTGTCCATGGAGTACACTTCTGATTACCCTCATCCTTGCAGACTCCCAAAATGTTGACTCAAGATATATTTAACCCACAGACAAGTTGATAAATACACTCTACTCCTGCCCCTGAGCCTGATTTGGATGCAGGGGTTGAATATTGCCTCCCACTGAGCCCATCAGGAGGCTTCAGCTCACCTTTCAAGTCTGGTTTGGGGCTTCCAGGGCTCATATTTTCAGGGGCTGTTCTCAACTTCACAGCCCCTGCTGGCAGCCTTATCAGGAGGAACTCTTGCTCCAGACCATCCTGGGTTCATCCTGCCTGGCATTGTATGTGCCAAGGACACGGGAGCTGCACCATCGAGGATCACCACTTTCTTGACATCTGTCTGATAGGAAAGGAAGTAGTCCCAATATAGCAAAACTGTCCCAATGACTCCTTGTGACACAACCACACAGATAATTTTTAAAGTGTTTCTTAAGCCTACTTATGTTTTCTGTTTTTGAGAGAGTGGGGTGTGTTCTGAAACTTCCTTTTTGCAGTGTAAGGTCCTACTTCTTATTGACCTAAACTATACTCTTCCAAGTGTCCTTGGATGCCATCTAGTACAACTATTGTCATTTTAGTGGCCAAATCCTTTTGTAGAAGGAATATTTACCCTGGTGTTAGCTAGTTTCATTCAGACTGCTTGGAAAAGACACACTCCTATTTGTGAAGGAAATGTGTTCATTGCAAGGATATGGTAGAATCATCCATCTTGACCATAGACTCCCAAGACTGAGGAGCGCACCAGGCTTCACAGAGACCTGGAACAGTAACTCAACATTTGTTCTCACTCAGTCTGAGCATTAGTCACCCACCTTCCTTTTCTCCATCTAGCATTTATTATTCTAAAAACAGTGGCTTGGATCATTTTGTTACCCCCCCCCCCACCATGGAGCTCCCCTACTGGTCAGACTTCGTGAACTTGGTCTCCATTATGTCCGACTATACTTCCTAACTTTTGACTCAAGGAGAAATCCCTTATTCCATTATTTACGGCCAGGATAGCAGAATAGACACACGGCATATAAGTACCATTTTAAAGAAAGCTGGGGGCATGAAAGACATTTGAGTCTGCATGGTGTATCCCCTAATTTATATTAATAAGTTCTGCTCTATAACTTCGTGTTTTCCTTAATGGAGAAAATGCTATGGCCACTGGTAAACAGTGGAGATTAAAGAGTTAGCATAGCAAGACTGAGACTTCTATCCTTAGAAATCCCTGACTGTAAGGGTAGCCCATGGCTGGCATCAGAACACTTGGTCAGACCCCAGGAAGCATTGCACCATCCCCAGAAATAATGAGAGTGGTTCGTTGTGCCTAAACTGTGCAGAGAGTATGGCTTATGCTGAGCATTTGCTTCCCTTCTAGGATTCTGGACTTCTAGTATCTACTAGGCGGAGAATGCTTACATGACCGCCCCAATAAAAACCATGGGCACTGAGTCTCTAATGAGCTTCCCTGGTAGACAACGTTTCACACATACTGTCTCAGGTAGGAACTGGAGGAATTAAGCACATCCTGTGTGACTCCACTACATGACTGGAGTGGACTCTTGGAAGCTTGTGCCTGGTTTCCTCTGGTCTCTGCCCCAAGTGCCCTTGTCTTTTTACTGTTGTTGCTTTGAATTCTCACACTGTAACCAATCATAGCCATCAATACATGTATGTGCCCAGTCCTGTGAGACCTTCTAGGGAAACTTGGAATCTGGGAGTGGCCTTGGAGATCCCAATGTGCAATCAGGTCCAGAGATTTTCATTCATATTGGAGTAGCACTATTTCCTCACATTAAAAAAAAAGAAAGAGAGAAACCATAAGTCTCTTCCTTGCAGAGATATTACACCCCCCACATCCATTACAGCTATTGAAGTCAGAAGTTGAAAGAGTCAGCTTTCTTTGGAAGTAGCCATAAGTGAATAAAAAATGAACGAAGGCAGAGAGGAGATATTGAGGGGGCAGACCCTGCTGGAGGGGGGTGTCCAAGCAACATCTCTGGTAGGCTCAATCTGAGTGTTATTCAGCAGGTTAATGGCAGCATTTCTATTTACTATGAAAAGCCAGTAAAAATAAGCATTTTCTGCCACGTTCACACATTCCTAATGAGCCAAATTATTCTACTGCATGACCTTCATGTGCAGATCCGTTCCTTTAAACAGCTGCATTTATTCACTTCCATTTTTAGCTTTTGCTGGCGCATTAAAAGTAATACCTAAGGGTCTGAAAGAAGCCCAGTCATTGCTCAAAAGTGCTTGATTTATGCCCAGGGAGTAGCCCAGGCCCTGGGAGAATCTCAGTCAGTGAGGTTTTATGATAAATGTCAGTGATTATGCTGATAATAGAGTGTTCCCCCGAAACTAGTCAGGGCAAGGCATTTTCTTCTCAAAGCATAAAAAAAAATTAAAAAGCATAAACTGCTGTCTGCAAAGCTGGTGGCTGGTGGGTAAGCATCCTGCTTCTTCTCCCAAGGGTGGGAGATGAGAGAGAAGAAGAGAGAAAGAACAGGGGGGAGGGAATTAGAGAAGGGTGAAAGAGAGGGACATGAAGTGGCAGAGAATGAAGGATGACTCTCTTCAGCCTTGGGCTCTGGCCATGAAAACCCCTCTCCACAGGGATCTTCTCAGGAGAGCCCCAACCCCTCCATAACCTGGTGCTGCCAATTAACTTCATGGCGCCTCATGAGGCCACTGAGGCCACCCTCTTCTCCAGCCTGGACTAGCTCCACTCTGACTAGAAACTATAGGGGGTGGGCCCACCCTTTTGTTCAAACATGCAGCTTTTGCAGTCTCCACATAAATTCCAAAGGCAGTTGTTTACTTCTATGTCTGGATTAGAGGAGGGAATATCCAATGTCCCACATCTCAGGGACAAGTCTGTTGTTCTTTTGTTCACGACCCTACACGTCCCCATGGTGTCCCAGGCTGGGAAAGAGCCCAGGAATCTGGCCGGCTGCCTTGCCATGCATATTTGTTGTTTTAGTCTGCCCAGCGTCCCATCTTGGAAAAACCTCCTCCCTCATACCACGTGGTTTGTGAAGCTATCAATCAGAGTCCGCTACTTGTTGGAGGGATGGTATCATGACCCAAACACAGCCAACCACAGGACCTCCCACTCATCGGTATGCTTTGTCCAAGGAGGGTGGCGGGCACAGGACACAAATAGGACTAATCAGCATCCTTCCCTGGCTTGGATGTATGGACCTTGGGAAAATAAAGGCTCTCTTCTTGCCAAGGTCCCAAAGCTGGGAGGATGCAGTTTGGGGACTTGCAATAGCCATCGCCTCAGCCATATGGAGAAACTAAAACCGCAGAATAAGCTGAGAGTCTAATGAGAGAGAGAGAAGAGAGAGAGAGAGAGAACTTATAGCACTGAGTCCTGTATTCATTGCCTGGGGTTGCCATAAAATATTACCACAACCTGCTGGCTTACAACAAGAGAACTTTCTTCTTTCCCAGTTATGGAGGCCAGAAGACTCAAACTAAGGTGTCGGCAGGGCAGCGCTCCCCGTGCAGACTCTGGGGGAGAATCTGTCTCTTGCCTCTTCCTGCTTCTGGTGGCTGCCAGCATTCTCAGGTGTTCCTTGGCTCATGGCTGCACCACTCGAGTCTCTGCCTCAGTCTTCATGTTGCCTTCATGTTGCCTTCTCTCCTCCCCTCTTCTGTCTGTGTCTAATATCCTTCTGCCTGTCTTCTATAAGAATGCATGTGATTGCATTTAGGGCCTACCTGGATAATTCAGGAGAAGATTCTCCTGTCAAGTTCCTTACAAGATGTGCCATATAATATTCTCTTTTTTGCATGTAAGGTAACATTTGTAGGTTCCAGAGATTAGGAAGTGAATATCCTGGCAAGGGTGCAGGGAGCGGTTTTTAGCTTACCATAACTCCCATGCAAGTCCCTGAGACCTTAGGTCCTGCAGCTCTTCCTTTAACCCCGGTACCTCACGAGCCAGTAAGTTCCTTCTTGGCTTAGGCTAGTATGAATTCAGTTTAGTGACTTGCATTAAAGATGTCTTAAATAATACACATGCCCATGTCTGCAGTAGGCTGGGGAATGGAGGAGGCAGCCCCATGCAGTGGACAGAACGTCTACTATTCTGCAAGTGTTTGAGCAAAGCATTTCCTTTGCCTAGCTTTGATGTCTCATAAGTCTTATAAATATTAGACTTAATGGACTGTCATTTATGCTAACTATTTTATTGTTTTAAACATTCTGTAATTATATTATTGGCCCCATGATCAGTTGGGATTTTTTTCAATTGTGACCCGAAACAAACAAACAAAACAACCGAACAAAACCAGCGTAAGAGGCTTAGCAAAAATAAGCAGACAACAAAGCTAAAAAGTCTGAGACCAATCAGAAATAGCTCAGTTTGAGGCCCTGATGATATTTCTGGGCCCCATCTCTAGGGTCTGCCTCCTTAGGGTTGGCAGTACCTCTGACCCCAGGAGGTGGCCTCCTGCAGCTTCAGACTCACATTGTCTTATACTTGGGAAGAGAGGGTTAGTTTGCCTGTTGGATAGAACAAAAATCTTGGAATTGGATCTCATTGGCCCATATATCAATAAACACATAAATATTTAATAAATACTTTATTCCCCCAAGTTGGTAAGGAAAGCATCTTGTCACAGGTGCTCTCAATGATTAAACAAAATGTCACAATAAATTTGATTAATGTCACAATAAATGTGATTAACGATAATAAATACTGTACTCAATTCCAGAAGTGTTCTTTTGGCGTGCGAGATTTGGCCTGACTTCCGTCAGATACTCTTGAACTGTGACCAAGGGGAAGAAATGCACTGATTGGCTTACTCGCGATCACTGCTTTGCCCCTGGAATGGAGTAGAACACACAGATAGAGTGGGAGAGGAATGGGATTTTAGAGGGAAACTATATGGTTACCTGAAGTGAAGTGAAAACATGCTGACGGCAGAAGGAGCAGATGCGTGCTGAATATCATGAGGATTTCATCATATAAAATTTTTGTACTCATCCAAATTAATAGGCCTGCCAAGCTCATGACAAGTAGATTGATTATCACACATCATAGTTTTGTGAATAAAACATGAAATTTTATACTATCAGTTATGGAATTTTCAGAAATTAACTTGAGAGAGAGCCTGTGCGGATCTAGGACCTTTAGATAGAGCAGAACAGGCACACATTTAAATTACACATTGCTCTGTATATGTCAATAAACACATAAAAATTGAATAAATACTTTACTTCCCTAAGTTGCTGATGAAAGCATCTTGTCACAGGTGTTCTCAATGATTAAACAAAAATGTCACAATGAATTTGATTAATGTCACAATGAATGTGATTAAAAGTAACAAATACTGTACTCAATTCTAGAATTGTTCTTTTGGCCTAAGTGTGAGATTTGGTTTTCTGTGGCAATGGTATTCAAACTTGATGGGCGCATACCTCCACCAATAACAATGAGCAAATACAGTATACATACCATTAAACATATACAAAATATAAAATAACAAAATGAGTTAAAGATACAATAATCAACATTTTAATAGCACTTCATTGTGCTTATTAATGGTCAAAAAACCTTTTCGCTCTCACTGGAAAAAATAATAGATTCAGTGAGAGTGATGTTTTTGTTTCATTTGGAAATATTTGCTTAACATTTTGTGACAGAGAGAACTGAAGGTCTAAGTCCAGTTTATTTCGATATTTGGTTTTACGACAGTCAGAGGCAAAAAAGTTAACTCACTGTAATAGATTGAATTGCATTTCCTCAAAATTTATATGTCAAAGCCCTAACCCCCAGTGTGGCCCTATTTGGAAACAGGGCCTTTAAGAAGGTAATTAAGGTTACATGAGGTCAAAAGGTAGAGTCCTAATCCCACAGGACTAGTGTCCCTATAAAAAGAGGAAGAACTACCAGCGATGCATGCACACCGAGAAAAGGTCATGTGAGGACACAGCGAGGAGGTAGCCAACTGCAGGCCAGGGGAAGGGGGCTTACCAGAAACCAACCCGGCCAGCACCTTGATCTTGGACTTTCAGCCTCCAGAACTGTCTGAAAAATAAGTTGCTGTTGTGTAGCCAACCTGTCCGGTGTTGTTATGGCAGTCCTAGCAGACCAATACACTCCAAATATACATAGAAAGTTTGTCACCATTTCTATTAAATGTCTAAGACTTTCTTTTAAGTTTCTGACTTAATGGCAAAAGACATGCCTTGAGGGGAAACAATTGTCTTCCTGTTATAATCAGGAATGGTAGAAATAGTACAGGGAAACCAATATGGTGACAACCTAAAGTGTACTCCTTGGTCAGCATACACCATTGGAGTTAGCAAAAAAATTCAATAAACTATGTATATATATAATATGTATATATATTTACTCTTCATAAACATGTATGTTCATACATGTTTATGAAGATTAACAGGGAAAACAAGTATTTGAGCAAATTCATGCAGATTTGCCATATAGTGAATGAAAATATGGATGTTTCGAATGTTTCTCATCTTCTTCTATTGGGTACATTCTGTTTCAATAATGAAATAAACCAAAAACTGCCTTTTTTTGTGAGCAACTAAAGAAAGCTCTACTAGGAAAGGTGCATTTTAAATAATAAATGACTTCTTTAGTGAAAGCAGTATTTTCTGCAGGAACCCTGTAAGTGAACTTACAGAGGAATGGCTGAATGGAGCAGAAGGATGCAGGGTAAAGTTCCACTGCTGTGCTCACACATGGAATGCTTTGCTGCACCGTTCACAACTGAATTACTGCAGCAAAGACACCCGGGGCCAGAGCTGCAAAGCATGCTGCATGAAGACATTGATGTGGTTAACTTTATAAATTAACATATAGTGAATATTTGTAATAATCAAAAGTCATATGGGAAGTGAGGGGCACCTGGGTGGCTCAGTTGGTTAAGTGTCCGGCTCTTGATTTCGGCTCAGGTCGTGATCTCAGGGTCATGATCTCTGGGTTGTGGGATCAAGCCCCACGTGGGCTCCATGCTCAGCTGGGAGTCTGCCTGAGGTTCTCTTTCTCTCCTTCTGCCCTTCCCCCCACTCACATGCATGCTTTCTCTCCCTCTCTCTCGCTCGCAAATACATAAATAAATTTTTTAAAAATGATATGGGAAGTGAAATGATATGGGATATACAAATGTTTTCTATCACACTGAGGCTCACAGATTACCTTGGGACAGAGGGCGTAAATGTTGTTGAACTTGAAGACAAATCTTTGACATAAAACAGCTCTTTCAAATTTGTTGTCATTTTGTGTGATAAGTAGAATGCTACCAATCAGATTTTTTTAAAAATCCACACACAATCTACTACTTCAAGGAAAATTTGTGATGCTAATAATGAGTGATAATGTAATTGCTTTTAAAAATAAACTTGTGCTGTGGAGAAAATATTCTCAAATGGGATATTTGGAAATGTTTCATCATTAGGTGATTTTGTTGTCGAAAACAATAAAGATGTGGCATCCATAAAAACTCTCATTTATACACATTTTAAAAACTTTAACAAAAATTTTCAGTCTGTTCAAAAACCTTCCAACAAAGAGTTCTAGTGGTTTGTTTACTTATTTATAAAAAATCGAGAGAAATTTTCTAAAGGATTGAACTGAGAATTGCGTATCTTCAGGTATCACCAAGAAAAAAATAGTAGGTATTGTCTTTATATTCTGGATAATTTCTAACGTTCTTGTCAATCCTAAGTATTTTTAAATGATATCACAAAGCATATTTAGGATGAAGTTATTACTGGTAACAATGAATGTGAACCAATATTTCAAATAGCCTTATTGTTACTTTCAAGGTTTTTGACTGACTTATTGTCAGATATGATCAAATTATTGCTTTTACCTTGTTTATGTGAAAGACAGCTCTTCCCAGAAATAGCAAACATGTCAGCTCTGCCCTTTTCTTATTAATAGGAAAAAGCTTTATCCTCAATTTATGGTTTCAAAGCTGAAATGTTTTTAATCTAGTTTAATTAAAACTAAATAGTATAATATGTAAATCCGTTTAAGTGGGCACACCGCAGTATATTACAATATGTTAAAAGGAGCTAGCTGCTGTCAGTCCCTTTGTGTGGGAGAACACCCACTCTCCTCATGGTACTTGGCAATGGAGTATAACTCATGACTGTCTGACATATGGATTAAATATGGGCTCCAGAGTCTATCTACTTATTTGCAAAGTCAATTTCTATTTTGGGATTGAAAATAAGTAAAAATAGAAATTCTAATACTCTTTTCTCATGCCCTCTGGGGAACCTACACTCCACTTGGGAGCGCGCTGGTTTCATAGTGTAGGTTGGTGATTTGTTGCTGCATTAGACATTGTTTGGCTAGTCCCAGCATTCAGTCCCTTCTTTTCCTGACATTAGCCTGATTTTCTTTTGGGTCATCCTTATTGGCTTTAGCCTATCGAGCCCAGCCCAGCCCCCCAGTCACAGTGCTCAGCACGAGGATGTCAAGAAACTGCATTTAGGAACTAATGAATCATCGAACTTTACATCGGAAACCGGGGATGTACTGTATGGTGACTAACATAATATAATAAAAAATCGTTAAATAAAAAAAAATGCATTTAGGCTTTAAAAAACGTAAATCCTAGGACATTTGGAGCAGCTCCCAAAAGAGGCTCTCTCCTTCACCCAGATGGTGTGGTCCAAGGGCATAAGGAGGCCAGCACTACTACAGCCAGTTCTCTACCCTCAGAGCAGAGACTGGAACTCCCAGGAGCCACTGTGTGAAACCCAGCGATGAAATAAGATTGCTTAAGGTAAAGGTGAGAGATGGCAAGAAATTGGATCCTTGGTGACCTTATTTGAGCTCCTGGATGAAGTCTTTCCTGAAGCTAAAACTACCCCCTGAATTTTTTAGCTATATGGCCAATAAATTCCATTCATTTAAGTCAGCTTCTCTGTTAACCTGCAACCAAAAAAATTCCTCACTCTTACAACTGTCAACTCCTTCGTGCAGTTTGTTTTGTTTTTATTGTTGTTTGTTTTGCTTTTTGTTTGTTGTAGAGAGTTACATTAACCATTCTGTAGCACAGAATTATCATCAGTACCTGCAAGGACCTTCTATTGAATCACTCCCTCAGTATCACACAATAATTATAAGCTTACGTACTAGGTGCTATTAAAAGTCCTTGACATGTATTTACACATTTAATTTGTACAATAACCTTACCCTATGGAATCAGTACTATTATTACTTCCACTTCACAAGTGAAGAAACAGATGCAGAGAGGGTACATAGCTTGACCAAGATTACATAGTATGTAGGTAAGCCAAGATATACTACCAAGGCAATCTGGCTTCTAAATCCATGCTCTTAATCACAATACACCAGAAAGACTGCACTACTCACACACTAACATTTAGCATTGTCTAACTGTCTAATTTTTGCCTCTGTGATGATTATAAAGTAATATTTACCACTTAATGTACAATCTGGGACAAATTACATAAAATCTGTATGTCTCAATGTTCTTACCTGTAAAATTGAGGCAATAAAATAATACGGATTTCATAGGTTCATTGTGCAGTTTAAATAATACCAGTGATCTTAAGCATCTTTTCTCTACTTGTTGGTCATCTGGGATTCCTTTTTTTGGGAACTGCCCGTTCATACTCTCTGCCCATTTTTCTGTTGGGTTTCCAGTCTTTTTCTCACTGATTTGCAGAAGTTGTATTTATATTGCACTTATGAGTTCCATGTCAGTTTTGGATATTGAGTCTCTCCTTCTAATCTATCATTTTTTCTATGGTGCCCTTGATTGAACAGGAATCTGTAATTTTGATAAAATCACATCCATTGATTGTGCCCCAAACGTAGAGAGAATAAAGATACAAAAACAAACAAACAAAAACTGTTTATGCGCTAAGCATCTTAAAATCTAGCTGGAGACTCAAGAACAATGATGTGAACAAGTGTTAAACAGCGCATAACAGTATGCAATAAAATGCCAAGTTGTAGGGCTGTATAACCAACTGTTAACCTTCCTGAGCTTCAGTTTCCTTATTTGGGAAATGCAAGCAATAAAAAAATGCCTTTCAGTTTGTTGTGATAATTAAATGAAATAAGACGGGTTGAATGGCTCTGTAGTACCTAGTACGCAGTAACAACTGCAACTCAGATGCAAAGCAGGGTCAGTGAAATAATGGCTACCACTTGCAGAGGTCTACTCCTTGCCAGGCACTTTCCATAACCGACCACATCTACATTCCACAACCCTCTGAAAGGCATTATCATTGCTATTTTTCAGGTGCAGAAACCTAGGTTCAGAGAGTTTAAGTAATTTGATGAAGGTCACACAGCTAGTAAGTGGTAGTGACCCCACTGAAAGCCAGGTTTGTCAGGCTTCAAACCTCATGTCCTCTATGCCAAGTTATCGTCAGAAATGGTGCGAGAGAAGCAAAGAAACTGCACCTGGGTCTTGGGGAGAGAAAGACAGACTTTGACATTGAATAGACACAAGGAGAAAGAGAGGGAAGGAGATCATGTCAGATTCTGAGGGGGTGCAGTTGATGTGGGAGGGATAAAAAGTATTTTGAGTTATTAGAGGGCAGGAGCAAAATCTTATACATCGCATTTGCCTTTAATCCTAGCGCAGAGACTGAGAGGGCGGGGAGGACATCTATTCCCTACTTCTCTTTTTTCCATATCAAGGAAGCAGGAATGAGTTTGGGGAGCTCCCCTCAACTTTGGGGAGCTCACCCACTCTAGAAATCATGTGTTTTCTGCTTTTCCAGAAACTGTAAAACTGCAATTTTACAAAAGCAGATTTTCACAAAAGGGGTCCCTCTGCATCTCCAGCCCTCTATCAGTCATGGGGTGTGGGGGTGGTTCTAGCTTCCCAATGTTACAAAGCAAATTGTTCAATTCCTCTTGGGACTGCCAGGTACGACGAGAGCAATTTAACATGTCTTATTTTATTTAATTCTGAGGTGAAGTACATGCAGATCCATTGTCCCCCCAGATCTAAGCTATGGCCACCCTTCCAGTGCCCGCCCGGCACAAAGCTGAGATTTTCCTTTCTGTCAGTCTGATTCCAGCAGCTATCTCAACGGACTGTGAACCTGCGTGGGGACTATGGGTGCTATCTGAAACCCCCTAGAAGCACAACAGTAGGCACGCAACAAACAGATGAATATGATAAGTTCAGAGGGCAATGACAATACTGGCCTGATTTGAGCAAAGGGAGTATATTAAGCCATTGAAGTACGGTTAGGTAAGTAGGTTGGCCCAAGAAAAGGGAGACTTTCAAGAAAGGCAGAGACTTTGGATGCAATGTGGAAGAGTGCTGAGTTTCTGAGGAGGGGGAGAGCCTGAGGAGGACAGTTTTTAAATCACCTAGTGAAAATATGGCAATGGTTTGCCGTGGAGACTAGGGGAGGAGAGCCTGGAGCTGGAAAGCAACCAGAGGTGGTTTCCAGAATTCCGGAATGAGGGAGGATGAAGGTCTGGCCTAGGGAAGTGGAAATGTGAACGGCAGTGAAGAGATGCATGTGAGATCTCAAAGGGGTAACTGCCAGAACACGGTGAAACCAGGGTCTGGGAAGTGGGGAAACGTTTTGATGGCAGTACTCTGGAAAAGGTAGATGAGCAGGCCTGGGAGCTGACGAGAAGTGGGGCTCAGCCTTGGGCATGTTAAATCTGAGGTGTCAAGGATATTTGTTCTCAGCACCAGGGACACCAGACACAAGGTAGGAAAGAAGCCGCAGCTAGGAGTTTGGGGAGTTAACACCTTCAAAGAGGCAGCGTACCTTTGAAGGCCCCTGGGAAGAAGTTGGTGGAGATGGGAAGCAAGAATAGGGAGGGAACCCGGATTGATGGGGGTGGGAGCAAGGGCACAGGTGATGGGGGGGCGCAGAAGAGAGGAGGGGGGACACCGCTCCTTGACCAGAGAGAAGGACAGGATGGGGTTGCTGGCAAACGCTGGAGTCAAGATCTTAGCAGAGAGGGGCGGCTCCCACCTCTCCCCCTGGAAATTCACTGTTGAACCCAAAGCAGCCTTCCCCTTGCTGGCCGGTCTTCCGGACCCTGCGCCCACTTCCTCGCACTCTGTCTGCCGTGATGCCCCGGTCCCTGGGCCGCGAGGGTCCCTCTGCACCTCCGGCCCTCTGTCCATCAGTCGCGGGGGGCGGCTGCGGCTCCCCAGGCCGCAGGGCGCCTTTTCCTGCACGTTCCCGCCCCAGACCCGGCCGGGAGCCCCGTGCAGCACCGCCCACCTGGCCACCGCCGCAGCCCGCGCCCACGGCCCGCCAGAGCTGCCGCAAGCCAGCGGGCCCTCCCGGGGGTGGGGTTTCGGCCCCCCACCCCTTTCCGCCTTTGTTGCAGCGCCCCCCGGACACCCCCTCTCTGTCTCTGCCTCTGCCTCCACGTCCGGGGGGCCTGAGGAGAGAGGGGTGCGGGCGGCGCCAGGACGCACGCGGGCTCCCCAGAGCGAGGGGCGGGGAGGACCGAGCAGAGCCGCGAGCCGCGGGGGCCGCTGCTGCAGAAGGGGAGGAGAAGGGGGAGGAGCTGGGGGGCAGGCAGTCGGGGAAGGAGGGGTCTTAAGGGGCGGCGAGCGCAGGTCGGATTTCCTCGGAGGCTGCCGAGCCGCGGAGCTCCCACCTTCCCTCAGAGCTCGCTGCGGCCGCCCTGCCCCGCGCCTTCCGGACACCCGGACGGGACCATGGTGAGAGCTGGGCGCGCGGCGCTGGGCGCGGTGGCCCGACCCCTCCGGGCGGCCGAGGGTGACCGGGCGGAGGGGGCGAGTCTGCGGGACCCGGAGAAGTTTCCAGGGTGGGCGCGGGGCCCGGCGCCTTCATTCTCGCTCTTCTCTCTTCCGCAGATGTGGACACGTTGGTTCGCGCTCGCGCTGGTGGCGGTCGCCTGGGTCCACGCCGAGGTAGGTGAGCGGGCCACTTGGGTGTGCGCGCCGGACGGGCGGGGAGTGCGTCCTGGGGATGTTCTCCCGGGGTGGGACCGGGAGTTTCCAGGCGTGGGGTGAGGGGGCGCTCGGAGCAGAAATACTACTTGCGAAACTTAAACCTCCAAATCGGGAAAAGTAGTTTGGGCCATAAGCGGGAGCCCCGCCGCGGCTAATATGGAGGGAGGGTGAGGAGGGGGAAAGAGGACGAGCCGGGCGGATTGGGACGGAGGCGGCGACAAGAGCGGCAGCTGAGTTCAAAAAGGCGCCTTTGAGTTCTTTCCTTTACTTAAGAGGAAATTAAGAATAGTTGGGGGCTTTTTCCTTCCAAGGCTGACTCCTCGGGGAAAGGCGGGGGGAGATTCTTCCTTTAGGGCGGAATGCTTTTTTCTTTTTTTATAAAGTATAATTATGATTCTCAACATTTTTTTTTCTTTCTTTGTAAAGTGCCCTCGGATTTTGTGGTAATATCAGGGCCATATAACAGCCTTTTAAAATCGCAATTTTCCCTTAATCCAGCGTTGCGCAAGTGTAAGAGATCCGTTGCTCTGCTCTTTGGGGGCTCCGCGTTTCCAGTCAAAGTATTTCAGCGCTTTTTTGGTAATGTTTTCCTTTCAACTCCAGTGACCTTCCTGAGACAGTACAAACAAACCAACAAACCCTTCGCTCACAAGCCCCTCCATTAACTCAAAGGTTTATGGACAGAAAATAAACAGTTCCAAATTCCCTGGGCTCTAGTCTCCAGAAGAGTGAGGTCAGAAACCAAACATTTGATAATTATGGCAGGAAATGTGGAAGGAATTAAAAAGCATGAGGGAGAAGAAATGGAATGTACATTACAAAAGAAGTAGCTCCCTGGTGGGTGGTTATTCTCCCTCTTTGAATTTTTTTCTTCATATAACAGTTTAGCCCCACCCTTTGCATCACAGCTTGTCTCTGGCCAGAAAAAATTCATAAAAGCATGCAAGGTCTTCATGAGTTAGGAAAAAAATACACATATATTACTCTCAATTCAAACATAAACTCTCAATTCACTATGTTATTGGTTGCCCTGGAAACACAAGCTAACAATGAAATTTTAAAAATAGCTAATATTCACTGGATATCTACTTTGAGTTGTAATGAAACCCCATTTTAATGATGGGGAAACTGAGTCAGGTTATGTAATTTATCCAGTGCCCTAAGCTGTTAAGTGGTAGGGATAGGGGTCTGAACCCAACAGTCTGGCATCATACCCCAGGCTCTTAACCACTGTCCCACAGAAGGAGTTCACATTTGGTGCACTTCTTACATAGCAGACATTGGACTGCATGTGTTTTTTTCTTTTAAATCTTCCCCAACCTTATGAAGTCAGTTTTATTATCCCCATTTTACAGAGGAGGAAACAGGTTTAGGAGATTAGATAACCTGACCAAGGTCACACAGCTAGTTAGTCCTGTAGAAGGATCTGAATCCAGCTCCTTCAATGTTTGGGGCCTATCTTGAACTCCAGATCTGCTTCTCATGCATTTTGTTTCCTTGGGTTTGAATTTGAGGGAGGATCTGTCTTCACTGGCTGATTTAGCCCTGTCTAAGAAATACCCTTCCATCCTTGCTGTGGCCCTCAAAAGGCAGCTGCAGTGCAATGATGGATGAGGTGAATCCCTGATTGGTTTTACGGCAGGTTTAGGAATTGCCAGCTAGTGTGTGAAATCACTCGTGAACTGGAATGCAGATGTGAGGTATGAGAGGCTGTTGGTTCCCGCACCAGGAGACTGAAGGCTGAAGGCTGTGTGACCCAAGGTCCAGGATCTATTCTAGGCAGCCTGCACTACACCCCTCCCCCCTACCAGCATTGTAGGGAAAAGTTTTGCTCTCATAGGAAGCTCCCCCAGCAGCAATTTCCTGCTTCGGGTAGAAGAGCAGAGAGTTCTCCCACTAAATTCCCAGACAAAATCAAGAGGTGCCGAGGCATGAAAACAGGGAGTTAGTGCAGAAAGTGGTCGAACTCAGGGTACCTGAGGAGTAAGGAGGAGTAGGTATGATCCTGGTTACATTTCATGGCTCCAGATTATTAAGGATTATCTTTTTTTTTTTAAGATTTTATTTATTTATTTGAAAGAGGGGGGAGAGTAAGCGGAAGGGAGAGGGAGAGAAAATCTGAAACAGACCCCGCACTAAGTGCAGAGCCTGACGTGGGGCTCAGTCCCACCACCACGAGATCATGACCTGAGCTGAAACTAAGAGTTGGACACTTAACCAGCTAAGCGACCTAGGTGCCCCAAGAATTATCTTTTAATCAATCCATTCTCTTGATGTCTGGCCTGAGTAACACATGGCAAGTTTTTAATCCCTGGTTAATAATAATATACTTTTAATTATTAATGAAAAGGTAAATTAACCCTACCAATTTGTATATTAAGTCTTTTATCTTATAATTGTGCTGGCAATAATATTTTTTTCCTTGCTAGGTATATGAACATACAGCAAACAGTCAAATAATGATATTTACAGGCTTTATTGACATGAATCCACTTTAGTACACTTTAAGGCTAAAGTTGTACAGATATTGTGGATTTATTTATTAAAAAATAAATTTATTTAAAAAAATAAAGATTTATTTTTAAAAAATAAAATTTAGAAAATAAACTTAGTTTTCTTGGTGCTTTTTGGTTTAATACAAGTACACGTATTCAACTCAACATATTTTCTAAAACTATGATTCCCTGACAAATCATGTTGATATTAGAAGGAGCCAAGCCTTTGTGATAGTAGACCTCCAGAATCAGAGGTGTCCCAAGTCTGGGAAAAGGTGGTTGTCATCATTATTAATGCCAGTCTTAAATCCTGTTTGGTTAGATTTGAGAAACTATTAACAAATCTCTTTAAGGAATGTGTTATATTTTGAATGTTTTCCATGGTCTCTTACTCACTTGGCACTACATGCTTTTTTGATTGCTTCCTCTCGTTCTTACTTTGTTTGTCTTTAATACTCTTATCACCAATGTATGGCTTCTGTCAGCCTCCCCCTAAATTCTGCCCCATCCACCTGAGCTCACTCCTAGGCCCCTTTACAGTCTAGGCTTGCGGGGGGGGGGGGGATGTGGCACAAGTCTGTTGAAGAGCATATGTTAGCATCGGTATGGGTGAGGAATGGGGGGTGGCAGCAGCTTGAGGGAGTGCTTCAACTATTACACAGCTACCCCTTTTCTAGATTCTGTTGGGAGGGGGCTGTGTAGGCTTGTTCATTCTCCTGCACCCATTGCCCTCCCACTGAGAATTACTGCAGTTCAGTGAGAGGTGTGGACGGAGGCTAGGAAAGTTTGACAGTCCAGGCACGAGAGCATGTGCCCTGGAGTCTCAGTAGGTGGATCCGAGTGCACTCTAACATGGCAGGCTGGAGGCGAACCTGTGGCCCAACTGCCTGCTTCTGAAAGACAGCCTTGGCGAGCACCCAGGCACGCTTCCGCTCTCCCTTGGTAGTTGTCTCTGCTAGCACTCTGATTGCTAGCATTGCAGGTCTGTAAACTCACCATGGTAAGTCACACGTGCAAGGGACTGATGCACAAATCAGAACACTCACTGCAGTAAGGAAAAATTTGACCCATGAACTGTGAGTGCCTCACTTAAGATAATAGTAACAAAAATAATATTAATTACCCAGAGAGACAAGGAGATTATTAGGTCATTGTCCCTCTGAAGCCAGATTTCTCATTTACACCCTATTAGCAATGCACAAGTTAATCAACTCTAGGGGTTTTATTGGCTGATGTGGGAGCTCCTCTGTATCCTTCAGAATTATTCTAATGGTGGATTCAGGGAGGACCAGAGTCTGACCCACATCCTCTGACTCCTTCTTGGAGCTGCAGCAGAACTAGGATTTTAATATCCATCTTGTACATTAACCACTAAAATAATGTCTTGTTTATCCATTGGCAAATAAACTACTTGCTGTGATTCTGAAGATCATTGTTGGGATTCGAATGTTAAAACATAGCAGGGACTCTGTTGAACAGCCAGAACAGATGGACAAGCACCCTGCACATGAGGCCCTGGCCTCTGAAACTGTCTTTAGAAAGAGGACGTGTTATAATTCCCATAGAAGTCTCTGGATTGGGTGGTGGAAAGGAGGAGTCAGTTCCCAAGTTCAGAGGAGCTAGTTGGGGAGGAGCTGTGAGGTGGGGATCAGGGGGCATGGGCTGCAATGGATGTAACGTCCTGGAGAAGAAAGTAAAGTCTTCAAAGTCAGTGAGTCAGAAAGATGTGTTTCTAGGAAAACTGAGAAAGCAAAGGATGAACTGTAAATACCAGTGGTCACACATCATGAATTAAAAACATCAGTGTCATTTTCGTATTCCTCTTCAAATAACTGGACATCAAGACAAAATTTCTAGCAGCCATAAATAGGACAAATGTAATGACACCAGATATTATAGGACTGAAAAAGAACCTTACACTTAGATGGATTCATTTTGTAAGCTAGGTGATTAATGTCATGCAAGTCGATGCATAATTTTCTCTAAGGTGCTGTCTTCTGGTGCCTGTGACTTTGGCTTGGGGTGCTTTCTCTCGGAGTCATTACCAGCCTTCTCATCACAGGGCCCATCAAGCAGTATCCCTGCTACGGGCTGAACACGCCCTGCACCCAGGGCGGAGTCATGCATGAAGTGCAAGACATGATCTCTGCCTTCAGGTTGCTCACAGTCTAATGATGGGCCAGATGCTTTAAACTGTGGCAGCTGTAATATTGTTTTAACTACATAACGAACAAGTATCTGTACAATTATAATTAGTGCTCTTTCTTTTTACATTAACTTACGGCTTCCCTTGATTTTTAAAGTTATTTTTACATTAGTACAATGCGCAAATCCTTAAGGTACAGCTTGCTGAACTGTACACATGGGTACACCCATGTAGCCACCACCCAATCAAGGCTGAGGGAGTCGGTGCAGAAAGCAGGCTGTGAACTCATGGTATGTGGAAACAGTTACAGTGAAAAGAGTGAGGAGTAGATATGATCAGAGTTACATTTTATCACTCATCATTTAATTAGTCCAGTCTCTTCATGTCTGGCCCTAGTAACATTTGGCAAGCTTCTAATTCATGGTTTAACAATAAAACTTTAATAATTAATGAAAAGGTAAATTGACCCTCTCCATATGATAATTGCAATTTGGATATTATTGTAAGCATTTTAGCTTGTAGTTAACAGTGCTTATACAAGAAAATTGTTTTTCTTGTTAACTACACAGACCTAAAGCAAACACAGTTAAATACAGTCTTTATTGACATGAATCCATTTTAGCAGACTTTGGATCAGCTTTGGGGGAGCTGACTTGGCTATTTTGCAGATGGATAACCCAGGGCTCAATATAATCTACACTGAGAAACTACAGCAAGGAAAAAAACTCAATTATTTTTGATCACTTTGCCCTGGCCATTATTACTTTTAGAGAGACTGCATAAGATGTCCATTACATTATTTATGATGGTGAAAAACTTAAAATCTACTGCATATCCAACAATAGGGGAAGAGTTAAGGGTTAGCAACAATACGTGCCACTAAAAGTTGTGTTTACGAAAATTTTTAATGTTCTGGCAAATGATTGTAGTTTAATTTAAAAAGCAGAACACTCTCCACTCTGCATTATCCTCACAACTGTGAATAGATTTATAGAGAAGTATAACAAAACTCCTTAAAATCCATCTTGAGGATTCTTGTGACCCCTCTCCTTTTTTCAGGAGGAATTTACCCTCCTAATGTATGCTATTCTATTTAAATTTTAAAAAAGAGCTATTTTCTGATAAAATATGAAAATGTAATGTGTTCATGAAAAGCTTAGAAAATATAGAAAAGACTAGAGGAAAGAATGAAATTAACCATAATTCCACTACCTAAAGATAAATCAGCCCTTTTTCCCTCCTTTCAGAGAAATTAGCAATCAACAGATGTATGTTTTATTGCTGTAGGCAATAAAAATAAGTATCTCACAACACTTTGTGATAAATGGCCAGCAGTGATGGTACAAACATGGCATGCATGTCCCCACTACCCTTTCCCTTACCCATGACAGACATTGCTAATCAATCATAGAATTCTGTTGTCCTGAGTCTGGAGAAGGTTTGAAAATCCTCAGCCATGTTCTGGGTAGCCACTAACAATTAGTTAGTCTGTAGGAGAGATAAAAGATATTTGCCATTCCTTCTGGAAATGTCAATCCAATCTGACAAACATTGGTATATCTTTAAGCAAAATTAAGGTGATTAGAAGGCAAAGTTCAGGACTATGTGAAACAAAGAAAACATGGGGTATTAGTTATTAGGTGGTGTGACTAGGGTAGCAAATAGATGAAAAAAAAAAAAAAAAACAGCATTTTAGTCCTGGCCCAAGCTTTTAACTTCTTTAGACAAATTCGAACACCTTAAAGGGAGCCAAACCCTCTAATGTTGGCCATCAACAAGAATATGATAATGAGAATTTTCTTGGCTGTTCTGATGCAGTAAACAGTTGTTCTTGCTAAGGCTCTACGAGCTGCTGCTGTCATAGATAACAGCTCCTACATTAGCAGCCATCTGGCAATATCTTGCTAATAGAAAGCTCTTTGGGTAGTTGGAGTACAAAATATATCCTATAAATCTGCATTTTCTGCTGTGGTTGGAGGATTTCCATGAAATCTCTTCACAGACTTTTTATGTGCTCATTTGGAAGCCATCACCAATAAGCTATTCCCAGGATTAAGTCTGAATTTATGACCCTTAAAATGTTCCCTGAATAATCCCGGACGCTATTTTTGACCAGCTTAACTGTTGCCAAAACAAGTTATGTGACACATGGCAAAAGCCATGACATGTTGCAGGCACTGATTTATACATGTGTGTGTCATGGGATATTGGCTTGAATTTATATAAGGAAACTGCCTCTTTGTCGTTACTTTTTATCTTGTTCAAGACTTAAAATTTTTGTGTCTGAGGCAAAATTTGTCTTTTCCCCACAGTCTTTGATTCTATCGTCCAGTGATAGTAAATGAGTGTAATTTATTGATCTGCAGAAGTGCCAAGCATTATGCCAGTCCCTTTGCCCATATGCTGCTGTGGAGAATAGTGTGGAACTAAAAGGCAATACCTTGTAGGTCCCTATTCTGAAGGAGTTGCTGTTACCATAGCTCCGGTACTGCTCAAACGGACCTGGTCAAATTTAGGGGGCCAGATTTATGGCTTTCACAGAAATTACCACCCCGTTCCTCACCTCTGGCCGCTGGTCCGGAAAACCCTGAAATGCAGCAGTGGGATGGACACTTTTCAGAACTTAAGAGGCTCTGCTTGAGTTGCTGGGGCCATTTGCAGCCTGTCACCTTGACTACTTGAACAACCCATCCAGTAGGTGGCAGGTTTCTGTGTGGAAATTGTGTCTGTTCCTGGAGTGCCAACACTTTTCTCTGATTTCCCATATTCGTGTCACTCAGGCCTTCCACGGAGTCCCTTTCTTCATTCTCTTGTTGGCCTATCTGGGTGTTTCCAAGTCTTATCTTTTACAAGATAGGACCCTGCTACAGCACCTTCTCATTAAGAAGGACGTTATAAAATAACGACAGTCCTTGACTTTGAAGTCCTGCTCTGTCCCTTTCTTAAGCCACCTCGTATCTCTGACTTGCAGCTTCAGTTAGGAGCAAGGGCTCTGGGTAATGGGCTGGATTTGAATTCTGCCCTTGTCTAGCTCCGAGACCATGTATAAGTTACTTAACCTCCATGAGCTCACTTTGCTCATCTGTAAAATGGGGATAATGGCTATTTCTCTGCCTTTCTATCCAATTAGATAATGGAAAAGATATCCTCTACTCATGGAACATAGTCAATACCAAACACCTACAAGAGATACCATGCCTCTTACCTGAAGCTCCCACTAGGCACTGACAAAGAATGTTTTTGACTCTGTAATGATTTCAGTAAAAGAATTCTCAGTTGACATACTAACATCCACTAGGCATTGTCTATATTTGTGCAACCTGTGTGTTGGCTCAGGTTTCACTGTATTTCGTTTACTGATTTTTTTCTTGAGAGGAAGGATAACATAATGGTTTAGCTCTAGGACCTTGAAGCTAGATTACCTGAATTCAGTACTAGCCCTGTGATCTTGGGGAAGTTACTTAACCTCTCTGGGCCTACGTCCTCATCTATAAAATGGGCTTACTAGAGAGTATTTACTCTAGGTTAGCTGTAAGAATCGAATAAGCTCTTATATGTAAAGCAGGTAGAAGAATGGCTCAGAACATAGAATGCAGTGTTAGCTATTAGGATCATTCTTGTGGTGTCTGTTTATTGGAAGAACTCCAGGACCCTTGGGGTGTGGGTGTGTGCATGCACGCCCATGGCTTGCAGAAAACTCTTCTTGCCTCTTTTACTCCAGAGATTAAGGATCACCTGCTTTTTAAAAGACAACTAGGATATTTATTTCACTGGATGCTTTGACGCCCAGAATTTTTATCAGAGCCCTTGCTGCTACTGAGCCAGTCTTGCTTCAGAACTTCTAGATAGTGTTTCCTCTGTGAAGCCACAACCCTATCCTTCCTGCAGGAAAAGAATTAGGTACTCATTGAGCACCTCCCATGCACAGGCAGTGGGCTGTGCCAACCAGCATAGGTTCTCCCTAAAGACGAAGTGAGCGAGGGAGAATACCAGAAAGGGAAGAAGAGGGAGAAAAAGCAAAGAAAAGAGGGACTAAGGCTCCTGTAATTTTTCCACATTCAGTTTTTCTTTCTCCTGTGTCCCTCCTTCTTACAAATGGAGGTGGCCACCAGATATCTTGGATTTTTTGTGGGATGGTCATTTTCATATATTCTTACTGCCGTCCCCATGACACACCTGTTAGTGGACTACAAATTCTAAATTTGGGGTTTGGAAAATATGATCAGGCACAGGAATAGAACTCTTTGCTTTCATTGCTAAATACCTACTCTCAAAGACAGGGTAGGGGAGTATTCCTGGAGCAGACTGCGATTTGTCCCTTCAGGAACCAAGGCAACGCTCTAGGTGTTTTGCACACAAACCTCGAGTCCTCTGCTGGGCACTGCTGTGTCTGGCAGCCAGCCCTGACCACAGCCTCACGTGGCTGCTGATCCCAAGCCCCAGAGCTGGGTCTTCATTGCTCCCCGTGTTGCTCTTTCCTCTGCATCTCTCCCTTCTACCTTGTCTCCCTTTTCTTTCTCATCTTGCTCCAACACCGTTACAGAGAGGTCATCCTGGAGGGTTCGGGCTGCCTCAGGAGCTGCCAAAACATCCCCAGATCACCAGGGTCACATTTTACTCAGAGACAAAGCTGCATGAAGTTTTCGTGCAGTATTTTGCTTCACCCATCTGGGACAAAGTGAAGTTTCACAAAGGCACAAAGTTAACTCAAGGGACAAAAGTAAGAAGTATCACAACCCTGTTCTCTGTGAGGCGCTAAGTTGGTGCTAGTGACTAAGACACAGACC
Organism: Ursus maritimus; assembly: GCF_017311325.1. NCBI lineage: Eukaryota > Metazoa > Chordata > Mammalia > Carnivora > Ursidae > Ursus > Ursus maritimus. The sequence continues at coordinate 63,151,861 of NW_024426552.1, read as the reverse complement.
CTGCTGCCAAGGAGCCTGCAGTCCAGTGGGGGAGACAGACAGGGACAGAGGCTCAGAGTGAACCAGGGTGGTAAGTGCCAGAATGGGCCTGAGAACTTAACCCAGCCCCGGGGGCTCTGGGAGGCCTCCCCCAGCTGCACCCTGAAAAATGAGTGGTGGTTCACCAGACAACAGCGGGAGGGAAAGAGCCTTGTCTTATTTAATTCTCACAACCTGATAAGTTACTATAATCTTCATGTCTTCGTCAATGAAGAAACCGTAGCTCAGCGAATTCAGTTACTTACTCAAAATCAGCCACTAGTAAAGAGTAAAATCAGGATACAAATCCAGACGCCAGCTCTCAAAGCAGTTGCTCTGTGGGCTAGGCCCATTGTGTCTTATTTTTGAAAGTGACTCTGAAAACACACGAAAAACATTTTTTTGTTTGGTAACATGGACACAATAAAAACAAACAAACAAAACCCCAAACCAAAAACCCGTACAGGCCTCTTGGTGTTTTGTCGGCACAAGTGTCGGGATCCACACTTCTGTGGACCACACAGGTAGGGGTATGACCCTCACTTGGTTCAGGTTCAGCGGCTTCTCTAACATTAGAGCACCTGCCGTATTGTGTTCAGTGATTCAGGGGATGTTTTAAGGCGGTGTCTTTGTCCTTCAGATGCATTCACAGCTGTCCCACATTGAATAGGACCAAGTTGTGAGACAGCTCTCCAGCTCCGGCTGAGCCGCTGTGGGTATGGTTGTTCGCCACCAGAGCAGCTGGCCAACGAGGAGAATGGGACTGACTCCATCCTGCGCTCTGTGCGCCCTGGCTTAGAGCTTGTCTGTCCCCCGGAGGAGGGGGTACCTCCTTTCTAGCTGATATGCAGAGCTCCCCAAACCCAACATTTTCTCTTAGATGTGTGATGCTTATTGGACCATGGAGGCCATTTCTCCATCTGTACATTTTATAAATTGATATCAGTAGTCTTTTTTTTTTTTTTAAAGATTTTATTTATTTATTCGACAGAGATAGAGACAGCCAGCGAGAGAGGGAACACAAGCAGGGGGAGTGGGAGAGAAAGAAGCAGGCTCATAGCGGAAGAGCCTGATGTGGGGCTCGATCCCGTAACGCCGGGATCACGCCCTGAGCCGAAGGCAGACGCTTAACCGCTGTGCCACCCAGGCGCCCCGATATCAGTAGTCTTAAACAAAATTTTTGTAACAGGCCTCCATCCAAAGCCAGTTCTGTATTTTTGTGGGTTTTCCTCATGGATTTAGCTAAGATGATACAAATGGAAAAATTTTCAAAATCTGTTCTTTTGTACCCACAAATGTGCTCGTTTGGGCTGCTGCCCCAACTCCGTCTAGTTTGGGAACTGTGATTCCCCAGGAACTAGGAGAAACGTTCCCAGCTCCTTTCTGATTGCTGGATTAGCACAGCTTCCCTGAGCCCACAGTTGAATTCCAGCCCCGAGGAAGAAATGTCTTAGACTGAGTGAACTCCCAGCCTGGAGCCTGTCAGAGGCCATGTCATGTGTTTGCATTAGCTGAACAAAAAGCAAGCAGGCTTTCCGGCCCCGCTCCCCCTCCTCCCGCACCCCCCTCTGGAGGGGCCGGTTAAAGTCTAGACAGTGTCTGCTTGGCACCGCGCCTTTTTAGCACGATCCGCGCAGTTCTGTAGCTCTGACTTGGGTTGCCTCTCCTCGCTCACTTCCCCAGTTTTCTTAGTCTGCCTCACACTATTTCGGGGGGGTGGGGGTGGGAAGGGCCCGCACCGCACACATTAGCAGGAGGTGAGTGAATTTATGAGACTGTCAGGTTTCAGCCGTCTTGAGACGTTCGGAGTTGCGGAAATGCCAGCAGCGCTGGCTGAAGCTGTGGCTGGGCTTCCAGAGATTCCTGATGTGAGCTGGCTTCAGACAAGCCTCCTCTTACTGGCCGGAGATGGGCTGGAATGAACGACTCACGCCAGACCGTGGCACCCAGGTCAGGAGCCTTGTGCCTTCGGCTGGTAGTATGAACTTGGGCAAGTCACCGGACCCCTTATCTGCAAAATATGGGGGTTGGAGCAGGGGAGCTCTAGAACCGCACCCACAGATCCTATCCATAGGAAAGGAGGCAGACATTTTAGGTTGGATTGTCAAAATATTCTTAATGGAGTTAAGATATTTGATTAGCTCTTGTCTTAACTGATGGCCCAAGGGGGAGCAGTTTGAAAAGAGAAGCTGGCCCAGGAATGGGAAGAAAAGAGTGACTAAAAGCAGTAGGCCTTTTGTGTCTCTTACTTCCTCCTGCATGTGCCGAGCGCAACATAAATAGTACAGCATGTGGCACCCGAACAGTCTGCATGCCCAGGAATCCCAAATGCTGTTTACTCTATAGAAAGGAATCACTTGATTTTCCACTTCAGAAACCAGCTGCTCAACAACACTGGGCAAGAAATGAAGGATGCTGGGCGTCCTTGAGGTTGAGCAAAGAATTTTTTAAAAAGGAAAACAACTCAGAATTCTAAAGTGTGCAACTTGAGCTTTTACTGAACTTATTTAAAAAAAAAAACAAAAAACAGGGGCGCCTGGGTGGCACAGCGGTTAAGCGTCTGCCTTCGGCTCAGGGCGTGATCCCGGCGTTGTGGGATCGAGCCCCACGTCAGGCTCCTCTGCTATGAACCTGCTTCTTCCTCTCCCACTCCCCCTGCTTGTGTTCCCTCTCTCGCTGGCTGTCTCTATCTCTGTCGAATAAATAAATAAATAAAATCTTTAAAAAAAAAAAAAAACTTTCTTCTGACCTTTGTAAAAGTTCTTTTAAAAATAATGATGCAGGGGTGCCTGGGTAGCGCAGTTGTTAAGCGTCTGCCTTCGGCTCAGGGCGTGATCCCGGCATTCCGGAATCCAGTCCCACATCAGGCTCCTCCGCTGGGAGCCTGCTTCTTCCTCTCCCACTTCCCTGCTGTGTTCCCTCTCTCGCTGGCTGTCTCTGTCACATAAATAAATAAAATCTTTAAAAATAATAATAATGATGCAGTATTAAAATGGCTTACAAAAATAGTTGTCTGGAAATGCCGTGTGGACCCTAATTTTGTTTTCTGGAATGCATCTTGCCTTCTCATCATGCCACCTGGCCCGGGACCAGGATCCTGGGTTTCCTGAACAGATATTGATGAAGTGGCTGCCCTAGTCCCCATGCCTGTCTCCAAATTAGTTCAGTGCTGTTAACAGCTGAGGCCTTGACCTTGACCTCTTTGGCCTTGACCTCAGCAGGTAAATCAAGTGACCTGCGAGGGTGAACTCAGTAAGGAAACAGAGGCCAACACAGATGTTTTAGTCCTACTTAAAGGCTTGGTACCTTAACTGCACTCCCAATCCTAAATCCTGCTAGATAAGCCCACTGTGCTACATTATTGGTCCTGCGTGGGGGGCCAGCCCAATGTGGCCCGTGGCTTTCCTAATACATCTACTTGTACAGTGTCAGAATCAAATTAAAATTGGCTGTGCTCCAGAATAGACTATACACAGACACACACGTAAATTTCACTACTTAATTAATTTAATTGGCATTACTTAACTGAGTTAGATTTCACTACTTAGAGAATAGGGCTGTCGGCCTGTAGCTCAGATATACTTCCCTCACAAAAAGAACCCCAAATTCCTATTGGAATTTACGAAGAGAAGCATGTATGTTATTAAATTTCCCTTAATGTGACTCTTTTAATTTAGTTTAGTATTTGACCTCCATTATACTGCCCTGATTCCTTTCTGAACCAAGGCACATAGAAAATAGTGATGAGGAGGGCTTATTTTTGTGGGTGGGAAATCTGCTTGTTAATGAACATTAATGTAATCAATGAGCATTATTCATTTGTTCATTCATTCATTTCCTACCTCATTCCAAAAATAAGAGGTATATAGCGTTTTTCCTTTCAAATCCCATAGCTCACAAGTCTGGCTAGCTTCTGTTAGTGTTAGGCTAACTATTTTCAGTTATGGAGAAGGACCCAAGTGGACCCACTTGTGGCATATTTGCAACAGAGAAAAATAAAGTAGATAAAGAACTCAACGACAGTCAGAAAAATTTCTGGTGACTCTCACGGGGCTATCTGGCCATCTAAAGCCTAGTAAGAAATTGATGAATGTGTTGCAGCTAAAAGCTATTGAACTGAGCAGAGACTCAGACATACCTGAGTTCCCTTCATGGCCAAGGTCCTTACCAGGAGGACCCAGGTAGGGGTTTCTAGGGTGGCCCACCTCAACTCCCAAAAGCCTGCTTTGGGATGCAGGCAGATGGCACAAATGCTCAGAACGCTCAGTTTCGCTCCTCCAAGGGCGGCCTTATCCGCAAGTCTTCACTATATGCTATAATTACGGCGCTACGGTTGCCTGGGGGCAGGCCGAGGTCTGTGTCAGAGCGGGAAATTCAGCTCAGAGTCCTAAGAATTGTTCAGGAATGTGTCCATTTGTGCTTTGCCCCCCCCCCCCCCCAGTCTTCTGTCCTTGGCATTTTCTTTTTTCTTTCCTTTCTTAGCCTGTGTGGCCTTGGCCTTGCCAACAGCCTCATGCAGAGAAGCAGACTTCCTGGTTTAGCTATTTATTTTCAGGGTAAAGCCTTCCACTTTATGCATTAATTGGTGTCTGCATCATGTTCAACAGAAGCGTAATTTTCTGCATGGCACGAAGCACTGGCTAATGATCAAAAAAAAACCCCAGCACAAGGACTCCTCCTTCAGGTGTGAGTTCATTAGGGGTTTCTCAATTCCCTTTCTTGAGGGGACAGGACTAGAAGGGAGAATGGCGTTGGGAAGTGTTTTAAGTAAAGAGGCAAGACACTGAAGTCTTTGCTAAATGTTGGGTATAATAAATTCAGTATTCACTGCAGACTTATTTCTTAATAAATTTCCTAAGCTACTTGTGGGCCATAGTCTTTAAAGGACAAGTACCAAGTTAATAGCTTTATCTCCCAGAGATACAACTGGGCAACTGTCTTTGTGTTTTCCTTTGTTTTCTGCAAAAGAACATGGGTAATGAGACTTACTGTAGGGATTATTTCGTAATGTATAAAAATATCAAATCACTATGATGTACACCTGAAACTAATAATATGTGAATTATACTTCAGTAAAAAAATTAAAGAAAAAAGCACGTACAATACAACCTGGATAATAAGAAACTATAAAAGCTGTTTTTTTGTGTGTTTGTCACATGCCCTATGTAGGCATTCCCTTTGCTTAGACAAAAATAAGGAAACCATGAAGCTGTGAAATCCTCTAAGAAGAGCCAATGCTGAGGATTGTTAATCTCACTGTGTTGGTCATTTTACAGCTAAGTCATTGCATTTTCCCACTAATTTCTCTTTACACATTTGATCAAATAGAGGGCTGTTCATTTCCTGCTTATGTTGCATCATTGAATTGCTGGTGGATTAGAGCGAGCCGCAGTCTTCCCCAGTGGCTATATTTCAGTTGGTGATTGGGTTATTTTTCTAGGTAATGCTACGATTATTTTGCCCGGTGTAAAATAAATAGCATTGTCATTTAGTAACCATAATGACTCATGTTACAGTAGCCTAGAATGTAAAGAACTCACCATTCCCCAGTGATCTATTGTTTACAACTCCAGGAAAAGTCTTCTCTTTGCTGAGGTTGGTGAAATGACTGTGTGTGTGTGTGTGTGTGTGTGTGTGTGTGTGTGGTGTGTTTGTCTTCCAGATAGCTAAGGGTTATTATGGGGCAAGGGGAGAGAGAGAGAAGCAGACTCTCCACTGAGTAGGGAGCCCAACGTGGGACTCAATCCCAGATCCCTGGGATCATGACCTGGGCTGAAGGCAGCCACTTAACTGACTGAGCCACCCAGGCACCCCCAACCTGAGGGTTTAGATGTGACAACAGCCATATTCTGAAAGTCACAACATTTGAGAGAGAGGCAGAAAGTAGGGAATTCTGGGGCGCCTGGGTGGCTCAGTTGGTTAAGCGCCTGCCTTTGGCCCAGGTCATGATCCCAGGGTCCTGGGATCTGAGCCCCCTGTCAGGCTCCCTGCTCTGTGGGGAGTCTGCTTCTCCCTCTCCCTCTGCCACTCCCCCTGCTTGTGCTCTCTTTCTCTCTCTCTCAAATAAATAAAATCTTTTTTTAAAAAAAGAACGGTAATTCTAAGCCTAAAGGTGTTCAAAGCATGTGAACTGCCCCTAAATGGTTCTTGTCTTAGAAATAAGTAAAATAAATAGGAAGAAGGAAACTAGTGAAGAGGAGGCCTGAAGGAAGAGTGAGGCAGTGGTGAGAGTGGGACATTCTCACTCGTCGTTGTAGTGGGGTGAGTAAATGAAGGTGGGGCGATAAAGTGAAGAATTCCTGGTCTTTATATTAAGTGCAGCTTGAGGAAATACTATGAATGAACACTGCCGCTGTATTTGATTAGGGAAGAAATGTCTGCTTTTGCCAAGTGAACACATGGTCCATAAAGCAAAACTCACAGGAACAAATGATAATGTAAAAGCTATAAATTAAAACAGCACCTGTATATAGTGTGTATAGCAAGGGAGATACTGATATACAGTCCCTTACACACGGTAAGTGCTCAGTAAACAGTAGCTGCTCTTCTTGTTTTTGCTTGAATTCCAGGGGACAGTGAAACTACAGGGAGAGACATACAGAGCCTAGATCCATGTTTCTCCAACTCTAGTGAGTGATGTTAATCTATGTGCTAGGTCAAAGTGGTTCTTTAGTCGCAGGACTTTTTAGAACTTGACAATGTTCGTGTGCATCATTTATTTTCTTCTCTAGAAAGAGAGTATTATAAGCATTGTTTCCCAGACATCTCACCATAGAGCACCATTTCCAAAAATACCATAAATACTTCAGTGCTGTCTTCCATGGAATGGTTGGGAACAGGGGTCAATTCTGGACAGATTTTCATAAGCAGAGTTTATTTACATCTGACACCAGGTCTTAGCGGGCTTGCTGAACTCACTTCCTAAACTAATGCAGTTTCATTGAGAAGGCATGGGACTTATCTGGACCCCAAGGCCAGTCCGAGGGAAGATCCTTCTGGAAGTGACTCCGTACTGGACCATTGGCATGGCAATGTCCATACCTACCAAGAACTGGCTGAGGTATTTTTTGGTTATCAACTCAAATTACCCAGGAATCTTCTAAAGGTGTTTTCACTTTTCCTATCCGTCCCAGTCCATGAGCAAGTCCTGTTGGCTCTACTGTCAGAAAATATTACCTCTCCTTTGACTGTTCTCAGCCTCCATCGCCACCACCCTAGTCTAAGCCACCATCATTTTGCACTGGACGATTGCAGTAGCTTCTTAGCTGCTCACCCCTTTTTCCTTCTTGCCTTTCTCCATCTACTTCTCTACACAGCAGCCTGAGTGATCTTTGTAAAACACATATCTGATCACATCACTCTCCTCCAGTTTTATTCATTAAGAATAAAATTCAAGGTTCTTATCAGTGCATACAGGGTCCTACATGCTCCATGCCTTGCCTGCTTTTCCCAGCTAACTTCTCACCGCTCTCCCTGCTAGACCCTATGTTGCAGCCACACTAGCCTTTGTCTGTTCCAGGAACGTGACAAATTCTGCCCTGTGTCACAACCTTTACAGTTTTCCTCCGGCTGCCTGGACTGCTCCTTTCATCCTTTGGTCTCAGCTCAAGAGAGCGTTCCCTCATTCAATCTAAGTGGTGTCCCCTCTCGCAGATTTCTCTGTCAAACATATGCTATGTTCTTCTAATGTAATCACACTGAAATAGTCTTGTTAATTGTGTTTATTTTTACTCTCCTCTCTCTAGAATATGTACTTCTTCAAGATGTAGTCCTTCTCTGTCTCTTTCACCAATGAATCCCCAGCACCTAGAACTGAGCTTAGCATATACTAGATGCTCAGTAAATATTTGTTGAATTGATCCATTGGTCAAATGGGTTAATTAATGAATCCGGATGTCTCATATGTAATATGAGGAGATGCACGGTATCCTGCCTATAATCTCTGATCTCTATGTCAGATTCTGCAAGTATTTGTGTACCTGGGAAGATGGTCGATAGTATTTGCCCATCAACACTTTGCTTAACCTTGGACATGGTAGTAATGCTGGACTTACTTAGTCTGACACCTGGAACCTGATTCTCTCAGCTCCAGGTGACATTGGAATTTAAGCAGAGGCTTACTAAACAGTAAATATTTTTATTCTTTCCTTGCGTGAGCAGCAATTCTGATTTAACTGGGCATCATTCCCAGAGTAAGCTAATATCCCAAGGAATATAAAATAAAGCATTAAATTAAATTCTGTTGTTGGTGATTCCTCGCCCCAAAGCCTCTGGCCAGTTTGTCTTCTGACATCACCATTTACTGAGACCTTTATTTTTTGGGATCCTTTCTGCTCTTGCTCTGTCTCCTGCTCATTTGAATGGCAACTCTGATGTCCCCAGTATGGGCAAAACAGTGTCACTGGATTTGCACGTTAGAGCTCAGAGATATCTTTTATCCTGGGAGGTGCCACCAATGGCGCAGTGATCAGCAGTGGGTGGGGTTTTAAGGGGCAGACACTTATCTGCAGCCTTATTCTCTAAACTCCCTTACTGTTGACCCATAGACCAGTTGGTTGACTTCCATAGCGTGTTGCTCCACTTTTCAGTGGAATCAGGGTAATCGAAAGCAGTTAAATATGTGGCATTTCTCTAGTGCTTAATCAGTTAAAGGACAGAGCTTTGAAAATTAAACAGCTACATAATACTAAGGAAGTGTTTTTACTGCAAAAGATAATCTGTCTGTAGCAACTAAGCTAGTAGGTTTTTGTGTAGAGTTTCTAATGTAGTCCTTGGGGGAAAGCAAATTGAACAGAAAAAGAGGCCTTTGTGCTTTGTTGGTACAGTTTGAAGGTCTCACAGAATTTTAATCTTTGCAAAAATAGGGAGTTGTGCTAGGACTGTGGAGCGGAATACCTGGCCGTCTCTCATTGGTGGGTCTCCCGACTCCGATAAGGCCTGATTGGCCAGCCAGCGTAGAATTTACAGCTCCTTCCCCTCCCCCTGCTGTGACTTCCCAACTGCTCCAAGGAAAGAATGCAAGGCAGGAATGTCTCAAGAAGAATAGAGTGTGCATATTTTCAGGGACTTTAATCTCAAGGCACTAAAATTGTGTGTGTGTGTGTGTGTGTGTGTGTGTGTGTGTGTGTGTGTAATATTATTGAAAGTTGGCAGCAAAAGAGTGTAGCAGTTGAGCCAAGAAACAGAAAAAAAAAAAAAGTTTTGACAAATATCCACTACATGTCGAATTTGTCCATGGACTTTTATGCAAAAAAAGTAAAAGTATTTAAATAGTTAAGAGAAGTTTCAAAATATGTAGTTTAATTAGCCCCTTATTGTTTTATGAGATAAGCCATACAAAGCACTAAAGGAGGTGGCAGCGTTTTCTCTTCTAGAGGAGACCAGAGCCAGAATTAGGCTTAAGTGCCCACGGCACCTGCCTGTTTTGAAAGGACTGGATATTCATGACCTCAGTATCCTGCTCCATGCAGCCCAGCATGCTGCCTTACCGAGGTGTTCAATTATCTGTTGACTTCGATTATGTACACCACATATAAGACATTCCTAGTTAAAGAAAGTTGTATTCTTTCTACCTAAACTCTCCTCCTCAGTTCAGCCCTCAGTAATATGTCAGCACCCAGAACTTATTAGAGCTGGGCTGTTCAGTAGGAAAAGCCGCGAGCCACAAGTGGCTATTGAGCTCTTGCAGTGTGTCTAGTGTCAGTAAGATGTGCCGTAAGTGAAAAACGCGAGCCAGGTAGCAAACACTTACTATGAACAAGAGCACGTAAAACGTCTCACTAATGCTATTGGTTACAAGCTGAAATGGTAATATTTTGGCTATATTGGCTTATGTAAAAAAATTATTAAAATAATTGTTTCTTTTGACTTTCTAAAATTTTACTAGAAGTTTTCAAATCCTCTGTGAGACTGATATTATATTGCTGTTGGACAGGGCTGCTCTAGACACTTGTCACTTAACCACAAATCACACTTAGCTACATGTCGTCCTGACTTTTCAATTATTAGATCGTGTTGTTATTTAAAATTCCATGTATTGGGGTACTTGGGTGGCTCAGTCAGTTAAGCATCCGCCTTCGGCTCATGTCATGATCCCAGGGTCCTGGGATCAAGCCCCACATCAGGCTCCCTGCTCAGCAGGGGAGTCTGCTTCTTCTCCCTCTGCCCCTCCCCCTGCTTGTGTGCTTTCTCTCTCTCTCTCTCTCTCCCCACAAACAAATAAATAAAATCTTTAAAAAAAAGTAAAAATTAAAAAAAAAAACAGGTATTGGGACACCTGGGTGGCTCAGTTAAGCGGCAGACTCTTGATTTTGGCTTAGGTCGTGATCTCAGGGTAGTGAGATCAAGCCCTGCATCAGGCTCCATGCTGGGTGTGGAGCCTGCTTGGGATTCTCTCTCTCTCCCTTTCCCTCTCGAAAGAAAGAAAGAAAGAAAGAAAGAAAGAAAGAAAGAAAGAAAGATAGATAGATTCCATCTATTTGTACCCCATCTCCTCAACTCCTCAACTAAACTGTCAGCAGCTTAGAGACATGGACTGTGCTTTATCCTTCCTTGAGTCCCCAGCATCCAACGTGATGTTTGGTATTCTGTTGCTCAGTTACTTGCATGGAAATAGGTTTTGTCCAGTTCCACTTCGGACAGTAATAAGGAAATGCAGAATTAATTTATGCTTGCAGTGGTTTTTTTTTTTTTTTCAAAGGGATTGATTTTATCAAGTTCTTAATTTGTTCCAGAAAGGTTAATGTTCCTCTGAATTGGACTATTAAAATGCAGGGGACCTGCAATGGGTGTCAGGACTTCCTCGCATACATGCTTAGCAGAGAGCAACGGTGTTAATTGATGATTACAGATTGTAAGGAGCCGTTTATTGCCACCCCAAAACCTTGGGGAAGCTCCACATTAAGCTCAGAGTTTTGCACCCCAGTATCTAGGACCTGTCTGCATTTAGGAGCAGGTAAATAAGGGAAGTTGGCCCCAGTGGTTCCCATCCTTAAGCCAGAGTTCTAGTCACAGTTGTCAAGGGACTGCCAGGAACTTTTATCAAATGGCTGTGATTCCCACAGTCCCTGAGAAAATACTAGGGGATGCACCCTGGGTGGGCCTTACCCTCTGAAATCCCACAGTTCTGTAACTGAGCTTGTGGCTGAACCGCATTCTCATAATTTCTGGGTTGGTTATATTGTGCCTAAAATACAGTCGTTTCTGCTGGTTCCCTGGGAGAGTCTAACCTTTCCCTGGGTTTTGTGACCACAGAATCCCTGAGCCACTGTTTTTGGTTCAGTTGTTGAGGAATGTGTAAGAATGTACACCTGGAAACCTCCACTCTTCAGGGGAAGATTTATTAGGTCTCTCTACTGTGGAATGATCCCACTCCGTTGACCACATTATTGCCATAAATCCACAGAGAATCATCCCTCTTTGACAACAATGTGTGAAATGAATGTTTCTCTCTTTAGAGAAGCAGTTGGAAGGATTTGTAATGACCGAGATTTTGAAGGAAAGTGGCCCCATCTGCCCAGGTTCCCCAGCTTTGCGACAGCAGAACCCTGTGAATATCCTCAAGTGGCAGTTGAATCGAGAGATTCAGGCAGTTCATGCCTAGAGTCATACTTTCTTTGAGTTTCTCATCTTTCCTGGGTTGTGCTCTAGGGAAATCCAGTCCCAAAATCCATAGCTGGGTTTCTGGGGGCTCATAGACACCAGGTAAAATTTCCACTCCATAAAATAAAACTAATAATTTTTCCCTTAGGTAGCCTGTTAATTGAGGTGACCAGATGTCACAGTATGCCTGTTGTCCAAGTATATCTATTTTAAAGGTCCCCTTTTACTTTCAAAGCGTTCCAGTTTGGCTGATAAAATGCATGGTTGCCTACTAAAAGCAGACATTCCTCTGCTCAAGTTCACATACCCCTACTTGTCCTGTAGTACCCATCCAGCATCTGCCTCCTAGAGGAGCTGGCTCCAGAGTGATATGTAAATTAAGCTTGCAGCTTCCCCCGGTGATCCCCACACTCAGATCTAGAAAGCCCGTGGGACCAGAGACTGCCCAGAGAACAATGTCACCTGCATGAACTCCCAAGATTCGACTTCTCCTTAATTCCTTCCTTTGGATGCCATCTGAGGGGAATGCTTCATCTGCATTTGGAGTTGCTCTGGGTGCCTGTCTGGAGCATAGGAAGTGGGGATGAGGAGGAATTGGAGAGGGAGGGTCCCCGAGAGTGTAGGACGGGGCAAGGGGGAGGAACAGCCCTGCCTGTGGAGCCTGAGGACGATGCACACCACCTGCGTCTGGCATTTCCTTGTAAGACTGTATTCCTCGGACTCCGGGTTCTCCTGGCCAACAGTTACCATGACAACACAGTGTCTTCAGAACTTCTAATTACATCTGTCTGCTCCTCCTAGAACCATACGGAGCCACACATATGGTGACTTCATTTAGCATGGAGTTTCTTGCTGCGTTTTAACCCCTTATGCATTCCACAGGCTGGAGAATAATTGCCAGGATGCTAGAAACTTGACAGCTGCTTTGCAGCCACGCTGCCCCCAGAGTCCCAGGGCTTTGTCTGTGTTTTTAAAGTAGAGACTCACACTGTTGTGCTCTGCTGGGTCTCTGGGGTTTCCCTGCTCCATTTTGTTCCTCATCTCCCTGCTGTCCTCCCCTTTGTCCCCTCCATCTGTTATGTGGTCTCAGCTCTTGGTTGGACATCACCGTTCTTTTCAAGATGCCCAGCACCCTGGAAAATAAAACACTTGGGCACAGAGAAGGCCTGGCCCTTCCCTGGCCACTCCCATTTCAGTGTATTCCAGCCCACCGTAAGGTCAGCCTAGCAGATGAGCCAGAGGGAGTGCTTGGAGACCTCCAGAGCCTTCTGCGTGTGGGGGAGGGGTAGGATAAGGTAATGGCAATTTATTCTTTCTCATGTCTAGGCAGACTGACCATCTTGCCTTCCTTCTACCTCAGGACAATGTAGGAGCAGCATTCCTGAAGAGAGTTAACACAAACAGCTGCCTTGGGTAATGGGCCCATTTTCACAATTTCTCTTGGCCCCTCTTGCTTATCTTTGTCTCTGCTTCTCCCTTGTATAGGTCACCAAGGTGTCAGGCTGCCCTTTGGCAACCCCCACCCTACACTCTGAAGTCCCACCCGATTTTGCCTTCCTGCGAGGAACCCCACATTCCCACATTGCCTCCTCTTCCATTCTTTTCCCTTTTCCCATTCTCATTCCCTCAGCATGTCTGCTAGAGTATACATTAATTGTGGATAAAGGAAATGGCTGAAATCCATTTCCAGCTCCCATTGCTCTCCTATCCACCTCACACACACACACACAAACCCCAATGTCTTTCTGTGGGTCAAAGACAGTATCTCATTAGGGAAATTACAGGCTAAATATTTATAGCCTGGTGGAGAAGGGTGGGGTCTTTAGGCTATTTCCCCCACAAAAAACCTGACCCTGAAAGGGGGGAGTCCCAGGAGAGGAATTGGCCCAGGGGCTGTCTTTCTGCCCCGGTCTAGGTCCTTAGGGCAGTGTGGCTCAGTTGCCCTTGGATACTTCCAACAAAGGTTGATGGCCTGGCACAATGTACTCTGCCTGGACCTATGAAAGACTTTAGAACATAAGTTTTGTCCTCTAGGAACTTACAGTTCAGCTGGGAAGACAAAGTCTGCATAATCAATTACATTTTTAAAAAGTGATCAAATGAGTTTGTACAGAGAAGAATGAAAGTTTAGAGATGGAAGGAGGAGCTCATACCACTCAAGAGGAAAAGATCACCAAGGATGGAGTTGTGTAACTTGAGCTGAGCCTTGAAGGACAGGAAGGATTTGTGTAATTCAGACAATAAATCAGACTTCCCAGATGGTGACATTATTTTTTTAGCTGGTCTTGTGGGACATTCTCTGCCCATTTGAAGGTTAAAGAAGCATCTAACAATGCTTCACGGTGCTGACATTTTCAAAGGGTAATGAGGTTTCATTTCAAAACGTGGGACCTCAGGAGCCCTGTACCCTTTATTTTAGTTTGCTGCAGTTACCTGCTCTACTCACAGATTCCTCCTGAAGCTTCCTGTAGCCAGAGGACCTTAGAAGTGAGGCTTCCTGGAGGTGAGGAGGTCAAGGATCTTGAGGCCGCATAAACAATGAAATTACCCAGGAGACAAGAAGAGACTGAGTCACTGCCGAAGACCTTGTTAAATACGGCCAAGTAGATGTCAGTAGATGACAGTGTCAGGCATCTGAATCAGTCATGTGAACCACCTTGGGGAACAGTGGGTTAACTTTCAGTTTTAGGGGGAGCCATACGCAAATTGGGTTCATGGAAAGGAGCTGCAAATGTGGGGACTATTCTCCAGCTTGGGGAAGGTACCCACGTTCTCTGCACACTGGATTTCTTCCCTAGGATGTGATATCAGGAACTGCCCAGTCTACCTAAATTCAGTAGAGCCCAGGGCAAAAGGGGTGGAGAGTACTTGTAGCTCTTAGCCTATATCCATCTCTTAGGCCTTCCACCAAAGCAGGAATAAATCCTACATTCCACTCAGAAGTTCAAAGAATGTGAATTGTGTTTGGTTTAGTGCTTGGGGAAGCTTGGGGAGGTGGAGGGCTGGCTTGGGATGGAGTGCTGGGAATGTGTGGGGATGTGTGGGGATTGGGCTGATGTGGCTGGCACTACAGCAGACACTTCCAAAATGTTCTCTCTGAGCCTCCCGTAGTTTCCCTAGAGCTCTCTCCCCACCCCCTTAGTGGAGGGTACTGGGATTTAGGTGTGTGGGTATTTTTTTTTTAATTTTTAATCAACCATTTGCCTTGAACTACATGTGGAAATAATTAGAGCATGGATGCTGAGTAAATGTGAGCCCTGGCAGTCCCAGACATACTTCAGTGACAGGTTCTTGGCAGGAATGAAGAATTGTGAATCTCATGTGAATTTCGCCATTCTCTCCCTTTTCGTCTTGCAAGGCAAACACAAATAGAATAAAAATGTCATTAATGGCATTCAAAGGGAGTAGAGGGTTCCAACCATTCAATCAAGAGTGAAATCAGGCCACTCAACTGTGTTCCCATTACTCTCCTCTGATTTCCTCTGTCATGACCCAGGAGACAGTGAAAAGACATTGCTTATGGAAATTCTTTGACTACAAAAGCCAACTTTAATTCCACCACCGAAACCCAGCAAAAACCTTGAAACACTCACGGGGGCTCTATACATTACCAGTCTCTAGTTTGGGCATCTAGGTTAACTTCCTTGGGAAATCAAAGTTTGATACTCAAGAACATCTGAAATGGCAAATATCTCACTTTCTAGTTAAGAGAATCTTCACAGTTTAAGGGACTTTGGCATCATTTACAATTTTTTCCTTTTATAGATGGGGAAACTGAGGCCCAGAGAAGTCAAGCACCTTGCCCTAAGTCACACAGCATTGAAGGCAGAGAGAGAAATGTCCAGGGCCTCTCTCCAGGTTCCTGTATCAGTTCTCCTTACATAGGACCTCCCCGCCTCAGTCTGGTCTGGCTTCTGGTTCAGGTTTTGACAGAGGTTTAAAAGATTTTTTTTTTTTTTTTTTTTTTTTTTTGCTGTTTCATCCCAACCTTTGCCAAATCATTTCTCATACAATGGCATTCATCATCCATTTCTTGGAGCTCTCTAGACGTCCTGATTTTGCTCCCAGTTTTCTCAGTGTGCCTGCTCTGTTTTCTTGTCTGCTTTGCCTTCAGAGCCCTTGTAACGGTTGTGCAGGCTGTTCACTGCATGAGGAGGTGAAGGGGGCTGAAATCCAGCCTGCACTGCTTGCTGAGCCCTGTAACCTGGCCCGGGGTCACATCTGCCTAGAGGAGAACACACCTTTTCTGGCTTGCAGAAAGCCCCAGCTGGGCTGCAGGCAGCCTCTTCTTCCTGCTCCTTGGCCACCCTCAGCCCTCCATTCCCAGCCTTTCTTCCTGAGCTCATTCATTCCCTTGGCCCCGTTTCTCACTTCTACATGGATCATGTCCAGATGCGCTTCTCTAGTCCCTTTATTTTCAGCTGTCAGTGGGATGTTGTACTGTCCCCTTAGACTTAAGTCCATAACTGACTCATCATCACCGACCCCCCGCTCGGTCTCTGCCTGGTCTCTGACTCGGAAGACACACTGCCGACCTTTAGGCTCTCAAAGCCAAGGATCTTGGCAGTTCTCTGGATTCTCACCTTCCCCTCTTCTATCTGGTTTGTTGCCAGATCTCGTTCTTTAGAATTTTCTCCTGAATTCTCTCCTTCTCTGTATCCATGCCACCACCATACATGAGACTTTCATCATCCCAGGCACTTTCTACCCAGGTTCCTTGTGCCCCCAGTTCTGCCTCAACCCACTGGTCTTAAGACCCTCCTGCTCAAAAACCTACAGTTTTTCTATCCAGATCGTACCATTTTTTAGGGCTCAGCTCACGTCCCCTCTCATCCATGAAGCCCATCTGCTGGAGTCAGCAGCCCCCTTCACTAAGGACTGCACTGATCTGGTTTATGAGTTTAGAAACTCCTGAGAAGGTAGAGGCCACATCCTGCCCTCCTTCGGGTTTATTACATGGAGCTTGCATCACACCGGTCACAGGCTATTATCATTCGTGGGTTTTTTTATAGGCATTTATCAAATATGCTCCGTAGTGGATTTTAATTACTTGCCCTGGCCTTTACTGAAGAAGACTGTAGGACTATCCGTGGCCCAACATTGTCCTTTATAGCAGACAAGTTTTAGGCAGATGGTGGGAAAATGGAAAATGAATACCGTGGTCAAACCCAACAGACTAATTCAGGGCAAAAAGTGGTTTGGCTTAAAAGGTCCCACCAAGGAATTTTAAAGAAACTGAAGGGTACAATTGTACAGCCGGGGGCCTTACGAAAAGCACTTCTTAGGAAGACAGACAGGATATCTTAGAAACTCCCAGGGATCACTCTGAGAACTGTAGACAGATACTGGGGAGCCTGGTAGACACTGTCAGTCAGAGTGGAGTCACTGGATGTGCCTAAGTTGGGGAGACAGCATGGCACTCCATGGGGCCATCCCAGTGCATCACTGTGACCCATGCTCTGAGGGCATGAGAGCAGAAGCGCCCTCCTGGGGTGCTGGAGTCAGAGCCTCCTCACTGCCAACAGGGACGACTCCTCAGACCCCATAGACCCGTGTGCGATTTTTCTCAGTCCCGGATGAAAGGGCCTGACATCTTTCCAACTCTGTGTGTCCTAAGTGCTGCTATTCTTCTACTATGACTGGACAAGGCCCTCACAGAAAACTGAACTTAGCATTATATAGAAACCAAGCATCTAGTCTGCCATGCTGGGGCTGGGCCACCTCAAGAAAGACCTAAGTACATGGAGTGGGAGGCATCCCAGAGATACTGAATGTGCAGCTGGGAAAGTGAGGGGGCTTCCCTGTGAAGGTGGCAGTTCAGATCCTCCAGTCTGACAAGGCAAACACAGAGAATGTGACAGAATCCATAAGACAATGGTTAAGGTAACTAGTCTTGTCCCATTTCCAATTTGAAAGTAGTAATTTCTAGACACACAATACATTATCATGTAAAGAGAAGAAAATGTCAGGAACATCTTATCCCATAAGCTGTGATAGAAGCTAAACATAGAAATTAATACAAAAGGGACACCTGGGTGGCTCAGTCAGTTAAGCTTCTGCCTTCGGCTCAGGTCATGATCCCAGGGTCTTGGGATCGAGTCCCACACCAGGCTCAATGCTCATGAGGGAGTCTGCTTCTTCCTCTGCCTGCTGCTCACCCTCCTTGTGCTTTCTCTCTCTCTCTCTCTGTCAAATAAATAAATAAAATCTTTTAAAAAAAGAAATACAAAGGAGAATTAGGTAGTTCTTCAATGACAGGTCCATAATAGATTTTTGATTTTTTTATCTTAAAGCTAATCCTTTTGGGGTGATGCATCCCTTATTTTGACGTCATGAAGGCCAGCCACATCTTCCCCCAAACATTCTGAGAGCCACTGTCACTGGCCACTGACATTGGCATTAACTTGAATCTTCCCCCACCCCCGCTGGTGAAATTTAACGTAAAAAACATTTATTGAGGATTTTCTCAGGCAGGACATTCTGGTGGGTGTATCAGTAGCCAAAATGTGCAGGCACTTGGAGTTCACTTGAGATAAGCTATACATGGATAAAATATTAAAGAGACTGAAGGCCCCAAAGCCTTCTTGTTTATGAAGAAAATAATAGGGTAGGTGGAGAGTCAGATTTATTGTGAGCTAATTAAGCTTGAGTTTCAGACCTTACTCACAAGGCCCCGAGCCCAATGTCACAGTCATAATCATGTATTGTTTTTCTCAGGGAGGGCCCCTCAGATTGTCGAAGCTTCAGGATCCATCGAACCTGGATCTGGCCCTGGTGTGTTCACCTTGAGCAGAGGGATGGTTTGCGAGCACATCTAGGGAGGTTCACTGTCCCTGCCGATGCAGAGGCTCCTGCCACGGGCTTCAGAACAGCTGCCAGAAATCGCCTTCCACCTCTTTCCTTAGCGTACGTGGGATGCAGCAAGATACTCCTTTTCAGAGCAAAAGAATTGGAGAGACTTGAACAAGGTCAAATGGCACTCCAGTTAGATTTCGAGGTCCTAAAGAGGTTTGGCTTTCTCAGGCCTGTGCTGCTGGGTTCCCTTCCAGAACGCCGCCTGAGAGCAGCCAGCGTCCCACCCTGGGCCCCACCCAGGCCTCCTCCGGCTCTCCCCAGCTCTGTGAATTCCTTTGTCCCAAGCTCCATGGTGCTCAGCAGCGTATCTGAGGGGCCCTGGTGTTCCTGTGAAGTTTCCATGACTAATTCTGGCAAAGCAAGGAGAGCCTTTCTCATGTCAACAAAGCCACTCTGTCACAAAATAGTGGCCAGTGGAGCCAAAATTCCACCTTGGCATTAAGTAGGGCTATTTTTTTTTTTTTTTTCGAAAAGAAAGTTGGAAAAGGAGGAAAAGGATGGGGGGGGTACAGAGCTGACCCAGTTCACTTTAGTGAAATGATGATATATTAAGCTGACAGTTTTATGGTTTTGCTTGCAAGCTGCCTCCCCTGCCAAAGCACACTGTTCTTCCAGAAATTGTTCTACTTCAGAAGACTTTTTTTTAAACATTCAAAGTGTAGTTTGTGTTCAGACTTAATGCTTGTCGGCCCAGAGATCCCTACACACCATCACCTCTTCTGGTGGTTTTACAAATAACTTGCTTCGCACTTTGTTGGCAAAGGATCTTTTTTTAATTGCAAAACTAATTTATTTTTTTAGATCTTGGATCCACAGCAGCACCTTTTCTAGCTTTGATTTGTAATGAGGCAAAGTGGTTTGTGGAAAGAGCGTTGGAATTAAAGTCTGGAGACCTTAGGCCCGGACCCAGCTCTGCAACTGTGAGTCCTTGGACCAGTCACGTGTAGCCGTGAGCCTCAGTTTCTTCTTCATCATTGGATGTTAAGTCTGGAAGTGCCTTAGAGCTGACCCCTGCCTGCCTATCCTAAAGGGTTTTGAGAATTAAAAGTGATAGTGAAAATTACAGACTATTTGAAATTGCTGTACTAGTATAAAGTATTATTATCGTCAGGCTGACAGTTGCTCAGGGAGAAAGTGTTTCCTCTAGTAAAAGTTAGCAGTGTTCCCAGTCAGTCTTTTACCAAGGGGAGTTTGCATTGTGAAGTTTAACCATGAGACCAAAGCCCCAGAGCATGGCTTGCAGTGCGTAATGAAAACAACAAGGAAGCCGGTCAGGGAGATGATGGAGAAAGTCAAAGCTAGAACCCCAGTGTTTCTCCACTGGAAGCAAGTATTTTGTCGACTTTTATCAACATATCTGTCCACACTTCCAGAACAGCGCCCCCCAACCCCATTCAGTCAATCACATTTTCACAGGTACTCTCAGACTTAGGGGTTTGTAAACCTATGACCTCCCACTCCTAGAGCAAATTCATATGCCAGTGTGATTATCTACTCCTAGATGAAATTCTCCTATAGGCTTTGGACCTAATTCCTAAAAGAACTGCATTGTGCTGTGTGGCCTCTCCCTGTGCCAGCCCTTGTAGCTGTCCCCTCTGCCTGCAGCTCCTTCCCTTGACTGTTCCTTGTAAGGGAAATTGAGGCTCTGGGGTCAGGCTGACCTGTCTTCCAGTCCTGACTCAGCTCCCCCTCATTATGTGGCCGCTGTATGTCACAGAGCTCTTCTGACTCTTAAGTTCCTCCCCATCTGTTAGATGGGTCTAAAAATATGGAAACTTGTACAGACACTCTGGGGACAGAGATAGCTGTGAAGAGCCTCGCTCAGTTGTAGGTGCACTCATTAATATTAGCATTGGACCCTAGGCCCTTGTCACCCCCACTAGATCACGACCTTCCACGTGTCAGGTTCCCCTGGCTCCAGCCTCTCTCCATCCCGGCTGCCCTGCACTTTGAGTCAGAATTGCTGAGGTGGAAGGGACACCTTCCATGTCACCTGCTGCCCTGCCTCTTTTCTGCCTAACTTACCACACCCCTCCCCAAAAGGCAGCCATTGATTGCCCTGTCCCGGGAGCATGTTTACGCCGTATACATCTCCTCTCAAGATGTTCTCCTCCACTCACCAGAGGGGTAAGATCACCCACCATGCTAAAGAACTTTCTAGGAGCCTCAGGGGTGCTCCTGACATCCCTTTCCCCCCCCAAGATAGGGCTTGGAGAAAGGCTTTCCATGGTACAAAGAGGCCACCTCTAAGTAGAAAATTTTCATTGTTGTTTCTGCATGAAAGCACGCCTGTGAATGGGAAGAACTGGGGAGGATGGAGGGCTTCAGGTAGAACATTCTTTCCCAAGTAGGCAAAAATCCCGTTCTCTGTACCTGCGGCCGGTGGCTGTAGGGTGCTCGCCCCGCCCTGCTCTCCCACCTCCTGCCCCTCACTCCCGGGCTGGGAGGGTGGAGCCGAGAGCCAGGGCTGCGGCTCCGCATTGCGGCGTCGGGTTCTGCAAGACAAAGAGGGAGATTGCCACCTATTGACAGATGTGCCACCTGCAAAGAGGAACGCTTGTGTGACTAGCGTGGCCCCCCTTTCTCTCTGGTCTTAAAGGGGAAAGGAGGCTGGTTTCAGCCCTTGGTTTTTTCCATTCGGTCAGTCCTCCCGCTCTCAGTATAATCGTTTCAGGGTAAGGGAGGCTGGATGGGGACATGACAACCGAGGTGGGGACGGCACTCAGTGGGGAAATTGTCTGAGAGGCAGTAACCACAGCAGCTCTCAGCTCTGTGTCAGGCACCCTGCTGCGGGCAGTGCCTCTCCTATAGGGCTCACACACCCCTCGCGGGGATGAGTGGTCCCATTTCACACGTGAGGAAACTGAGGTCTAAAGAAAGTACCTTGCCCATCACCATGACAAGTAGGTAGCAGAGGTGGGATGTGGGAATTCAAATCTAGCTCTGACGCACTTGTAAGCGCTTTCTCACATTAGCTAATTATGCAAATCACATCTCTATCATTATCTCCATAACCTTTAATTTTCTGGCTATGAAAGTAAATCAAATATAAAGGAACTGCTTTCCCTTTGGTTGGGTGGCATCTTAGCTCTGTCATGTTCTAGTTATTTAACCTCTAAGGCTCAGTTCGCTCGTCTATGAAACAGGGAACGTTACGATGTCTAACTCATGGTGTTATCCCAGGGCTTAAGTGAGACAACGTATAATCCAAATCACTTAGCCGAGTGCCGGGTTTTATAAATGGGAACTTACCCATCTGTTGTCTGAAGATCCAGGTTGGAATCCTAGCTCCTCTCAGTTTTAGCTTTGGGACCTTTGGGCAAGTCACTTGACCTTTCTGATCTTCAGTTCCCTCTCCTGTAAAATGAGGTTAATAATACACATGTCCTTGCAGGGTTGTTCATACAGTGAGATGAAATCGTATGTGTGGAAACATTTTGTAAATTTGACTGGACTGTTCAAATATGAGGCTTTATATTTTACATAAAGAGTGTCTGTTTCTGGGGCGCCTGGGTGGCACAGCGGTTAAGCATCTGCCTTCAGCTCAGGGCGTGATCCTAGCGTTATGGGATCGAGCCCCACATCAGGCTCCTCTGCTGGGAGCCTGCTTCTTCCTCTCCCACTCCCCCTGCTTGTGTTCCCTCTCTCGCTGGCTGTCTCTATCTCTGTTGAATGAATAAATAAATAAAATCTTTAAAAAAAAAAGAGTGTTTCTTCAAATGATTTTGGAGAACTATTTCTGAAAAAATGACTTGGGTTGAATTCAACCTGGAAGTAAAAGCTTTCCTTTTTAATATTTTAATATTCACTGAACACAGCAACAGAAGGTGAAAGAAGCTCTGTGCGTGCCACACGCTGTTCTGCAGGAAGCTTGCTTTTCAGCTTATGACGCCCTTCCAGATACACTGTTTCATCTTCACAAGGCAGGGCTGGTATTTACCCCTATTTGTCATATGAGGAAACTTGAGGTTCAAGGAATTAAAGTGGCTAGTTACAGACTCACAGGCAAGTGGTAAAAGGTCTTCCCCGGGAGCTGTGCGCTGTGTCTTTTGAGTGTAGGCAGTGTCAGGGCATGCCTTTTTATGCATTCATTTGTCTGTGTCTCTTGGCTAGAATGGTGTTTCATGAAGGGAGAGGAGAAGGTGGTCTAATCTGAGATTTTTTACACTGGTCAGCAATAGCTTTTTCCTCTTCCTTTTTAGAGCTGCTTTCCCTTCCCAGGCACAGTGAGGAGGGCCCTGCCTGGAGAATATGCTCGATTTTATCTCCACTCCTGGTTTAGGAAACAACAGCTCTCTAGTCACCCCAGCATTCTGGGAATTACTTCCTCTTTTCTTCCCTGCTTGCCAGCTTTATTGCATTCGCCTTAGCAACATCCAAAAAAGAATGGGTTTAGCAACAGCCTATGAACCAATGAAATGTGAGCATGGAGAGAGTGTCTGGACCAATGGGATCCCTGCATGACAGGCAAGATGGCTGAGGCGAGACAATAATAACGCGGAGTTTGCAAAGCAGCCTCCAGGTGGCAGCAGACCAGCTGTATTGGGCACAGCCCTCAGCTCTCAATATCTACGTCTTTTGTTTTCTTTGACCTCTTCTTAGATATGAAATATTTACCGACTACGAGAATTTTAGTATTACAAGCTATGTGGGTGTGAGTTGTCCGCATGACATGGTAGACGCGGTCTGAGGGGTGGAATCTGCGGTTCCTCCTCTGCCTTTACTGACCCCAGCACAGCTCCTGCCATCTTTGTTGGTTTTGTGACAGTCAGTGCTACCCCAGTGGGCGGGGGCCGGGAGGCCTGTGGTGACTGCCTGCTCAGCAGTCAGACAGAGGCTGGAGGACTCGCATTCTCCTTTGTTCAGCCACCACTGCTGCTGGCCTGCGTGAACAAATGAGGTGGGGCTGCTTTTTAGCCACCAATTAATGTGAGGGAGCAATGTGTCACCGAGAGATTAGTGCCTACAGACACTCTCATTTTCAGTGGCATAGGCTGGGACCATTCCCTGCCTGTAGGTTCTGCTGTGCACGTCTGAACAGGAATGTCTGACCACAAGTAGTTTGAGGATAATTCTGCTGTCTGTCGGGTGGTTTGGCTCTCTTGGTCTTGAAGCCAGAGGCAGATGTGGACAGGGGCTGAATAAGACCATATGGAATAATAGCAAATCCACGTTCCCGATGGGTTAGCTATTCTTCTTTGGCCTTTTGAAATATATTACCTTGCACACGACTCGGGGATTTTGGTCCTTCAGATAGCCATATTTCTCTCACATGTCTCTGTGTCTGTCTGGCTTGCTCTTCTCATCCTCTAGGAATTAGTTAAGACATCCTATCTTCAGAAAGCCTTATTTAATGCTCGCCCTCCTTCTCCCCTCCGGCTCCATGTTGCTTGCTAAATCTGTATTTGGGAGCTTCCGCAGAGAGTCATGGAGCTTCTTGAGGACAGAGACTGCCTTTATAGCTCTTTACTGTAGTGTTGACATACAAGGGGTGTTGAGTAGCCATTTTTAAAGGAAAGGAAACACATAAGAGTCTCTTGCTCTTTAAGAAACAATCTAAGGGACTCCGAGATAGCCAGGCCTGGGCTGGAGCAGTGCCAGCAAGTCTGGGGCTGACTCCTGGGGACAGCTTCTAGCTGTTCAGGACCCTTCCACCACCATGAGCTGCAACTCCAGACCAAGACCTGAGTCTGGAAAGTAACTGCCGCCATTGGCTTATGCTGTGACAGGCTCATCTCCGTGACGTGGTTTCCTTTATGATTTTGTGTTTTAGGAAGAACTAAAGAGCAAATCAAAGATCTGCGCCAATGTGTTTTGTGGAGCCGGCCGGGAATGTGCAGTCACAGAGAAGGGAGAGCCCACCTGCCTCTGCATTGAGGTAAGTCCTGAGGTCAGAAGCTAGAGGACAGTAGCCAAGGCCAAATGGCTGGCTCCCTTGCTGGCACGGCTAGTCAGCAGGGCAGGGCCAACAATTTCATCATCTGTATAAAAGCATACCTTGTCTCTCTGAAGGACAAGGGATTTTCATCCCAGAAGTTAAAAACCAGATGTGAATGCAGGGATATTCTTTCTTTTTTTAAAAAATGTTTAGTTTTATAAGATTTTTAAGTCAAAATTTTAATAATGTTTATATATAAGTCAAATAATACAGACATTTGTATAAACCTAAAATTAATGATCTTCCCCATAACCCTCAAATCTGACTAGTTTGAGATGATCAGTGTTAATGGTTTGATATATCTTATTCCACTTGTTTTTCTGTTACTATAAATGTATACGGTTCCCCCCATTTTATAAAAAAATGGGATCATAATAAATATTTTGTAATAACATCATATTTATGTAATAATTTTCCCATAGGTGGACATTCAGGTTGTTTCCTGAGTTGTTTACCGCTACGAATAATAACATCCCTGCGCACGTACCCTTAGGTGCTGCAGCCTGTACGTCTACGGGATTGATTCCCACTAGGGCTTGCCAAGCCAAAGGATATGCACGCTTTTAGAACACTATTAGAAGAAACAAAGTTTTTTTTAGAGGGTTTTGTTTGTTTTTAATGAGGTTTAAAAAGCAATGTGAGCTTTTGAGAAAGACTTCTTTTGTAAGCAGGATTCTGACAAGTTCTCACTCTTCAGACAAACATAAACACCTTTCTTCTCCTTTCTGTCAAACCAACACAAGCCTAGAAATATATTTGCCTTTCTGCAAATAAATACACCTAATTTAGTCCCCAGATGAAGATCTGATCCGTTGTGTCAGAAGGGAAGTCCCCCGACTTAGAAATGTGAAAACCAGATCCATCGGGAGCCTTAGGAGGCCCTCCCCAGATGTGCAGCTGGCCACTGTGTGGTGACGTGAGCATCCAGTCGCACCTTGACCTCATATATTTGTGTGATCTCGAGGAAGTTAGTTGCCACTGGATGCTGCGGAGACAAGAAACCATGTTTGCCCAGCATGTAGATCATTTAGTAAGAACTCAATAATAAATATTGGTTAAATAAAGTTTGTCCTCCCAGACTTTGGTATTTTCATCTAAAATCCGAGAGGCGGGGCTGCCTTCCAGCTCCAGCGTTCTGTGTTTCTTCTTACTGCATCTGCTCTTTCTTGCTTTGGTGCCTTCATCAGGGCTGAGCTGAACTTGCTTCCCCCTTACCGCCTTTCAAAAACCACAAAAGTCTAAAGAAACTGAGCTTGCCTGTGACCATGGCCCTTTAAATAGCCAACGTAGACCCAAGTTGCCAAGTGAGCTTTAGTCCATTTCCCTGTCCATAATGATTCTCTGCAGTACTTCACAAAGACCCGGTGTCCCCAGCCCTGCCTCACAACAGCCCTTGCGAGAATGGCCCCAAAATACTATACAAAGAGAGAGAGCAAAGATCCTTCTAGTTAAACCCCAGAAGAACTGAAGAATTGCGGTGTGTGAGTGTGTGTGCGCTCACACACATGTCTATGCACTTGCCTGTGAGTCTCCACATTCCCCGCTCTCAGCTCTGGCTCTCATGTCATAGAATGTCAGCATTTTAAGGGATCTGAGATTATGCAAAGACATCGAGTGACTTTCTCCAAGGTGATAGAGCGTCCAGATTCCTGACTTCTAATAAAATGCCCTTCCTGCTGATTTGATAGGGTCAGGGTGGTCTATTTCTTCACTGAGTAGAGGAGATGATCCAGGATCAGCACAGAGGGCCATGCAGGGCTGCAAAATGATGGGGTTCCTCCAACGTTGAGTGGGGGAGAGTCACTGATGCCAGAGCTGAGACTCCCTACCAGGGTGTCCCCACAAGCTGCACGTGTGCGTGTGTGCGTGCACGTATGCGTGCATTGGCACCCTGACTGCACAGACCTCCTGCTCGGGTCTGTTTCAGCAATGCAAACCTCACAAGAGGCCTGTGTGCGGCAGCAACGGCAAGACCTACCTCAACCACTGTGAGCTGCATCGAGACGCCTGCCTCACTGGATCCAAAATCCAGGTTGATTACGACGGACACTGCAAAGGTAAGGACCGCTGTTACCACCATCTCCCAGCTCCAGCCAGAGGAGCCAGGGGACACAGCAGTGTGGCCTGGCTTCCCACAGCCCTTTCCACTGGGCCGCAACACCCAGAGCCACAGAGACCACCGAGCAACTTGGAGATGCATCCTCTTGGAGCTCATGAGCCTACTGGCTTTGCCCTGGATACTAGCTTTGCGCAGGCCTGTGCTCAGGTTTCCAGCATCAGCCTCCCAGGGGAGCTTGCAGTACTGTCTGCAGTGGACGGGGAACCACATGAATAATCAACAATAATAAAGAAGTATTTAAATGAACTCTATGCTTTTTTAAAAAGCAGGTGAATTTCACTTTTTATTTTATTTATTTTTTAAAGATTTATTTATTTATTTTAGAGAGAAAGTGCGGTGGGGAGGGGCAAAGGGAGAGGGAGAGAGAGAATCTCAAGCAGACTCCACGCTGAGCACAGAGCCTAATGTGGGGCTCTATCTCATGACTGAGATCATGACCTGAGCCAAAACCAAGAGTCGGATGCTTAACCGACTGAGCCACCCAGGCGCCCTGAATTTTACTTTTTAAATTTAGGCACCTTTCAGCCCTGGTATACGTATTTCCTCTATTTTGCACTCAAGCCATTGCCATTAGGATAAGAAGGAAGGGGTCCCAAGCTCATTGCTAATTAGACACCAGCTCCCTGCCAAGCCACAGCCCCACTTAGCCCATCCCAGCTTTGAACTGTCCTGGTGAAACAAGAAACTGTTTCCCACATTTGGGTCTCCACTCCATTTCCCTCTCTGTAATGGTTCCATGTGAATTCTCAAAGTCCCAGCAACCCATCCCCACCCCTCAACATAACAGGAGGAGGTATGAGACCAGGAGGGCAACTCAGTGGCCCAAAAAATGTCAAATAAAGCAGGGAAGAAAAGATCCCAAACGTAAGCCCTAGAAGAAGGAAAGGAGACAGGGACCCAGGACAAAATGATGAAAAGGATGTAAGTGGCCCCCTTAACGTGGGATGATTTTAATCCAAACAGTACACAGAAATGTTCTTTGGTCTTCACTTGGCCTTATGCATTTTTTCCTTTTGTCTTGCAGAGAAGAAACCCATAAGTCCATCAGCCAGCCCAGGTGAGAGCCTGCTTTTTCTCCAGGGTGCCTGTTAAGGAAGAAATTCTTTTTCTGAGGGAATTTTGTGTTTCACATTTCCTGCTGAAGCTCACAAGATCTGTGTGTCAGAACTTGTGACCCAGAACAGGTCACTCCTCAACACAGCTCAGAAAAGCTGCAAAACTGCATTGTTTTGTGTGTGTGCTTGCCATTTAAAGCAGCTGGTTGGGTCAGAATGTTGGCTGTGTTTTCCATTTTTGCTGAGTAGTGATTGCCTTAAAAGAACAGGAAAGCCACTGAATCTTTCCTTCGATGCTCTGTAAGATAGGCTGATGTCACAGGACTAGCAGAATCAGAAGGCACAGCCTCTTTGGAAAGGAGATAATTGGAAATGCCAGTAGGACTTTCTCCATGGTTTTCTATGAATTGAAATTAAAATTTCATCATTATAGTTACAGAACCTTTAGCATATGCTTTTCCTTAGATCTTTACAAAAATCTTGTGAGGTGGGCCTTATTGTAATGACCTCATGGTTGAGGAAATTGAGGCTCAGAGAGGTTAAGTGAATTTCCCTGAATTACACAGCTTGGAAGAGGGAGCCCAGATTTCCATTCCCCTGACTCAGGGCCCTAAGCACATTCCGGTGTGTGTTGTCTTCCAGGAATTTCCTCTTGACAAGGCACTCTCCCTTCCCTGTCCTCCATCTACTCAACTCTCAGTCCCGCCTGTTCCTGCCATGTGGCTTGCAACAGCTGTCCAGAGCAGGGTTTCAGCGTGGCCCTTTCTTGACCTTGTTTTCTGTGGTTTAGAACAAAGGATAATGCAGACAGTGTAAAATTTTAAGTGGGAGAGTTTTGATAGACCCAGTTGATAAGAGGAAAAAGCTATAGAGAGAGAGTTTAAAATCTGGTGGCATGAAAAATTATGTGCTTCTTCATTCACTTGTCATTTCAGCTCATCTTTGAGCCAAGAACACTGTTTATCGATTGATTGATTTTTCGCCCCTCAGCTTCCTGAAGTTAATGAAAATGTCCTTTATTTTTCTGCCAATATTTTTCTCACCTAAGCAACATAGTCTCTCTGTTTCAATATTCTCAATTCTTATAAGTTTTTTAGAAACATAAGCTTGAATCCTGATTAAGACACTTTCCAGTGGTTTACCGTAGGTTGACTCTTCTAAAATGTGTGTGATAGTTTTGTGTCCCTGGAGTGCTGTGAAAAGTCAATGAGATGTCGCATGCCGAGCCCCAGGCATTGAACCTCCGCTGGAGTGGATACTGGGTGACATTGGGGTCCTCATCGCTCAGCTGACCTCCCTCCCCTTTCCTACAGTCGTTTGCTATCAGTCCAACCGCGATGAGCTCCGGCGTCGCATCATCCAGTGGCTGGAAGCAGAGATTGTTCCTGATGGCTGGTTCTCTAAAGGCAGCAACTACAGTGAAACCCTAGACAAGTACTTTAAGGTAATCCAGAGTTGGGGTCAAAGACTCTTCAGCCCCAGACAAAGGGAGACTTCCTCTCCCGTCGCCTGATCACATCTTCCCATCATTCCCTGAAGCTATGACAGTTGCTTTCTGACCAGCCTGGTCAGTGGGATTCCAGCAAGAGAGCCTTTGGGATCTAAAGCACATGTATATGGCCAGGCTCTATCCCCCTACCCTGTATGTATCCCCCCACCCTCTACCTCATAGAGCTGGCTGTTGATACAGAACACCTTCCGATCGCACCCAGACCCAGGCATTTCCCACCCAGTTTGACATTTCTCTAAGTCATTAACTTGCTCGTCCCCGGCCTGTAGAGCTCCTCATCATCGGAGAGGAGTCCACAGACTGGCATTCCATGGGTCCAAGATTCTTCATGAACCTGGATATTGCTTGTCCCATCACTTAGTTCAAGAGACAGGTTGTTCCAACTGGGGACAGGAGAGATGCTGCTTTGAAAAAGGTCGGAAACAGTTGTTAGCAATGAGTAGGGCTCCCATGGCACGCGGATTTCTCAGAGAGCTTGAGACACTGTTCGAAGAAGCGGTTAAGGGCGCTCTTCCAGCTGAGAGACAGGAACACAGACACACACATATGTACATCACACCCAGAGATAAAAATACCACACGCAGAAGCATGCACAAGCACACACACATCCCACATACAGAGATGCACACCCCACGTAGAGACACAGCCTCCTCACAGACACACGTTCAGATACCCACACTGCCGCATAAGCCAGAAGCCCCTGTTACATACAGACACACGTCTCTAGCTAGACGCCCTCAGGTGCTCGTCCACAGACGGACATGTTCTCTCGTGCCTCCAGGGCCTGCTCTCCCAGGCCGTACCCAGCCTGGGCTCAGAAGCAGCCCCAGACACACGAGGGATTTCTTGGCAGTTCTGTGGCCACCACGTGCCAAAACCAGCCTAGTCTGTGGATTCCTCTTCCTAACTGACTTTATGGACCCCACGGATGGAGAAATACTGGACTGGGTATTTGGTCATTTAGGACGTCACTTGTGTCCCTGTCTTTAGTGAGTTGTCTCTCCTGTGGCAGAAAGTATGTCTCTCTGGGTTCCAAGCATTTGAGATCGCACCTGGCGGAGAAGGCGCAGCCCTTCTCAGTCTGCCTCTGTCTCAATCCCCCGATGTTACAGAGCCCTTGGGGCAGAGGGTGGTTGCTCATCTCCAGAGAAACACGTTACAGTGCCGAGCCAGGAGAGTCGCACGGGAGCAGAAAGTAACTTGAAGAAAACGGTTTCCAGAAGCTGAGTGAGGAGCACCTGCCAGGTCGTTGTGTGCATGGACTTGGCCATGGCTGCTAAGGCCCAGGAGACCCAGGACACTCTTTCCAAGGGACCTCTTGGGACCTTATAATCATTCCAGTGGCCCCTTGGTGGCACCCTGCCTCAGGCGTCAATGGCATCTGCTATTAATTTGATTCCCAGGTACCTGGGCCCCACGCCCCCCTTGACACCTCTCCACCCGCTCTGGCACTAACTCCTCCAATAGGCTCCCTTGAGAAAGTAGCTTTCTCTAGGGCATTCTCACTCTTGACCACGAAAGCTTGATCTTGACTGACACGCACAACGCTTGCTTCTCCCAGACGCTCTGGCAGTGTCCTCTGAGAAAACAGGGGTTTCACTGTCTACTTTTTGATGATTATCAGAGTCCTGTGTGGTGCAGTCCTCAAAGGGCGATTCCTTCCCACTAGTCAAACAGCTGCCTGTTGGTGAGAGATCCGATATCTCACAGAAACTGTTTCTGAACCCGGGACTGCCCTCCAGCCCAGCTGGCATTCCTTATATCAAAATTAGTTAAGAGAAAATGTAATCAGAATTTGGCTAAGACCAAAACCAGACTCTCACTTCACCTATTGGTTCATTCATGATTTCTCCAGTGAAAGTGTAACAGACCAGTAGGGAGTGCCTGCCATGGCCACGTCATAAACACACACTCTGGACTCGTGGTGGCAGACCCCTAGTGGCCAGGGCCACAATTGGAGCCAGACTCCTTCCTCCCTTATTCTGTTATCATGTCCCCCATCACCACAGCTGCTGTGTGTGAGCGAGTGCCTGGCCTAGCCCGTCCTCTCCAAACTTGTCAGTGAGCCCCAAACATGGGTTTTGTATCACACGCCTTCCCGCCTTCCTACAATCGTAGAGTTACATAGAAGAAAAGGGTGCTACATCACGTGTACATAGAGCTGGGGAAGGCAGGCATACAGAGGTACGTCCCTTTTGTCACTGGTTGGCTAAACAGAGGCCGAGTGAATTAGGTTGGTTCATGGTCCAAGATCATGCCCTCCAAGGGAAGCCCCCGGGCAGTCCAGGCTATTTCTGGGGCAAGTACCAGACGTCTGTTTTCCTGTGGATTCCACATACAGAGCTGGCCTGGGGAGGCCTGCTTGGTCCCTCCTGAGATGAGCGTGCAGGCTGGCTGGCTGGCTCTCCCCTCAGCTTCAGGCCTAGATTTTGGTCCTACTGAATGTGCGGTGTGTGCACTTAGCGCTGACTTTTGGGAGCTTCCTGGGCTGTAGTCGCAGGTTCCTGGTGCCCCCAGGTGCCATGTGGCCCCGGGTCTGCAACCACGACTACACAGCTCCTCTTCAGTCTTGCTCTCTCATCAGGCTGTGGTGCTGCTGGGGTCTGTGAACCTTGCTTCTGTCTGTCCAGCACTTGGAACATTTCGATTCAAGAAAGTCCCACACTGCAAACAGTGACCCCTGGCCAACCTTATTTCATTTTTCTCCATTAATTAATCAGGCCTTCACAAGGTGAGGGGTGGTTTCCTCAGGGTGGATGTATAGCGACTAGAGAACGTCTGAGACCTGTTGCTAGGAATTGGGACAAGAATGATGAAAAGGCACGAAGCAAGGGCTGGCATGGTTTGTATTATACATACCGTGGAAAGAGTTACAGCCTTAGAGTAGAACGCATGTGACACAGGACAGTCATGGAAGGAGAGTCCCTTCTGCCTGGAGGCCTGGACAGACTTTTCTTCCAGAAGCCCTTACACCATCCGGGGAGCCACCTTGAAAATAACATGGGAATGCTGATTATTTCCTAAGGCAGCAGGACGAGGCAGCCTAGGGAAAGAATTTTTCAAAAACATTTTCCCCCATTGGAACTATTGAGGAGAGCAGCAATACCAACTTAGAATTTGATAAGACCTTGACCTCGACACCCTCCCCCTGCAGTGGCGCCTGAGCATGTTGAAGAGGCCCAAATGGCTATGGTCTAGGTTTAGCATCTTGTCAAAGAGGGGATAATGCCTGAGCTCACTGTACCCTCACCTTGTGCTCATGGGATGTCAGCTGGGTCATGAGGACAGCCTGTGCTCTGTAAGCCAAGGACCTTGCACACGTCTGCAGTGGGGCCCCCAGCCCAGAGTTGGGCGGGGGGGCTTTGCACCATCTCTGCCTGCAGGTTATCAATTCAGGACCTTTGCTGTGACTTCTCACTGATGTGCTTGGTTAGAGGTACCAGTGTGAGTGTTAAGCATGAGAGCAGGCCAGGAAAATCAAGCAGCAAGAAATGGTCCTGTGACTCCCAGAGTGAGCTCTGAGGGTCACCTGCATTGTTGTTCCCAAGCAGCTTGTTAGAAATACACATCCTGGGCTCTGCCACAGATGCCGATTCAGAATGTTGCTGTTATATGTCCACTGAGGTTCGAGAACAGGGTATGGTGGCTGGCCTGAACCCAGATGTTACGTGGAGAATGTCTGCAGGACCATGTCAGGGATGAGGCTGCAGAGCGTCCTCAAGCACCCCAGGCTACTTGGGTAAACACAGGCCTGTGTCCCAGCTGCCCTTCTGAGCAGGGCCTGGGTTTGAAAGGCCCTTGGTGGACTCTGCCCACACACTTACACTCTCTCATCTCAGAGGGCAGGTGCCTTCTCAAGTCTTCAAGCCTTTGTTGCTGTAGCTCTGAGGACAGGGCAGGGTTGGAAAATATCAAGAGCAAGATGAACCAAAGATGGGTCAAGCTGAGTAGGAGACAGTTCTACAAAATGTTCCTGAAAAGCTCTTCATCCCCTTTCTAGAACGTTGATAATGGTGACTCTCGCTTGGACTCCAGTGAATTACTGAAATTTGTGGAGCAGAATGAAACTGCCATCAACATCACTACCTATGCAGACCAGGAGAACAACAAGCTGCTTAGGTGAGTGGAGTTGAGGGGTCAGGGAGTCGTCCACGAGGCGAAGGCTGGACAGGAAGGAGCCAGGAATTCTGTCCTGGTCTACTGTGTGAACATGATGAACTAATATATTGAGCACCCCTGGTATCTGATCAAATAGTTATTGTTTTTGGCCAGAACTTGCAAGCAATAGAATGTAATCTTAAAATAAATTACCAAGGTCACATCAGAGCAAAAGTGTTTCTGAGTATTGTGGGTAATGTTTTCATGGTTAATTTTCTGAAGGAATTACATTACTGTGTTATTTAACCACAAGTCTAAAATAGCTTTTGTTCTGATTTTAAGATAATTGGTGCTATTTCACATAAAGAACTCTAATTGTGACAAATGAGAGCATGCCCCTGTCCTTTTCTCATATTATTCCGGAGTAAATATTAATAAACCCCTGAGAAACTTCTGGTGTGGTTCCAGTACATCAGAAAGAATTAAAAATAGAAACAGCACCTCCTTTGTTCAGAAGAAATAGAAAGCATGAAGTCCAGATTCTAGAATGATTCTTTCTCAGTAATAGTCCACGACCTTACAGTATAACATCTGAAAATCCTTCATATTTTGATAACTTGAAATTAGATAATATTTTACAAATTCAATGTTTGATCTTCCTAACATCCCAGTGAAGAAGGGCTCCCTGTCCTCATTTTACAGATGAGAAAACAGGCTCAGAAAAGTTGAAGAGCTAGCTCAAGGCCATTTGGGTAGGAAGTGATGGAACCAGGGTTCAAATCCAGGCCAAGGGGATCATGAGGGAACTGGAGTTCCATAAAACTTTTCTGAACACACGTTTATCTTTCTAGAATAGTGATACTGACGATGCCTGCTTGAACTCCATCACACATTCCATTCCTATCATCTATTCATCTCCCTTCTGTTTTGATTTCCCCAGTTTAGTTGACTTAACCAATACCACGGGGAAAGGCAATTGCTCATAGAAGGTGCATAGGCAGTGAGAACATTTGTCAATCAAAGTGGACAAAACCATTCAGGGAACTTCAGTCTTCTTGGGAGGGACATTTGAACAGTGTGAATGATCCGACATCAAGTATAACAAAGAAAAGTTGGGTGCTCACGGGAGTCAGGATGGATGATGCTTGTGGGGAGGCAGTGCAGAAGGTCCTCAATTAACTGTCCCCAAGTGTATGTGATCCCAATGCTTAGTTCCTTTCTGTGGGAGTGAAGCTGAGGTCTTGCTGACACATTTCCGCTGTGTTTTGTTCCAGAGGGCTCTGTGTTGATGCTCTCATTGAACTGTCTGACGAAAATGCTGACTGGAAACTCAGCTTCCAAGAGTTCCTCAAGTGCCTCAACCCGACCTTCAATCCTCCAGAGAAGAGTATGCTTAACCTAAGAAATACAGAGTTGTAGGGAATGGTGGGAGGGGCGGGGGGCTTTGGGAAAGGCCAAGATAGAGAGACTTGATGGAATTTTCCAGAGCTTGCTAAGAAAATTCCCTTCCACCATTCTAGACTGGGCCCTAACCCGTCACCTACATGCTGAGGTTAGGGTCCAAAAATTTTTGGATCGATGGGTTCATTTACCCAGATATGTGGTCTCTGAAGGATAACCAGAAGCAGGCCTTGTCTGGGAAAGGGGTAAAGTGCACAGACAGTAGCCAGCATGTCCTGTCCCGCCCTCACCCTAAACTGTTGCCCCTTATTTCCGGTCCCAACAGAGTGTGCCCTGGAGGATGAGACGTATGCAGATGGAGCAGAGACCGAGGTGGACTGTAACCGTTGCGTCTGTGCCTGCGGAAACTGGGTCTGCACAGCCATGACCTGCGATGGTGAGCTGTCCCTCAGGCAGAAGGGAGGAACAGTGGGGAGAGAGCTTTCTTTGTGAACTCAACATAGAAGTCAGGGTGGGGATGATGGAGAGGAGTACGGTGGCCAGGAGCGAGGAAACTGGGGAACAAATAACAGACTCCAATTGTAGTGTCAGCATCGAGGGCAAAGTACTTCTGCCAGATGCATTAAGTTCAATACTCACTCCAGAGGCTTGGCAGAAGAGAGGTTTAAGATGCAGGGTAAGATCAAACGTTGATATGAGATTGGAATAATAATAATAATAGTAATAATAATAATGAAAGCAAATACTTAGAGCTGCGTGCCAGGCATTCTTCTACGCACTTTGCATATTAACCCACGTAATTCTTATGACAGCTTAGGAAATGCTCTATGTAAAAGACTCAGGTGGTTGGAAGACAAAATGACTCCTCCTTGCCATCCATACCCAGCAGAAAAAGGAGAAATGTTCATAGGCCCTATTTGAATTAACAGACTTGGGTAATTCCTTAAGGAAAAAAAAAAAGTTGAGACATGGTCAGGGTGGGTTGGGAAGATAGAGATGTCAGAGAAAGTTTGGGGGACTAGTGCAGAAACCACATGGCACGTTGGAATGATGCCAAAGATCAAAAAAACCTCTTGAATTGGAGCCAGGTCATAGGAAAAAACAGGCACCATTCAGATCAGAGGAAAGACAGAGGGTGAAGCCAGGTCTAGAATGGAGAGTCACACTGGGTTTGAGAAGAAAGATCAGTTGGTAGGAACCAAGCCCAAAATTTACAGGGGGTGATTAGATGGGGTGAATTTAAAAGTATATCTTAAAAAAACTGAGACAAGAAAGAACAGGCTGGTCTTAGGATCATGTTCACGAAGGTCAGGTAAGATGGTAACTGGAAGACAGAGGTCAAGGACCCAGAAGAGGTAGTTCTCGATAAGAAGCCCAGGCAGCAGCAACAGTACAAATGGAACTCAGTCCTACCAGGGGATCCCTAGTCTCTCACTGCCCACGACCAAGTCTCTTCTCAGTGTGGGAAGGCAAGAAGCCAACACCACTCCAGAGACAAATGGAAGAGCCGGAAGAGGCTGTTTAGAAACTAGAAATCCTAGAAGTTGCTGGAAGTCAAAACTAAGTCAGTGTAGCCAGGCTAAGCACACAGTAGCTATTGAAGCCAAGAGAGGACATCTCAAAACACTACCCAAGCTGCCTCAATCAGGAAGCATCCCATGTTTATCTTCCCCAAACCCCCTATGGTAGCTCTCTACACGTAACTGCGCCTGGTCTGGCTTTGTAAGGGCAGCCATCCATTTCTAAGACACGGGCAGTCGTTGAATAGCTGGTTTACAGAGTAAGCGTGATCATCTGGAAAATAAACCCCATCACGTGCATCAGACAAAACCCAAATGATCGCATTTCCACAGGCAGGCTGGAAGGCTTGTCCTCCTTCTCTGGATGGCCCAGGTCCACGGCCCTCTGTGGGTATAAAGAGCCCCGGGTATGTGGGTGCCCCAAGGTGAGCCTGTCTTGATGTGTGGGCCATGGATTTGAGAGGACATCGTAATGCCTCAGCATTACAAAGTCAGTACCTGAAAGGTAGTCTGGTCTTAGATCATAAACCCCAAAGGAGCAAAGAAAAAGGGGCATCAAGATGTGAAACCAGGTGGAGCCAGAACTGGGGGAAGCGGCCGTGAGGGGCAGATCAATGCCCAACTTGAGAAGGGGACGGTGGAGCGGTGTTTCCTCACAGAGAGCACTGCGCACAGTAAATGTACGGATTGCATCCCAGACCTACCAAAGCAGAATCCACAAAAGGGCAGCTTGGGAACCTACATTTTTAGGATGTACTCTATGATTTTTTTTTCAGTCACCCTGTAAAATTGGGAAACATTGCTAGACGCAGTGGTTATCAACCCTGGCTGTGCATTAGAATTACCTAGAGTCTTTATAAAATCCTGGTGCCCAACAACAGCTAAACCAGAATCTAAAAGTAGAATTTAAACAATTGTGTCTCGAAAAGTTCTGTAGGACATTTTGTGGGGGTGGCACAGTTGAGAATCACTGGCCCAGAGGATCTGCTGAGTCCAGACCCAGGCACTCCCCCTCTCTTTCCCTGCAGGCCCGCCCCTGGCATGGCTGCACTGGAGCAGGGGCAGAGCAGAGGCCGAGGAGAGTGAAGGAGATTGCTTTGTTCACTGTGTGTTACTTTGAAGGTGTCCATGGCACTGGGACACTTCATATTCACAGAAATGCAGGCAGTTCACCGTTCCTTCCATAGGTTAAATGGGAGAGGAGATTGAGAGCCTAAAAGGTAGCTGTTGGTGGGATCCTGAACTGGCTTCCCTCAGAGACCACTGCTCTGAGCTTTGAGTCTTCTTGCAGGAAAGAATCAGAAGGGGGCCCAGACCCAGACAGAGGAGGAGATGACCAGATATGTCCAGGAGCTCCAGAAGCACCAGGTGAGTAGTAGCCTCCATGCTGGCTCAGGTTCTGCCTCCACCAGTAGGCCCTTCCACCATTCAGATATTGCCGCATGCTCCAGGAGACCAAGGAGCCGCTCTGGTCCGTACAGTAGTCCTGAACGGTAAACCCGCAGTATCAAACCATGATATCGACAGTTCCCTGATGGAGTCCCTCCAGGGTCCAGCAGGTCCCGGCAGATATTGGTTATGACGCGGTAAATTGCTTTATGGGTAAGAATAAGGCAGGTGGTGATCTGCAAATAGGTTGTCAGTGGTTTTCAAATGAGCAGGGTCTAAAACAGTGTTACCGTTTCCTGTCACGAGCAGTGCCCAGACCCAAAGACTAGGAGCTCCTTGGGGGCAATGAGCAGGAAATTAGTGAATGTGGACCATAGCAGAAAGGATTTCAGTTAAATGCCAAGCTGGTTAGAAAATAGCCTGGGATTGACAAACCCGGAGAACTTAGAGGTTCTACTCCCTGGAGACTTGAGAAGATAATAAATAAGAATTCTGTTCCAGTTCTGTGTCATTAAGTTGAAGGCCTTCCTGGGGAAAAGGCTCTTGGCAGAATAGTGATTCACTGACGTACTCTGGTAAGGGCTGGAGAGAAAACACGGCTCTGCAGGCTCTAAGGGCTGTCTTCCCGCTGGTTTACCATGTAGTTAACAAAGGATATCGTGCGTCATGTCAGCTGTCTGCGGCCTGGGTCTGGTATACCAGCCTTCTCTCTGACTTAAGTTCGGAGGGACTGTAACAGTCGTAAGAGCTCCTCAACTACTGAGATGAAATATTTGACTTGAAAATAATTATTAATAGTAAGTGCTCAAAAATAATAATTGCTCATATTTATTGATGGTTTTTTATATGCATTTTGTCATTATTGTCATGATAACATAGAAACCTCATGTCAGTTTTTTAAGCCAAAGCAGAAGCTTCTAGCCTTTTGTTTTTCCATATTTCATCAGCCTTGAGT
Organism: Ursus maritimus; assembly: GCF_017311325.1. Taxonomy (NCBI): domain Eukaryota; kingdom Metazoa; phylum Chordata; class Mammalia; order Carnivora; family Ursidae; genus Ursus; species Ursus maritimus. The sequence continues at coordinate 63,113,402 of NW_024426552.1, read as the reverse complement.
CTCCAGACGAGTCCGACCACATAAAAGAAAAAAAGAACTTAATAGGAATTCCTTTCCTCTAGGGTGGGGAAATGATCAGAGTAGACAGTGGGGAGTGAATTATAATAGCTAACATTTTTATGCGTTTTATGTGAGTTCCCTCAGAAAGCAGACGCTAAGGCAAGGACTCGAGTACAAATAGTTGATTTAGCAATCCTAGGAGACACCAGAAGGGGAGTTGGGAAGCAAGCCCAGGACGGGAAGGAAGCAATAAAGAGTGTATATCCAAGCGTGTTACCACTGGGGGCGTGGGGAGCTTAGTCCTGCTGTGGAGGGCTGGGACCAGAGTTCCCACGCCTGAGGGGGAACGGAGCAAGAGTATTCCTCCACAAACTCCCAGCCGCCATTGGCGAGCACTGCCACCAGCAGCACAAATTCCCTGGCATCTCTGGCCTGCCAACGTGTGTGGGCAGAGCAGGCTCCAGCAGCCAGGGAATGTCTTGGGCAAAGAGGTGCAGGTACTGGCAGGAAGAAGCCACGCCAGTGTTCTGAAATGCTGAAGGGGCTACGGATGGGAGACCAACAGTGTCTGCTAGATGCCAGGCATTGCTTTTTATTTCCTAATTAATTTTTTATTGAGATATAATTTATATACCATAAAATTCGCCCTTTTAAAGTATACAATCCAGTGGTTTTTAGTATATTCACTAGATTATCAGCCATCACTACTGCCTAATTCCAGAACATTTTCATTATCCCAGAAAGAAACCCCAGGCCCATTATAAGTGACTCCACATTCTCTCTTCTCCCAGCCCCTGGCAAGCACTTATCTACTTTCTAACTCTCAGGTTTGCCTATTCTGGACATATACAAATGGAATCATACACTATATGGCATTTTCTGTGTGACTTCTTTCACCGGCATAGTGTGTTCAAGGCCTATCCTTGTTATGGCATTAGTCAGTACCTCATTCCTTTTCATGGCTACATAACATTCCATTGTATGGATTTGCCACATTTTCTATGTCTGTTCAGCAGCTGTTAGATATTTTGGTGGTTTCTCCTTTTTGGCTATGATGAATAATGCTGCTGTGAACATTCTTGTTCAAGTTTGGTTTTGTGTGGACATATGTTTTCAGGTCTCTTGGGTATACACCTAGGAGCACAATTGCTGGATCGTATGGTAACTCTGTGGTTAATCTTCTGAGGAGCTGCCAGGCTGTTTTCCAAGTGGCTGTACCATTTTACATCCAAGCCAGCAGTGTTCCTATTTTTCCACAAACTCACCGCATTTGTCATTGTCCATTATGTGTTATTTTAGCCAGCCCAGTGGATGTGAAGTGGCATCTCGTTGTCGTTTTGACTTGCATTTCCCTAATGACTAATGGTGTCGAACATTTTCTCATGGGCTTACTGGCCATAAGTAAGAATGGCTTCTTCGGAGAAATGTGACATGTTGTAAGAGGTGGTGCTTTATTACCCTCATTTTGTAATGAAGACATTGAGGCACAGTTTTCATAATATGCCCGAAGTCCCCCAGAAAGCACATCCCTGACTGAAGTTCAGACAGTCCGCCTCCGGAGCCTGTTGCTCTTAACCCCGCTCTGGGCTGGGATTTTTGGAACATCTTGTAGCACTTGCGTTTAGTATCTTTTCCTTTATCTTTAAAAGGGGGATAATCATGTCTGACCCGTGGTTTCATAGGTGTTCAAATGGGCTCAGCTCTTAATTCAGTGACAGTCCCTATGGGACCATGTCAAAAAGAAGACATGATCTTTCCCCTCAGGTTGTTTTCATCCACAGAAGAGACAGACGAGTAAACAGAACTAAAATTTAGCAGAAGCATGTCTCTCTCTGTCAATGCCATATAAAATCTTGAGGACTAGATAGATGCCAGTGATTTTTTTTTTATAATTCACAATGCTTATTTTCTCCTGCTTCTCAAAGGAAACAGCTGAAAAGACCAAGAAAATGAGCACCAAAGAGATCTAAAGAGGAGGCACCCGGGAAGGGTGTCCAGAGCCTGGCACCTTCTCTTCTACTTCAGTGCTGAGTCCAGTATCCGCAAGTGTCTGCTACAATCGCCCAATCACCAGTATTTGCTTGTATAGCAATGAGTTTTTATTTTGTCTATTTGTTTTGCAATAAAGGAAATGGGGGTGGCTGGCTAGGAGGGGAAGGGCCATAGCCTTCATTTCTAGAAGTGCTTCGAGAGAAACTGTAAGTGGTGCTCAGGGGCTGGAGACAAGGAAACTGCATCAGGGTTGGGAGAGGAGCAGACCCGGATCTGGACCCAGATCTGAACCACAGTCTGCCACAGCTATCAACATGCTGCAGGGAGTGCAGCAATGCCGGCCAGGGCTTTGCAGGCTGCCCCCGAGGGGGGTTGGGGACGCTCAGTGGAGAGGGCCGCATTCTGCGTGCAGCCCTTCTTGCGCCATCAGCATAGTTGACCTCCGGCATCCGTGCTTCTCACGGCCCCAACCACTGGCTCCAGATACACAGCCATCCTTCTAGTTACCTGGTGTCCCTCAGACTTGGGAGTTTCCGGGAGGGTACACACAAATGATGCAGATACTTGTCTACTTTGAGCCCCTGAGAGACCTAACCAAATTTTTAAAATACTTTTTACCAAAGGTGCTATTTTTCTGTAAAACTTTTTTTGGCAAGTTGACTTCATTCTTTGATTATTATCATTATATTATTGTTGTTTTTTAATATTTTATTTTCTTGACTAGAAATTAAGCTTTTGTAATTATTTTTCAGTAGTCCTACCATTTCAGAGGTGGGAGAGTTTGGGGTTCTTTCTGGTGCAGGGACCGCTATAACCCAGACTCCGCCCACCCTGCCACATGTTAGATGCAGCCCAGAGTTTGGTCCCCCTGGCTTCCAGTGGATCAGCAGTCTGCCAGTGGGTGCCTCAGACAGAAGCCAGGGGAATACAAGCGTCTCCATACAAAGCTTTCAAGGTCCAAAAGCTAATTTGTTTCCATTTATTCTGATACGTTCATGCAAATCAGTATTCCCAAGGATGGAAACAAGTGCAGCCAAGCAAGGCTTAGATATGTGTGCCTATCAATATGCTCCTTGATCCACCACTAACTAGGAGAGTGACTCTGGCCCTGTCTCTTCCTATTTCTGGGCCTCGGTTTCCTCAGTAAGCAAGTAGGAATGCATTAACCTTTCAATTTGATAAATTATAAATTCTGTGGTTCTGATCATTGGTCCGGAAAGATACAGGTTCCTATGATTTTCCTTCTCCTTAGGATAAATGAAACCTTACTGTTACAACAAAAGGGTTAGACGGCCAAAAACAAGATGCCCAAATCTGACCTCAGTCCAGATGGCTGCCCAGGTTGTGCTGTGACGTAGAGCCCTCTCGGTAAAGTCTTTCCAGGAAGAGAACGGGAAAGAGAACCACTCCACTTTGCCTTCGCTTTTGCACTCCCTTCTTAAATCTTCTTGGAAACAGAAAAGCTTTACCTTTCAAAATGAGGACAAAAGATGGTTTCACATTTTAGGAGACGGGGCATGGAAATGGAGTCTTCAAACTGTGACTGGGAAGAAGTCCATCATTCCTATCTTTTGGACTCTGTGCTTATTAACCCCACTATTTACCATGTTGAAGATGCACTTGAAACAACAAAGATTGAACACTTGACATAAGATCTCATTTTCAGAAAGCAGATTACAGACCATGCGAGGGAAATTAGGTAGATTGCACTGCCCAGGCGACTCTGAGAAAGTTGTGCTTGAATGTGGAGTCCCTTCTAAACAAGTTTGCTTGTTCTCCTTTGGAAGGAGAACATTCCCTTTTGTTTAGAATTCTCAGCTTTTATATACAGCCCATTTAAAAGCTGCCTTCGAGCCCCACTTGTGCACGCTGAAACGCACCTTCCTGTCCAGTCACCTCGGAGAACTCCCAACAGCACACCTTGATTGAGTTTTGCCAGCCCTTGGACCCTGAGGGAGAGGGCAGGAATACCAGTTTGCTTAAAGCAAGAAGCCAGAGTGTCTCCTCACCAGTTACATTCAGGGCAGTGGTTGCCATCTAAGACTACCCTACCCTGCAACATGGAATTCCCAAGAGCTAATCTGCATTCCTCCTGTAAATAGGGCCGCCATTGTCTGCACCATAGAATCTCACAATATGATGACCATTCATGGAAAGCTGCTAAATAGCCTAGTTTGGGGAGTCTTGCATAGAGCTTTGCATGGAGCAAATAGGATTAAACCAGCTTCCATTCCTCCAGCTCTCTACAAGCACAGGGCTTAGACTGCAAGCTTCCTTGGGCTTTCTCAGTGCTTATATGATTTTATTAACCTATTACGGTGTCTGTTAAGATTCAGTGTTCATGGAAACCTTCTCACATGCCATGACTCTGGACTCCATCACTGTTTTTGGAAAGCAGGGCTCCTCCACCTGCTAATAAGCCCATGTGGACAAATCCGAATGTCTTTCCTTTACACTTAAGTTTTTAAATAATCAAATTTCAAGAAGCAGTTTGAACTGGTTTCTGTTGCCTATGTATTTGTGAAATGTATTTGTATTAGTAAGCTTCCATATTGCATTTAACTTGTTTTTGTTACTCCTGATTCTCCCCCCCCTTTTTTGGATACTATTAATAAATAAAGAAATTAAAATAGTCATTGTATTGTTTTCCTCCCCCCCCCAATTAAGACCAAATAAAGTTATGAGAACATTAACCATTTACCTCATAAAAGTGGATTTGGCCTCCAGGAGCCTTAAAAGAGGCCTTGAAGAGTTTCTCCTAATAAAATCTGGGACTGCCATTGGGAGGGCAAGTTTACTCAGGGACCGATAGAGCAAGTTGATTCAAATGAATCCTAGACGGTGGGTCTGGAGTAGGAAGTGACGAGAAGTCAAGAAGCATTCCTACACTGGGAAGAGATTAAACTAAACGGCTCCTAAAGCCCTGAAGGGCTTATGAGACTGGAATGACACCGTGAGGCTGGCTGCGGGTGAAACCGAGAAGCCGAGTAAAGCTACAAAGTGACACAGGGAGCCAGGCTCTCACCGGACAGCCTCCGTGGCTTTCACCCGATATATGTCCCATAAAGATAAACATTTCTGAGTGAAGTGAGTGTTGGCTGGTTAAAACCCTCTGTTCTGCTCCATCTTGGAGACACATGACCAATACTTGCTTTCTACCTCCCTGTCCAAGTCTTACAGCTATTGTGCACTCCATACTCCCAATAATTCTGTCCTCCAAAAGAGCTCATTCTATTAGTCTTATGTGGAGAAGCCTTGCCGCTCTAAACTTACAGCCAGATCACCTTGACTGGATGTGGGGTATTACTCAAATGCTGATCAAACACTAAAAGGCAATCTCTGGTAATGTTATTGCTGTAGATTACTGGTCTCACTAATCAATTTGGTTCTTCCGATTTTTATTTTCAGAATGAAATTTTAAACCCAATTTGAAGAGTACCTTGTCCACAACCACTTTTAAATCCTGGCTGGCCTCTCCCAATCTTGTACCATGCTCTGGGAACACTGCTATTACAGTATGTATGCGTTAGGAAGTGAAAATGTATTTAAAATAGTCTGGGGGCGCCCGGGTGGCTCAGTCAGTTAAGCGTCTGTCTTCAGCTCAGGTCATGATCCCAGGGTCCTGGGCTGGAGCCCTGCATCCGGTTCCCTGCTCAGCGGAGAGCCTGCTTCTCCCTCTGCCTCTGCCTGCTGCTTCCCCTCTTTGTGTGCGCTCTCTCTCTCTCTGTCAAATAAATAAAATCTTTTTAAAAATGAAAATAGCCTGAAAGAAACTTCATTCAAATGGTAATTTTCCTATAATCAAAATGTAATATTATGAGTTGTGCAAATTAATACAAATTAATTAGCTTTAGTTTTAGAGCACCTGTATCAAGTCCCCATCAGTCCTCTCAAATTACCTCTGAAATAAGTGGAAGGAGGGAGGAAAGAAAAAGAATGAATGAGTGCATAGCTCCAAGCAGATGCCATCAGAGCTGTGGAGTAAACCCAGCATGGATGTGGGACGTGAAGACAGGAAAGCAGGGCTGCTGCTGCTGGGGACTGTGCCCTGAGAGAACACAGGAGACATCATGCCGCTGCCCTAATGAGAGGGTCTTCCTGCCAAGAAAAGTTAATTTTATAATTATGTAACACATCTCCTATTGAAAAAGTAATAGATGCACATGGGAAAAAAAATTAAGTTGTATCAGAGAAAATACAATCAAAAGATCCATCCTCTTAGAGGGTGTGGACATTTATAAATTTGCTTAGAATTACCAATTGTCCCTCAAAGAAGTTGCACCCATTTACATTCACACCAAAAATACAGACACCGTTGTCTATTTACCTGTATTTTTTCAAGCACTGTGTCTTTAAATTTCGGGCCTCTTACAGAGGAAAAATGGTAACTCATTGTTGCTTTATTTTAAATGTATTACTCCCTTTGTGAGATCAATTTCATCTTTCTGTGAATTAATTGGTTCTTGCCCTTTTCTTTCATACCCTTTATTCCTTTTTCTATTGGCTTTTTGTCTTTTTCTAACTGGTTTATAATAGTTCTTCGTATATTGTTATTAGCCCTTTGTCTCTCACAAAGGTGGCAAGACCTTGCTGTACTAGCTTGGATAGAAGGCTCTTTGAGGAATGAGGTGAGAAATATGGTGATTTGAATTAAGATAATGGGCAGTGGGGATTAACAGAAGGTTCAGGAGGTGGCAGGAGTTGGGTATTGACTAGCTATGAGAGTTAAAGAGGAGGTAACAGTCAAGAATGACTCCAAGGTTCCAGCTTGGACAACTTGGTAGATAGTCATGCCATTTCCAGAGACTGGTAAGTGAATAGGAGGAAGTGCTTGGCTGGGGAAGGAAGGAAGGAATGGAAAACAATGAATTAGATTTCTCGGGGGTTGAATCTGAGTTGCCTTAAGACATCCAAATAGATACCTTGTGAGCAAGATGGACAGAGAGTTTCTGGAAGAGCGCTGGGCTAGAGGTACAGATCTGGTAATAGTATAGAGATAGTATTCCTTTGTGTAGACAAGACAGTCTATGGAAAATGTATCAAGTGAGGAAAAAATGTTGAGTGGTGAGGGTCCATCCTAGAGAAAGAGAACTCTTTTGAAAAACTAGGTTTGTCTATTTCTTCTGCTTCCTCATGGCATCATTAACAAAAAGTGGACACAGTTACAAAAAAGGTATAATGGGCTGGACTCATATGAGATTCACATACACAGCATGTAACAATTCAGATGGGAAATGATACTGTGGATTCTAGGGAGAGGTCAAAACTGAGAAGGAACCACCATGCACATATGGAAGGGAGCAGTACAACAGAACAGGCTATATGAATGTAGGAGAAAGGAAGAGGAAATGCACCCTGCTGGCTATCACTGGAATGCAAAGGTCTTATCTGACCTGCTGTGGTCAGATAGGAAACACTCTGAAACTGGAGAATAATTAGGGCCTGTAAAAAGAATGTCCTGTCAGGAAAATAAGAGACAAGATTGTTAATGAATAAGAATATAATATTTTAACCAGGAAATTTGTATAAAATCGTCAAAAGGATGAAACATGTTTAAAAGGAAATTTTTGCCTTCAAGAGAATAGGGACTTTATACTTCTAGTTCCTAGCCTAGTTTTAAATTATACAAGTTAGCAGAATTTGTCATTTTCCAAGGAGCAGGGACAACTCAAGACAAAATATCTGCTCCAAATTCTTCCACCGGACTCCACAGTTAAAGCTGGTATTTATATTCTCACATACTCTTTGTCTTTGGTAAATACCAGTCATCCTTAGTCTCACGTTTCAACTTCCTTCTAACTGACCTGTATCGAAACAATGTTCTTGTGATTGATACCTTATTGTGAGACAATGTAACATATGTTTAACAACCAGGCTTCCTGGGTTTAAATCCTGGCTCTGCCTGACCAGGCTTTTTATACTTCTGGAATTTATTTAACCTTTCTGTGTCTGGCTCCTCCTTAAAGTGGCATAGTAATAGTACTTAACTCATTCCTTTTCTTTTTTCTTTTCTTTTCTTTTTTTGAGGATTCAGTGAGCATATAATTCAATGAGTATACAATTTTTTGAATAGTCTGTGGCACAAAGAGAGTGCTATGTGTCAGGTATCATTATTATTACCAATTATTTTCACGTATTAGGTATTATAATTCTCACAATGACCCTGTGAAAAAAATGGTTTTCTAGATAAGGAACATACAGTTCAAAAAATTTCAGGAACTTGTCTAAGACCACACAACTAGCAAAGAACAGAGTCAGGATCCAAACCTGGGTCCCTCTCATACTCATTCTACCTTGCTGCAATGTTTCCCTTTATTTTAAAAACCATCACATCAATGTGAATCATTAATTCCTAATTAGTGTTCTCTATTATGTAATTGCTAAGCACATATAAGTCATCCATAAGTTCCTTCATTTAGTTCTAATAACTCTCTGCACATCCTTTCAGGTTTTTTGTTTGTTTGTTTGTTTGTTTGTTTGTTTGTTTGTTTTAAGTAGATATGTGAGGGCAGGTCAGGCCAGGCCTCTGAAGTTCCTGTAAATGCGATCCTCAGTCTAACTTGGTCTCCCCAGAGATGATAATCCAAGAGTCATGTCAGGCATCGTGGGTCCCCCACAACCTCCAGCACACATCTCAAAGTTTTGGCCTGGAGAAAACTTACCTTTAGAGTGCGGCTGTCAGTGTCCTTGGTGTGCCTTCTTCCAGGGACATTCGACATGGAAGGTTTAGAAGCAGATACATATCTTATCTCCACTGAAATTATTTTATCACCTGAATCTACTGATTCAAAAAAATTGGGCTGTGAGACAATTAAAATGTCTGGTTCTTAGACAGTTTTCTGTGTTGGCTTTTCTCTTATGTGCTTTTTCCTCCTCTCTCCCATAACCTAATCTTGACTCCTACAAGGCCCAGGACAGATATCATCCTCCAACCCCTACCACTTCCAAAAGGAACAGAGGGGGAGAATCTGTGCAAAGAGCATAGGGAGAGGACAGATTTGAAGGTGAGGTTTAGGAATAATAAAGAGTTGGTTTCAAACAACTGGGCAAGGTAGAAAAGTTCAAGAGTTAGTCTCACTTTCTTTGACTTGCCAGGATTTCCATAGCCTCTGTCCAGTAATGCCCAGAGAAAGCCTTTGCAAATATAATAATGAGCCCACCCAGAACCAGTTTTAGGAAGATGTCCCTTACTCAGGTCTTCCTTCGTATCAGCAAAGTGCCTGTGTAATATCATTACCAAAAAGTAAAAAGTGGCTTAGAGGAAATCTGCTCTGCCCTGAACTCTCCAACAGATGGTCACTGAAGTACCACATCAATGAAACATTCACAACGTAGATAGGTCATCAGGATTTTATTTTTTTAATTTTTTATTTATTTATTTTTTAAAGATTTTATTCATTTATCTGACAGAGAGAGAGAGACAGCCAGCGAGAGAGGGAACACAAGCAGGGGGAGTGGGCGAGGAAGAAGCAGGCTCATAGCGGAAGAGCCTGATGTGGGGCTCGATCCCAGAACCCCGGGAACACGCCCTGAGCCGAAGGCAGACGCTTAACGACTGAGCCACCCAGGCACCCCTAGGATTTTAATTTTTTTTTTTTTTTTTTTTTTTTTCAGTTAGGATTTTTAAATTCTCAGAGCATTTAACACGTGAGATGCATAAGGTCAAATGAAAGTAAATCTTGCAGGGGTCCCTGGGTGGCTCAGATGGTTGAGTGTCTGCCTTCAGGTCAGGTCATGATCTCCAGGTCCTGGGATCACCCGTGTTGGGCTCCCTGCTCAGTGGGAAGTCTGCTTCTCCCTCTGCCTCTCCCCTCTCTCCCACGCGTGCTCTCTCTCAGATGAATGAATAAAATCTTAAAAAAATAGAAAGAAAGAAATCTTATAAATAAAACAGAATTAGAGATAAAGAAATAAGACTTTGACACTTAGGCCTAAGAGAGACAAAATAGGAGAGCTCTATAGTTTCGGTCAACATCCAACATGCTGGACCTGTGACCTCCTTAATTCTTCTCTGTTTATGACAGGTGCCTGGAACAAAAAAGAATATCATCCGCAAGAGAAAAACAGGAGCTCCACAGGCTAAAGGCAGTTTGGTCCTTGGGCAGATGTTATTCAAATCTCTTAATACCGGGATACTTCCTCCCTGTGAAAAAGAAAGAAAATGTGGTAGGCTGGGGTTTTGTACTAGAGGCAAACCCTGCACTCAGCTACGATGCATCTCTGAAAGTCTCAGAGGAAAGAACAGTTGCAAGAAATGAATTTTCTCTGTTCTCTGTTCCCCCTGAGAGCAGTAGCATTCGATAACCCCCATTCACCATAGTAGTTCTCCTTCATTGGTAAGGCAAAATTCTGATTTGCTCACTCATCAATTCATCAATCGTGTTTAGGGAACACTTAGAGAAGCAAAAAGAGAAAAGGGAAGTAAATGGGAAATTTCCAGCTGACTTTCAGAGAGAGAGGGGAAACAGAAACAAGATAGGCCCAGGGCCTTGAAATTGCATGACTGTGTCTGTTAAGTTTGTGGGACTGAGACACACGTAAGGGGAGCTGATGTTCTCGGCCAGCAAACCCCAGCACATTTCAGTATTCTCTGGAGGGAACTACTCCCAGGTAGGGTCTGTTATGAGCTTGTGAGTCCATAGAGGGAGAAGGGAGGAGGACATTCCTGATGTGACCCAGGCAAAGGAATGAAGAGGTCGCACGTTTCCACATCAAGGTTCCAAGGTATCTTGCATCTCTGGAGCCATGATGATAACACTCGGGAATTAAGAGCTAACAACACCTATTGCAAAAGCCTACTATGTTTCAGGGGCCAGAAAAGAGAGAGAGGGTTCCTGCTTCTGAGGGATTCACAGCCTCGTGACAAGATGAATAGTAACGAATCTCAGCAATGTTAAAAGTTTACAAATGTAATGTATTTCCGGTGCTGTGGAGAGTGTATTTTCCCCGGGCAGTCACACTGCACTCCTCCAGGAGTGTCCGTCACAGCAGAGTGGACGTAAATGAAGTACCCTTGACTTGTAATATGCACAACCTGAGCTACTGCACGTGGTTGTCTTGCTTCTCCTTCTCCAGCTTCTACGCCATCACCCCCAAGAATCTAAAGGGACTCCCAGAGTTCCACATGTTCCAGATAAGTCTGTGCCACCCTGAGTTCCACTCCTTCGTCACAGAGAGTGAAAAGGGGGCCTCAGAACTCTGTGTGTTCCTGACAACGCCCTCACCCTCTTTCCTTCCACAATCTTCACCGCTTTGCCACCAGGGTCTATTTTGAGACAACCATATCCAATCTCATCCTATCTTTTTCCCTATTCATGATTAACATGACAAGAAGCCCAAGACCCCCAGTATATCCTCACTCTGAGCCCCATATGACTCTTACCCTCCTTTTTCTGACCCCATTTCCAATGTAGTCCCAAAGTCTGAACCCCTTCTACTGCACCCTCTGGAACTTGCTATGAATCTTCAGCAAATCCCTTCTGTTCTCAACTTCTGTTAACATTTCCCTCACCTTCTTGCTCTAACTGAAATCTGGCTTTCCTCTGAGGACACTTCTTCCCTTATAGCCCTTTCAAGGGGGGCTGGTTTTCTTTCTAACGTCCTTCATACACCTGACGTAAGTGAATTCCTTCTCATAATGGCTTCCAGATCATTCTCTTTCCCTCCTCTCTGCACACTTCTAGCGTAAAATCTCATCCCATTAGACTTTTCTGTTCATTACCTTCCACGTTACAGTCTTCTACTGCTCACCACCATTCCTTGATTTTAGCTGCTGTCCCTGCCAAACTGTCCAGCATTACTTCTGTCATGATTCTTGGTATCACTATCTCATATACGACCAACCCATGACCTTCTTTGGACCTGGACCTTCTTTCCTCCAAGACCTTGTCTTCCATTTTACCTTAGCCACCCTTTCCATGGTTAGAGCTTGGATTTTGTCATTAGCAATAAACACAACCACTCTATTACCTCAATTTCAAGCACTACAACTCTCCAACCATTACCTTTTACCCTTCCTGCTCATTATCTCTGGTACCTGACTCGAAAAATTCTTTGGGTGCCATTAGGACCTAGAACCCAATGATCCTACCACTTTCTCACTGTCTCTTCCCCTGCCTCACACCCCTTACCCTTACTAGCCCAGCGTAGATCCCCTGACTGAGAATGGCATCACTTGCTGGCACATATCTGTCTTCCTTTGTCATACCTGCACGGCAAAACCCCAACATCTGGCTAACCCTACACTCCTCCCATTCTGTGCCCACACACAAGCAACTGAATGTGGCTGGAGGAAAACACACAACCGCGCTAAGTATTCTCACTTTAAATTTACCTCCACAAACCTCAAATGTGCCTTCAGTGCTGCCCAGGAAGCCCGTGACGTTTTTTTCAGTTATTCTCATCTCCTCTCCTAGATAACTATTTCATTCTTTCTCCTCACACTCTAATACCATCATCCTCAGCTTCCTATTCAAGCTGATAATTTGCCTCCTATTTCACTGAGAACATTAGAAGCAAGCAGAAGAGAATTTCTACAAGCTCCCACTACCACACTATTCACTTTTCTCATCACTGCCCACGTACTGGGCCTTGCCCCTCTCACACAATCTGACCTAGGCGAACCCTTCTACCTGTGCGTAGACCCCAGCCCTCTGCCTACTAAGAGACATTCCTCAGTAATTCTCCCCCCTCTCCTACATCAACGTTACCCTCTCCTTTTGTTCATTGTCAACATACAAACATGCTGTTATTCCTCTCATCTAATAAAAGAAAGAGTGAAACTCTGTAACTTTCTCGTTAACACACATCTGTCTGCTGCTCGCCTCTGAAGCAAATTATCCTCTGTGTTACTTCTCCAGTGATCTATTCTTAGTCCTCCAAAGCTGCCCATGTTCCTTCTCACAAATGATCTATTCTTTGTCCTCCTCTTATTGACTTGTGGGTAGCTTTTGACATAAGAGATCGCTCCCTCCTCCCTGAAACATCCCCTTCATTGCACTTCCAGGTCAAGATGCTTCCCTAGTTTCCCTTCTGTTTTCTGTCCTCTCCTTCTTATTTCCCTTTGCTGGTTTCTCTTCATCTCCCTGATCTATACACATTGGGGGGGCCCAGGGTTCAGTCCCTGGACCTCTATTCTTTTCCATCTATGACTGCTCCCTTGTAAACCCATCTAATCTTATAATTTGAAATACCATCTATAGGTTAGCAACTCTCAAGTATATGTTTCAAGCCTGGACTTCTCTCCCAAACTCCAATTTCATATCCAACCTTCAACTCAACGTGGCCCCTCAGTTGTCTGAAACGGGCATCTCTAACTCAACACATCCCAAACCAAACTCCAGATTTCCTGATCAGAATAAATGGTAATTCCATTCTCCCAGTTGCCCAGGTCAAAAACTTTAGTCATCACTAGTTTCTCTCTTTCCCCCCACACCCATCATCTAATCTCTTCTCAAATCCTAGCTGCTCTGCCTTCAAAACTATGTACATAACCCACTCTCTTCTCACCACTTCTACTACTACCATCTTGGACAAGTCATCTTTTCTTACCTGGATTATTATAACAATCTCCCAGTTGGTCACCCTGCTCTCATTCTTGTCTCTCTTGAGTGTTCTTTCAAAAGCGGTCAGAAATATACTTTTAAAATATATATCAGGGGCGCCTGGGTGGCACAGCGGTTAAGCGTCTGCCTTCGGCTCAGGGCGTGATCCCGGCGTTATGGGATCAAGCCCCACATCAGGCTCCTCCGCTATGAGCCTGCTTCTTCCTCTCCCACTTCCCCTGCTTGTGTTCCCTTTCCCCTGGATATATCAGATCATTCTACTCCTCTGTTGAAAACTTTCCAGTAGCTTTCCATCTCTTCTCATAGCATGAGCAAAAGTCAAAACCCTTACAATGGCCTACAAAGCACCACTCATTTCAGCCTCCTGTTATCTTTCTGATATGATCTCTTACACTCTCCTCATATTCTCTCCATTCCAACCAGTAGGCTCCTTGCTGTTCCTCAAATCCACCAGCCCTTGCCCATCCCAAGGCCTGGCTCCCTCACCTCCTACAGATCCTCGTTAAAATTTAGCCTCTCAGTAAGGCTTTCTCTGGACAGCCTACATAGAATCACAACGCTCCATTCCTCCCCCCTCCACTCTCCTTTTTCCAATCTGCCTTGCCTGCTTTCTTTTTCTCCGTACGACTCTTCACCACCTGATATACTTCATATTCAGTTTATATTGAAATATGCACACAGAAAAGTGCATGTAAGTGTTCAGCTTAATTATTATTCTTAATCAATAATTATTCTTAATTAATTAATAATTAATATTCACAAACTGAATACAACCATGTAACCAGCACCCAGACCAATAAACAGAATATTACCAACACCTCCAGACGCTCCTCATGCCCTCTCCTAGCCACTACTCCCCTTTCACACTCCAAGGATAAGTATTCTAACTTCTAACAGCAGAGATTAATTTTGCCTGTTTTTGTATTTCATATAAATGGATTCATACAGTGACATACTACATATTTTAAGGATCTATTTATTCACTGGCTATTCCACCCCACTATTAGCATGTAAGTGCCATGAGGGAAGGGATTTGTTTTGTTTATTGTTGTATACCCAGTGCCGAAAAAAGGATCGGACACAGAGTTGTAGTCCAACAAATATTTGATAAATGAATGAAATATTGAACAAATGGAAATGAGAGTAGAAGATTTAGGAAGGGCTTAACATCTGAGCCAAATCTTAAAGGATGACTAGAAACCCATGAGGCAGCCCAAAAAAGAAAGCTGCCTAAACACAGGCAGAGTCTCTGCTGTGACTCGGCAGAATGAAAAACTAAACACAATCTAAAAACCGTGAGAAGTCAGTCAGCTGAAAGCGATGGCAACAGCCATGTGTTGAAACCAGTGAGCCATGAGGGTGGAAAAATAGGCAGATGCCAGATCTCAAAGGGCTTTATACAAATAAGTCCATGAACGGAGTTAGAAAGGAAGAAAAGTAAAATATAGGGTCCTTCTAGGTATTTCTAGGACGCCAGGCATTTTTAGGAGTTGACATTTAGGGGGACACAAAACAGGGATTTCTTTGAAGTCAGCTTATTAATAACTTTATAGTGTCTCAGAAAAGAGTCTGTGGCCACCACTGCAAGGGCCACAGACCTCTATTTCTGAATATGTGGGAAAGGCTGAATAGTCTGGCGAATAAGTAACCCCCACTTTTTTTCCCCTTTAAAGAAAGGACAACTCAAAATAGGACATTTAGACCTCTGAGTCTGTCTAATTATCCTTGTTTTACTGGAATGGAGCAAGGAGCCAGCAGCTCTGCTCTGCTAACCTGCTGCCCCTGACTTTGAGGAGACAGAACCCATCTCATGGGGAGGGATAGGCCAGAGATGCTTCGAGTGTCTTCACCATCCCTGGGGGCTGATGCCCTGTATCAGTGGTTCTTGAACCCGAGAGTGGGTCAGAATCACCTGGAGACCTCGTTAAAACACAAACTGTTAGGCCTACCCTCAGAGTTTTTAATTCATTAGGTCTTGGGTGGGGCCTGAAAATCTGCATTTCCAATAAGCTCCCAGGGGGTGCGAATGTGGCTGGTCTGGGCTGCTGCTTGAGAACCATCATCCTACTCAAGGCTACCCTGCTAAACCAGGTGAGGAGGCCCTCGGCACGCTCCTGTGGCACCCAATTTCTCTCCATCATAATCCCCTCGTCCTGCAGTGTGCATTCATTTAACCTGTGTCTCCCCCACCAACCTGTCCACAGCACAAAGGGCAGGAACTACTACGATCTTGTTTATCTTCGTGGTGCAGTGCCAATGTCTGGCACCAACCAAGCATTCTACTTATATTTGTTGAATTAATAGAAGAATGATTCCAACTGGCTTCCCAAAGACACAGAACCATAGGAGAGGAAGGGGCCTCCAAAGAACATGGTTCCAGCTCCCTCTCTTCTACAGCTAAGCACAGAAAGCATGAGAGTGATAAATCTTTAGTTTCTTCTTTCTGTTCTTCTAGTGAGGTCTGAATGCTCCATCCCCACCATCTCTGAGCTCCAGCTTCCCCATCTATTACATATAGATTTGCCAGATAAAATACAGGACACTCTGTTAAATTTGCATTTTAGATAAATAACAAATAATACTTTGGCCATATTTGGCAATGTTTGCTGTTTATCTAAAATTCAAATTTAACTGTGAATCTTCTATTTTTATTTACTAAATCTGGTAAACCTACTTATATGTGGATAATAATATGACTTACCTCATTTGGTTCCCATAATGATTAAGTAAGCAAATATATGTAAAACCCTAGAATAGCAACTGAAACCAAGTAAGAGTTCTATTTAAGTTTGCACTATTATGTTTATTGTACCCACAGAACACACCCGCACACGCGCGCACACACACGCACACCTGGCTAGAGATACGCCTTTTTTTCATTAACCTACTCCAGTTTTGAAAAACTTCAAAATGGTATTTTAAAATCTTGATGTTTTAATTTATGACATGCCATTTTATTATCTCCTCCATAAATATCATGAACAACAAGTCAGTCTCTATTCTATAAAGGTCCTCTAAATAATTAAGGCCAAAATAAAATAATCTCCTAATCTTTTCATCTTAGGGTAAGGTTCTAATTTGATCTTTTACTATATGAATCTAATTCTCTTCTCTGAAGCCTATCTAATTCCTCCACATTATATTTTTTCTTTCGTTAGGAAAATACATATTCATTATTATAAACTTGTAGGAAGGAAAAAATTATTCTTTCTTCTTGCAGTTATTGTCTGAATTTTACATAATCAGTACATATGTAAAATAAAATAAACATAAGCTTTTTTTTTTGGAGTTTCCTTTTCTTGTTTTTGTCTTTCTATGCTCACACAATTATGCTTGATCAGCTTATTTAAACAGATTTTCATGATTTTTATTTTAAATTTTGCCCATTATTAGTCAGTGATTTTATGACTCTGGAGCAAAGCATAAAGGATACAATCTATAATCCTACCCTCTTAAAAACAAACATTCCTAATATTTTGAAGTAATAAAAATAAAAATAAGAACATTTTTAATGACAATAACACCTCACATTTATTGTTAGCGTACTATGTCCAGGAACTATGCTAGAATTTTACTTTATTAAATCTTTTTTTTTTAAAGATTTTTTATTTATTTATTCGACAGAGATAGAGACAGCCAGCGAGAGAGGGAACACAAGCAGGGGGAGTGGGAGAGGAAGAAGCAGGCTCATAGTGGAGGAGCCTGATGCGGGACTCGATCCCAGAACGCCGGGATCACGCCCTGAGCCGAAGGCAGACGCCCAACCGCTGTGCCACCCAGGCGCCCCTACTTTATTAAATCTTTTAATCCTCTTAAGAAATGCCATGAAAAAAGATACAATTATTATCAATCCCCAATCTTTTCTGCTCTGGTTGCTGGACGATTGCTCCACTGCACATTTCTTGCTAAGATCATGAAAGATCTGCAAGCCACTAAATGAGATAAACATTTTCTGTCTTTATCTAACCTGTCAATACATGTTGCATTCTCTCCCTCCATTCCTCTGTCCCTCTCTCTTGCCTTCCCTTCTTTCCTCTCTTTCTCTTCCTCATTTTTTTCTCTTCTCTTCCTTCCTTGCAGTAGGACGGGCTTGAGCCATTACACATTTCAACAATACAACAGTAGCAAAATTATACTAAAGTTGACTTCACTTCTTCAGTGTGTGACATAGCGATCTTTTTTCCCTCCAAGTTCACTTAACCTCAGGGCCTCCACATTTTACTTCACATTTTTAAAAAAGTATACCTTTAAATAAATGGGAAGGTATCACAGATTCATGGGTCAAAATCTTAATACTGTTAAGATGGCAATGCTATCGAAATTGATCTGTAGCTTCATTGCTATCCCTACCCAAACCTCACCCTGCTTGTGATCAGAAGTTGACATGCTGATCATAAAGTCCATAGGGAAAGGCAGGGACACAGACTAGCCAAAACAACTTGGAAAACAAAGAACAGAGTTACGAACAAACAAAGAAAAAAAAAAGAGACAAAAACCAAACTCAAATACAGAGAACAAACTGGCGGTTGCCAGAGGGGAGGTGGGTGGGCAGATGGGTAAAAAAAAAAAAATAGAAGAACGAAATTGGAGAGTTTGCACTTCACATTTTCAAAGCTTATTAAAATGTGATGAAATTAGAACTCAGTAACAGAATGAAATTTAGGAAATAAAATGTATGTGGAAATTAACACAATCCTAAATAACCAATAGGTCAAAGAAGAAATCTCAAGGAAATTAGAAAATACTTTGAGAAAAGTGAAAATGAAAGCATAACATACCAAAATGTATGGGATGCAGTTCAATCAGAGCTCAGAGGGATTTACGACTGTAAATGCCCATGTTAAGAAGAAAGAGGGGCGCCTGCCTGGCTCAGGAGCTGGAGCATGGAACTCCTGAGCTCAGGGTCGGAGTTCAAGCTCCACATTGGATGTGGGACCTACTTCAAAGAAAAATTTTTTTAAAAAATCCTCAAAAAGAAAAAAAGAATAGCCAAAACAATCTTGAAAAAGAAGAACAAATTTGGAGGACTGGCACTTCCCTGTGTCAAAATTTACTAAAAAAACGATACCAGTCAAGACAGTGTGGCCCTGCCATAAGCATAAGGACAGGTACATAGTCCAATAGAATTGAGAGTCCAGATATAAACCCTGTATTTATGGTCAAGCGATTTTTGACAAGGAAGTCAAGACAATTCAATGGAGGAAGAATAGTCTTTTCAATAAGTGATCCTGGGAAGACTGAATATCTCTACATAAAAAATTATGTTGGCCCCTATCTCATATCATACACAAAAATTAACTTTAAATGTGTCATAGACCTGAATGTGGGAGCTAAAATCATAAGACTCTTAGAAGAAAACATAGCAGTAAATCTTTGTGATCTTGGATTAGGGAATTATTTCTTAGATATGACACCAAAAGCACATGTGTCAATAAAAATAGATAAATTGGACTTTATAAAAATCAGAAACTTTACTGCTTCAAAGAACATCATCAAGAAGTGAAAAGATAGGGGCACCTGGGTGGCACAGCGGTTAAGCGTCTGCCTTCAGCTCAGGGCGTGATCCCAGCGTTATGGGATCGAGCCCCACATCAGGCTCCTCCGCTATGAGCCTGCTTCTTCCTCTCCCACTCCCCTTGCTTGTGTTCCCTCTCTCGCTGGCTGTCTCTATTTCTGAAAAATAAATAAATAAAATCTTAAAAAAAAAAGAAGTGAAAAGATAACCCACAGAAAGGAAGGAAGTATTTGCAAATCATACATTGGATAAGGGACTGGTATCCAAAATACATAAAGGAGTCTTACAACTTAATAATAACAAGATAACTCATTTTTTTCATGCGCAAAGGATTTGGATGGATATTTCAAAGAAGATATACAGATCACAAGTAGGCACATGGGAAGATGCTCAGTATCATCAGCCAACAGGGAAATGCAAGTCAAAACCACAAAGAGATACTACTCATATCCATTAGAATGACTAAAATTAAAAATGAATTAAAAATTAATAATGAATGCTGACAAGGATGTTGAGAAGTTGGAACCTTCATTGGTGGGAGTGTAAAATGGTGCAGCTATTTTGGAAAACAGATCGGCAGTTACTCGAAAGATTAAAAATAGTTACCATATGATCCAGCAATTCCACTCCTAGGTATAAACCAAGATAAATGGAAACATATATTCACCCAAAATTTGTACACCAATGTTTGTAGTAGCATTGTTCATTGCAGCCAATAGATAGAAACAACCCAAATTTCCGTCATCCGATTAATGGATAAGTAGAATATGGCATATCCGTCCAATGGAATATTATTCAACAATAAAAATGAATGAAGTGCCAGTTCATTCTACAACATGATGAAACTTGAAAACATCATGCTGAATGGAAGACGTCAGTTACCACATATTGTATGATTCCATTTACATGAAAGGTCCAAATAGGCAAATTTATATCATCAGAAAGTAGGTTAGTGTTTGCCTATGATGAGGGGACATGGCGGTAGGAATGGAGAGTGACTGATGGGGTTTCTTTTTAGGGCAATGAAAATGTTCTAAAATTAGACAGTGGTGATGGATGAACAACTGAATATGCTAAAACAATGAATTGTACATTTTAAATGGGTAAATTTTATGGCATGTGAATTATATTTTGTAAAGATTTAAAAGATTTAAAGAGATTGTTTAAAGTATAGTTTTTTTGGACTATAAAGATAATATATGGTCATTACAGAATGTTGCATAAGACTGACAAGTACAAAGAAGAAAATAAAAATTGTCTATAATCCTATTATGCAGAAATAACAAATAATTGTTACTACTACTAGTAATTATTATTATTATTATTATTATTATTATTATCATACTTCCTTTCTCTGTAGTGAAATACATCCTGCTTTCACTCACTCACTTAGGTATTTGCGGATGATTCTGAAGGGCTGGTTGCTCACATCTGTCTCTGTTATGCCGCAGACATATTTCTCATGTAACTTGACTGGGTATTTCAGGACAGACAGCACCCTGTAGAAGCCATTCATCTCCAGGACCACCACGGTGCTGTGGTGGCTCAGGTCCCTCTCTGCTGGGTCAAGCCAGGTCACACTGGGCATGAGGTACCAGCTCTTAGATATGCACATTGCCACGTCCTCCTCATCAATCCTATCAAACTGCACCTGGGGCATTTCAAAGTCTGGTTGGAAAAAACAACAAAACAATTAGTTCCTTTTTTATTTCAGCCCCGGGAGGATCAAGCTAGCAAAAATCTTGCCCTGAGTTTTTATGTTAATCCTTCTGGAGGCAATAGGTCTTGAGGTTCACCGTAGTTAAATTTCCAACCTAGGCACTGAAAAAGAATCAGAATACACGCATGCCCCTGTCCTGCAGGTCTCATCCAGCGCTGCTGTATTTACGTGTGGAACCGTTCCTTCTTCATGGCTTCATTGCAGACTCTCAGCTGACCTCAGACACCCTGCTGAGAATCGCAGAAGATAACAAATGGTTCTCACTGCCACCTTCCCATCTCTTCCAGATCTTTCTCCAGAGGGATTCTGTTACGCCTCCCTCTACCTGCAGATCTCTGGCAGGGAGAAGACCACTCTCCATGTAATCCCGAGAAGGGTGAGCGTCCCTGGGGCATAATGGAGATCCACTGGTCCAATCCCCCATTTTAACAGTGAGAAAATGAAGCCTAGAAAAGCTAAACGAGTTGTCAGAGTCATCCAGAATGAGAACCTGGGCCTCCTAACTCCCAGTGTAGGGCTATTTTCATGAAACCACACTTCATATCTCAGGGTTTTCATGGAGGAGAATTATGTTATGTAACATTTTGGGTTTTCAGTGTTATAATTTGTTGGGCGAGTCTGGGATAAGGCCAATGCATTGTGGGGGGGGTATTTATTTTGTTTGCTTGTTTGAATGAATGGGTAATATAGACAGATGCAGATATACCAACTTTGGTCCAGAGCAGTATTTTCAGCTAACATGAACTGAGAGTGCAAATACCTGAATCTTATGATGGATATGAGAAGAGCCTATGATAACTTGAGAAGAGAAAAACTGAGAACACCAGAAGAGGAAACTTAAAATTTATCCCTATAAACAGAGACAGAGCTTGAAACCAAGTTCATCCAATAAATTCCCTTACCTCCTGCTATTAGCTTGATTGTACTTTCGCCTCTTCCATTTGGTGTGATGGCTGAGCACTTGTAGATAGTTTCAGCCACGAAATCCACACTTCTTAGTAAAAGTGCTAGAGTCCCTCAGAAATTTCAGCCCAACCCACGGAGACTCTTCCCTCATCCAAGGAGCTCCTCTGATCCTCCAGTTGTTCAGTGTTATTATGAAACTGGTAAACCAGCCTTGGGAAAATTCAAAAAAATCATAGCACCTGAGAAAGTGGTAATATACTTTATTCTCTTCTACTCCATATTCTTCTTTGATGTCTTCTCTTTCCCAAGAAAACTCAAGATTTTCTGTGCCCTCCACGAAGGAGAAACGGCAGGTGAGGGTAACATCCGTGAAAGGGTGGACCCGTAACTCTTCTGTAGACACTGAGAATCTCAAAGAAATGAGGTTAGTAAAATATTCATAAAGGCCAGTGAGTGCTGTACCAGGTAGGCTTTCATAACAGATAAAACAAATCATTCTAGCTCTTTCAAGCAGTAAGGAATTTAGTACGTAGACGTGGACATTTACAAAATCATTGGGAGGCTGGAGGAATGAGCCCAAAGTAGGGCACAGAAGGGGAGACTAGCAGTGTGCGTGTTCAGTCCTTCCTCCCATTGTGCTGGGCTCAGGACAGCACTTCAGAGCGGGTCTGCCAGTGAAGCAGCTGTCTCTGCCTTATCAGAAGTCGTCACTGCAAACAGTGACTCCAGAGCCAAACGCACCTGTTAGAGTCCCACTAGCACGAGAGAGCGCGTGCACGCCGCACGCTGATCGCACCAGCACCATTCCCCCACTTAAACCAGTTGGCAGTTTAATGCTTGAGCAGATGTGTCTGACTGGCAGAGTTTAAGTCATCCCCAGAACCTAAACTGTAAAGCAGTCTTGGAAATGTAGTTTTTTACTCTCTAGTCTCAGCAAGCCAGGAAGGCAAATCAGAAAGGCAGAAACAGATTTTAGTAAGTCAGTCTGTTCTACCTGCCACAAATCCCTACTGGTCTGGGCAGAGCTATCCTGAGTAGGAGCTGAGAGCTCTGAGGAATACAGCCATGCACTCTGTATTATTCATGGAATCGTGACATGGAATACATTCCTGATATGTTAGAGCTGGAAGAAGCCTTAGAGATCATCTGATTCAATCTTTTCAAAACCAGTTTTTCTAAAGCCCTCCCCAGAAATTGTCACTGACAGACAGGGGAAGACCAAATCAGTGAGACCTCCACTCCTTCACCAATTCCATCAGAACAATCCCTCTCTAATTTACTTTAAAAATTGGGCTTCCGAGGAGAGTGTTTGATATAATGAGGTGAGATGAAATAGAAGAAAAAAATAGGTGAAGCACAAGGGAAAATCCAAATGGTGAAAGTTCATAGGCAAGGAAGCTTCCAAGCCATCCACCCAGCAAAAAGCAGCCAGAGAGATATGCTGGAGGGTACATTCCAGTTGAACGATAGATGCAATCTGCTCATTGATCAGTAGCAATCACGTGGCTGTTGGTGGGGCTGGGCATAGACTGTCCCAAGAGTGCAGAGACCATATCTTAAACATCCTGTTTCACCAGTGCCTAGCACAGGACTTAACGCAGTTCAGTGTTATCTTATGTGCCAATGTGACTGGGTCACAGGGTGCCCAGGAATTTGGTCAAACATTATTCTGGGCATGTCTCTGAAGGTGTTTTTGGATGAGGTCAATATTTGAGTTGGTAAACTAAGCTGACAGCCCTCTCTAATCTGGGTGGCCCTCAATCAATCAGTCAAAGGCTGTTTGAGCTGGACTTCAAACTGAAACATAGGCTCCTTTTGGGTCTGAAGCCTTTAGACTTGGACTGAAACGATACCATCACTTTCCTGGGTCTCCAGCTTGCCCACTGCAGAGATCCTGGGACCTCTTACCTCCACAATCACATGTTCTCTTCATATAGATTTTCTTTGTTCTGCTGCTCTGAGAATCCTGACTAATACATCAGGTGACATTTATTAAGTGTTTACAATGCGTCAGACATATTCTAAGAGATTGTCCTGAATTTAATTCATGTAATCTGCATACTAACAGAGAGGTAGTTACTATTATTATCCCCAGTTTACTACTGAGAAAACCAAGGCACAGTGGGGTGAAGTAAGTTGCTCAGGGACACAAAGCTAGTAAGTGGTAGAGCTTCAAACCCAGGCAGTCTGGCTCCACGGCGCTCCATCTGAACTGTGTTCTTCCATCTAAGAGTGGACGCTCATCCTAAACTTGACGAATGAATCAACGGCTAATTAAATATATGAATGACTCTAAAGGAAAACAGATGAGAATGGAAAGAAGAAGGCAAGGAAAAATAACCTGTGTGACCCTAAGAAGGATGGATGTGCATATAAAACATGAAATGTTTTCTTGCTCAAATTGTTATTTCTCTGATGTGGTTACAATCAAGAAGCAGTGGATTATAGTTATTAAAAAATTCCTGTCTGAAGATTTGTAAATCTAAGTTCTAGTTCTTTTCTTTTTTTTTAGTAAGCTCCACGCCAATTGCAGAGCCCAAAGTGGGGCTCAAACTCATGACCCTGAGATCAAGACCTGAGCTGAGATCAAGTGTCGAATGCTTACCGACTGAGCCACCCAGGCACCCCCTTTGTTCTAGTTCTAAGCCCCTCTTACTAGTCATTTGGCGATGGGTAAGTCACTTATTCTCTCTGAGTTACAGCTTCCTAGTGTATAATTATGATAAAAATACCTGCCCTGGGGCTATTACAAAATACCTTCGGATCTTAGGGGCTGTTTTTATATGACATTGCTCAGTAATTTTCCAGAGAGACAGAAAGAGTGGACCAGACGGGTGGATACCTTAGTAAGCTGCCCCTCTTCCCAATCTCTCATAAAAATATGTAGCTTACTCATGAGAGGTCCTTAATTCTAGCTTCTCAGGTTATACCCAGGAGGTCTTGCTGCAGCTGAACCCCTTCTTCCCAAGGGAAAGGGTCTCAGACGCAGGAATCTAAAGACTCTAGCCAAAGAATCGTGAAACACAATCTACTGATGATGTAATTGGTAATGTAAACGCCAACCTCTGACCGATGTGTCTGCAGATGGTGCACTTAAATCTGAATCACTCTTTTGTCTATTTCAATCTGTTATTTCTAGACCACTGTGTCGTCAGCTTCCCAATGCCTAAGAAACTGAAGCAAACAGCTGATAATGTGAGAAAACACTTTCAAAACTGCAGAAAGGTACTACGTCTCAAGCACTTACTATGGTACCTAGCACACAGTATTAGGCTACCAATATTGCTATAAAGTGAAAGGTATTACCAGAACTAATACACCTTTCTCTTTCTCACCTATGTATACACTCATTCTTTTATCTGGTTGGGGTTTTGGGGTTTTTGTTTTGTTTTGTTTTGTTGGCTATGAGTGGATTGCCTCCCTACACACCAACACACAGTAACCAAGCATCAAAAGAAAAGAGCCAGTAAATGCAATCTGGATGGACCAAGTCTTGCACTAACTCCGAGTAGATCTCTGGAGCTTGAGGACGTCCTCAAGCTGCTGCTACCTTTGGCAAACTGCTGCAGGTCCCTGGGAGATGGCCTATGCCTGAGAACCGGAAATATGTTTGATCACTTTGTGAAGTAGTTATGTTGCAGGTTTTAGACATATGTGCGTCTATAAAGCATTTTTGCATAGATACCTTTGGTTAGTTGAATTACATCAACAGTTTCAACATCTGTACACTGTTCATCCCAATATTTTTTTTAAAAGATTTTATTTATTTATTTGACAGAGAGAGAGACAGCCAGTGAGAGAGGGAACACAAGCAGAGGGAGTGGGAGAGGAAGAAGCAGGCTCTCAGCAGAGGAGCCCGATGTGGGGCTCGATCCCAGAACACCAGGATCATGCCCTGAGCCGAAGGCAGACACTTAATGACTGAGCCACCCAGGCACCCCTCATCCCAATATTTTTGAAGAATTGAGAATGAAGAATTATAAAAACCCTGCATTGACTGCCCATTCAGATTTTTCAGGACAGGCCTGATTTCAAATATTCTGTGACACTATATCCTAAATCGACATTTGTCAGAGTCACTGGAAGTGAGGAGGAATATCTAGATATTTTTGTTTTGGTTAGAGAAGTTCAAATCATAGGTGTGAGTAAATGTAACTATCTAATATGGACTCAAATGGACAAACCAAATTGGGAGGGGGGGGTTCTCATTAAAAAAAATAAACAACGTTTTTTTGGGGCATCTGGGTGGCTCAGTTGGTTAAGCCTCTGCCTTCAGCTCAGGTCATGATCTCAGGGTTCTGGGATTGAGCTCCATGTCGGGGTTCTCTGCTCAGTGGGGAGCCTACTTCTCGCTCTCCCCCTGCTCGTCCTCTCTTGCCATCTCTCTGCCTCTCTCTCAAATAAATATTTTTTTAAAAACAATATATATTTTTTAAAGATTTTATTTATTTATTTGACAGAGAGACAGAGAGGGAACACAAAGGGGGGGGGCGGTGGGAGAGGGAGAAGCAGGCTTCTCGCCAAGCAGGGAGCCTGATCCAGGGCTAGCCAAAGGCAAACGCTTAACGACTGAGCCACCCAGTCGCCCCTTAAAAAAACAATATTTTACAATTTGTGCCTGTTAGATTTTCCCATCTGTCCTTCAATATTACCTGTGACACAAAAATAGCATTGTTATTCCCATTTAACAAATGAAAAGACTGAGGTTCAGAGAGATTAAATCATTTGCTTGGTTTTTTAAAATCTCCAAATCACTATTTTCCTCACTCTTCCCCACGCTGTTTCAGAAATACCCACTAAGTTTTTTTGAAAAGTGACTCACCTGCATCACGGACTAGCAGCAGCATGTTGACCATCACCGAGAAGAGAGACATTCTGTAAGGAACGAAGAGAAAGGTAGAGACTTTGTCTCTGGCGAGAAAGAGTAGGGCCGGCATAACCCAGCCACGCCCTGCTGGGTCTGAGGAAGGCCTCACGGGCACCCCCTCCAGGCAGCACACCCACCACACGTACTGCCAGCCCCTGGTAGTCTATGTGGGATGCCCACTGAACCCAGTTCACTCAGGCTGCTACTACAGGCATGTTTGTTGCGTTTGCTGTAGGAACCTGGCACTCTAGTTCTAGAGTGTGCAGATCTGTCTCTAGCTGAGTCCCATCTGAATTCGTTTGGATCAGAGTCAGCCCTGAGATGATATCCGAGGGGTCGGGGACAGCCTCCCGGTTGTTGCTGACCGTCTGGGTGTTGCGGGGGAAAATTAACAGTGGACGAGGTGTAACAGTAGATAAGCAGGTGCGTCTGGGAAGTTATGGAGTGAGGCTTCCCAAACAGAGAAGAATAACCAAGAGACAGTACTAAACCAGTCTGCCCAGCCAGGGCTGCACTTTAATAGGAATGGAATTAACAAGCCTAGGGCAGCTCTGGAAGAGGTAGGAGAAAGGGCTCAGGGAGCACTCAGTCCCTTTGAGAAGCCCTGACACAAATGTACATCTCCATATGGGTGAGGTCAATCTTATTCACTGGCTGGATCCTGTCTCCTTCTCTGGTCTCATCTCTAAAGACTCCCCCACAGTCCAAGTTCCACCAGTACCATCCCTAAGTCATAGTGCTAACCCAACCCTCCTCACCTGACACAACTCCAATCATCACCAGCCTCACCTGCCCCTCCCCATACCCACTTACCATTCACAACTCTGCCCAAGTAGCACTTCTTCCCAAAGTCCTCCCTCATCCCAGTCCGGTTCATCATCCCCCGTCTGTATTTTGAACATACTTTTGTCATTGCATGGATCACCTTGTATAGCAAGTATTTCTGTGCATGTTCTTTGTCCCTTACTATTTTGGAGAAAGGAAGAAAGGAAGAAAGGAAGGAAGGAAGGAAGGAAGGAAGGAAGGAAGGAAGGAAGAAAGAGAGAGAGAGAGAGAGAGAGAGAGGGAGGGAGGGAGGGAGGGAGGGAAGGAGGGAGGAAGGAAGGAAGGAAGGAAGAAAGGTAAGATGATCATATCCTTTCAGCATGCTTTCCTGCCTCCTCTTCTTCCTATAATCTATTAAGGAGAGGAAAAGCCGCCACAGTCCTCCCGGTCTATGATCCCCATACTAATGGCAACTATACATCAAATGCATATGAATGACAGATTGAATCTAAAACTAAGCCTATGAAGTAGTTGTTATTATTGTTTCCATTTGACAAGAGGAAACTAAAGCATAGAGTAAATAACTCATCCAAGGTCACACAGACTCAACACTCTCACCTTTCAGGCTAGCTGAAGTCTGTGCATGTCACCTAAAGTCTGTCCTGACAAAACTCTGCCACTTCACCGCACACCGTGGGAAGTCCTGTATCACGCAGCGCATCCAGCAAGAGAACAGGAAGTTCATCAACTGATGAAGCAGGTGGCTTATGAAGAATTACAACAAGTCTCTTTCCTAGAGGCCCATTAGGCCCTGGAGAATATGCGCTCTGCGCATTGACTATTAACAGATACAGAAGAACAAGAGAATAAAGGAGCAGCCCTTGCCAGCCAATGACCAAATAAAACACTTCCGGGGTCAGTAGAACGAGTGGATAGATTATTTACCAAGCTTATATATTCTAACTAGGAATATGATTAGTGAATGACAACAACCATTGATTCAGGAAATACCTCCCTGTGGTATAATTAGTAAAAAAATTGAAAGACATGTCTAAAATAATATAAAATTTAAAAGGCAATATGCAGGTAACAGCTACTAGAGCTATAGTCAACAGAGAGAAAGAGAGAGATTGTAGACAAATGTCATGGAGGAAAAAGTTGTAGGAATACAATATGCTTTCTCAGCTCAATAAAATTTCATTATCTATTTCCACGATATTTATTTCCAAGGAAAGTTTTTCATAATTAGGAAAGACATAAATCTTAAAGCTTTCCCAATTGCCCCACCCCAGTAGATACAATCTTTGTCCCTCCCTACTTCCATTTTATTTTGTACTTCTATATAGTACTCCCTCATTTAACAAAGCATAGTTTTAGTGATTCTAACAGTGATGCAGATTCATTGTAAAAACATGTTTGAAAGAATAAAAAAGAATGCTACAATCTCTTCTAAGTCCATCACCAACCACTATTAGCATTTGAGAATTTTCTTTCAGTCTTTTATATGTGTACTTTTTAAGAGAACTCAATTTGTATATACATTTTAGTGTCCAGTTTAATTTTCCTCATGACACTGTTTTGTGAGCATTTCTCCATCACTAAAAATATTCTTACAACCTGGTCTACTTTATTTTATAGTTATTTGTATGCATATCTTATCACCCCTACTGGACTGTAAGTTCCC
Source organism: Ursus maritimus (assembly GCF_017311325.1). NCBI lineage: Eukaryota > Metazoa > Chordata > Mammalia > Carnivora > Ursidae > Ursus > Ursus maritimus. The sequence goes on along the minus strand of NW_024426552.1, from coordinate 63,084,389 downwards.
TAAGGGCAAGGTGTTCTCTTTGTCTTCCATATGTCTGTTATGGTGTTCCATATATTTGAGGTGCCCATAGTAATTTTAATACAGAATCAAAATTAAATTGGATCTGGTGTTACAAAGTTTACCATATAACACGAAAGAGAAAGAAAAAAAAACAGAGAAAATAAATTCATACCCTACTAAAGAAGAGTATTAACTATACCAAAACAGAGAACTCCAAGAGTGCACCCAGGTATTGATTGCCTCTAGGGCTGGTACCCTTTTCACCTCTCATTTACAGAGAAACTATGAGAAGTCTATGAATGCGCTCTATGCAGAAACATACGCATAAAGGAACCAGATACAGCTGGAGTGGATACCTAAATGCTTCAGTCACATTACCCTTCATTTGGCTCTCCACTTCATAATCAAAGCCAACAATCTCTCTAAACAGTCTGTTTATTGAAAGAGCTTACCTGTATCACAGCTGGTCCCTCTGATCAACCAGGTGGGAAGGAAGTTAGGAGGCAGTATGTCTTCAAAGGGACAGTTGTGTGGCAGTCCCCAGGGAGAAGGCTTGGTGATACTGTTTCTACCAAGCTGTTGCAGCAAAAGGTCAGTAAAGAGCTCCATGAGACTTAGTATTTCTAATAGCTGCATTTGTTGGCTAAAAAAGGAAGTGTTTGCAAGGCATTATGGTGAAAGAGTGAAACCAAGAGAACACCATAATGTCCAATACTAGGGAATCATTCTGTGCCCAATTTTTTAAATCACATTTTTGAAAAAGAATTAAGTGACACAGAAAATGTTCACTATACAACTTTTAGTGAAAAATAAAAATACAAAACAAAATATCTTTACACGTATGTATGATTGCAACCTTGTGGGAAAAAAATATGTGCATACAGAAAAGGAAGGAAATATGCCAAAATGTTAGCAGTGGTTACTTCTGGATGGTGAGATTATGTGTCATTTTAGTTGTTTTCATTACATATTTCTTAATTTTCTATAGTGACCTTTTATATTTACATTATGATAAATATGTTATAAATGGAAAAATAAGGAAATGGACAGACAGAACTTACACACATAGTGTGATGCAGAGTGAAGGTACAGGAAGGAGAGGAAATGAAATTTAGTCTCCATCCTCTCAGGGATAAGTATGATTTGTATCTCCGTTAAACTTTAAGCTCAAGTTCTCCAGTGGCCAGCTTTTCATTAGGGTGTCTTTCCCCCACCGCACATGGATTACTGGGTCTGGGTCTGAATTGGGCTGCCCTGTCCTTAACTCACTACATAGCCCGGGTGAGCTCTAGACCAGAGTTTGAAGGAACAATTCTCCTTGTAAGCAGACTTGTTAGAACAAAGCCAAGAAGATAAAAACAGGAACAGGAGGCCTCCTGCTTGGAATGGGTGCCAGAAAGCAGCTTCACCCTCGATCCCTCACCCCACCGGGACTGTATATGAAGCAGTTAGTTCTTCACTTTGGATCTCCAGAACCTCTCAGTTCCTCCAATCACTTTTAGTGGCTGAGTGAAGAAAAGACCTACAGAGTTTCAACATGAACTTAAAACTACATCCATTAACATGAACTGTTGAGTGATGTCTTTTTATAAGCTCCTGCAATATCTATCATAGATTTGTTTTTACATGGTATGCTCAATAAAATAACTATGAAATGGAACATAACAGAGTGAAATAATTGTGATCAGTATGTATCACTTCTCTAACTCCTGCTATAGGGCTTGAGGCTTGACATACATTTGACTTCCACTCTAAGGCAGAGGAGGAACATCACAACAGGACCAAGAAACTGGGAAGAATACATTGTACTCCGATATAAGGCTTTTTCTACAGGTGCTACTTCCCACAGACTGCCCCAAGGCTGGCAGTCTTTTCATGTATGTCTACATGAGCTACTAAGGAAATGGGATGTAGAGCTTCCAGAAAGAAAAGAATCAGAGATGGTCTCCTCACCTGGTATTCATACCTCTCCCACCATGATCTAGACCAGTTTATCATTTCAAGCTTTACTCTTCCTTACACCATGTCATAACAGCACACCTTAGATTTGGGGGGCAAAGTCACAATTTTAAATACTTTCTCCCATTATTCTCCAAAGTGTGGCAATACTTGGGCTATTGTAACCATCAGCACAAAGCACATCTGCCAAACCAGACCCTTCTCCATTTCCAGCCAGACATAGGCTGTAATTTCCTTCTTGTTTTTGTCATTCTTTCTCAAGAAATACCTTCTTCTTTTCCTTTCCTCCAATTCCACATGCCTCATCCCATTTTTACCAAAAGTTTTCCTAATTGCAGCAGCCTGGAAAGGTGCCTTTACTCCAAATTTTCATAATATTTGGTTATGCATCTGTATGCCAGCTACCAAATGTTACTTTCTATTTCAGTAACTTTAGATTTATAACAGTTTTATTGAGATAAATTTCACATACCATACAATTCGTTTACCTAAAGTGTATATAATACCATGGTTTTGAGTATAGTCACAAGTTGTACAACCATCATCACACTCAATTTTAGAACATTTTCATCACCCCAGAAAGAAACTGTGCCAACCAGTCATTCCTCATTCCCTCCTCCCTCAGCCCCTGGTAGCCACTAATCTATTTCTGTTTTTGTAGATTTGGCTATTTTGCACATTTCCTATAAATGGAATGCCATGTTATATGGTCTTTTGTGACTGGTTTCTTTCACTTACATGTTCTCATAATGTTTTCAAAATTTATCCATGTTGCAACATGTATCAGCACTTCATTTATTTTTATTGCCAAATAAAATTCCATTGTATGGATAACCACATTTTATTTGTCAATTTATCAGTTGATATAACTCTGGGTTGTTTCCATGTTTTAGCTATTATAAATAATGCCTCCATGAACATTTGTGTACAAATTTTTGTATGAACATTCTTTCAGTCCTCTTGGATCTATAGCTAGGAGTGAAACTGCTGGGTTTCGTGGTAATTCTTTCTTTCATTAACCTTTTGAGGAACTACCAGACTGGTTTCCAAAGTAATTGTACCATATTATATCCTCAACAGCAGTGTAGGAGGGTTCCAATTTCTCTTTATCTTCACTAGCACTCATTATTTTTTGGTTTTGGCCATCCTAGTGGGTGCGAATGGCATCTTTTCATAGTTTTGATTTGCATTTGCTAGTGATATTGAGCGTCTTTTCATATATTGATTGGCTATTTGTACATCTTCTTTGAAGAAATGTCTATCAGATTCTTTGCCCATTTTTAAATTGGATTTTTTTTTTTATTATGGGTTCACGTTTAATTTTTGTTACTTTAAGTATCTTAAAGGCAGTGATTGTATTTGACAAAATCATAAACTCTGGAGTCATATTCCACTATTTGGTTATCCAGCCCCATCATAACTGTGTGACTTGGCAAGTTACTTAATTTGCCGACAGCTCAGTTTTCTTATCTGTAAAATAGGGATAATAATACCTACCTTATAGAATGAGTATGAGGATTAAGTAAAATAATGGCTACAAAGCCCTTAGGACAGTGCCTGGCACTTAGAAAATAACCAATAAATGTTAGCCATTATTTTTAGTTATCTCTATACATTTCCAATGTATAGTTCGCATTTTTTTTTTTTAAAGATTTTATTTATTTGACAGAGAGAGAGACAGCCAGTGAGAGAGGGAACACAGGCAGGGGGACTGGGAGAGGAAGAAGCAGGCTCCCAGCGGAGAAGCCTGATGTGGGGCTTGATCCCAGGAACCTGGGATCACGCCCTGAGCCGAAGGCAGACACTTAACGACTGAGCCACCCAGGCGCCCCTATCGTTCACTTTTATGTAGTTCACGTCTTACGTAGACGTGCTCCATGAGTATTTGAGAATGAATAAATTGGGGACTAGAAGTATTTTAGCTTGTTTATAGTTGTTGCTATGAAAAGGTAAAACAACCCAATTATGGAATATATGCTTAGTAAGTGGATAAAATTAAAAAGATAATATAGCCACTCAAATTGCCAGAACAGTTGCCAAGAAATACACCTCCTCAGGTATAAGAAAAACCCCTAAATGGAGTGACTTCGACGGGAGTAACCATCAGGATGCTTTTATAGCTCTAACAAATGCTTAGCTAAAGACATCCAGATCTGAAAATGCCATGTTATTATTTGAATCTTCAAAAAACTTTAATAAAGAAGACTGGTTTGGGGAAAGAGACTCAGGAAAGACTCTAAATCTATCAATTGTCCAGCAAGAGTACACTAAGGCAGAGAAAGAACTTGTTAGCGATAACCAAGCTGTAGACCTTAACTGACGAAACTGACTGCAAACTCACTCTGGGCCCCCGTAAATACAGAGGCCATTGCCTCTGCACAATGGATTCGAAGACTACGGCTCCTTCTGCCTTCAGTGCTGCTTTAAACAGAGAGTAACTGGCATTTTGAGATCCTACAGCTGGTAGGAAGATGGCAGAATTCTAAGCCATCCAGGACAAATTGGATAAACCAAACTGAAAGCGATTCAGCAACGAAACAACTCAAAGCAACTGGCCTTCACCTGACAACTAATGAGGAGACAAGGAGTCAGGGGAGGAGGGAGAGAGATAGATTGAGATAATGAAAGCCGTGCTTCAGAACGCCTATTGGAATCCAGAGGTAGCTGGAATGAAGGTAGAAATCCAGTTTAGGAGGCCTGATGTCTTGATATAACTAGGGGACAGGATAATAAGCATAAATGTGGGGAGTCAAAACTCAGAGGCAAGGAGAGTTCAGACCAACCTCTCAAACTATAATCCCTAAAACATGACCCAGGCAGAAAACCACAGTTTATGCAGGAAATTGTGCCATCATAAGTAAAGACTGTTCTCAACTTCCTCTTTACTCTGATCATGATAAAACAAGCGTGAGAGAGTAATAGTTATAACAATAACTACTATTACCATTACTGCTAATAATAATAATAATCACCACTACTCGTGGAGTATTTACTTTGAACTAGGTACTATGGTAAGCCCTTTAGGTTTAGCCTTATAATGAGTCTATGAAACAGACAACATTCTCCATAATCAAAGCTTAAAGAGATTAAGTAACCAAATCAGAATTAAATAAGAGAAATCTTATTTCCAGAGGTGGGCTCTGAAACCTAGACCTCATAAAAGCCAAAGCCCATGCTTTAACAACAGTATGTTGCCTTCCAGCTAGAATGGTTTAAGAAATGATTCTTCACTCAGCTTATCTCCTGGTTTTTCTGCAGTCAGTTGGGCAATAAGGCCTCTTAATCAGGTATGCCAAAACCTATTCATGCATTTATTTCATTTACTATTTATTGAGCACATACTACGTCTCAGGGACGGGTGCCATGGTAAGTAGACACCGTTCCTGCCCCCAGGAAATGTGAACAGGGTGGCTGAAGGAGGAAGCGCCCTTCATTTGGTGTCCCTTCATTTTTCAATAACATCCTAATCAGGAGACTTATCCTGAAATATAGTCAGTTTGACCCAAGAGTTGCTTGACGGTTAAGTTTTGATAAGTGGACAAATACACCATATACTCTCACAATTCCCTGAAATCCATATCCCTCTCCCTAGATAATGCGTTGCGCTGTCTCCTCCTCCCTTCACACTCTCCAGTGCCCCCACTGCGTCTCTGACATCTCCTTCAGCTCGCCACAAGACAGCGCATCACTGTGAAGGACAAGAAGCCACCAACGCTCCTTCACCTCCCACAACATTTTCAGAACTCTCCCAGCTGCCTGGATAGTTTTAAGGCCCACCCTGCTGAATTTACACTTATCTGGCTGCAAGGAAGAGAGAAGCATCCATGGTAGCTGAGATACGGCTTATTATAATGAACAATAAAGGGATTCTCACATTAATCTGAACATTTCTTCAAAACTTTCTATCAGGCAGCTTCCTTCTCTGTTATTTGAGACTATTTCCATCCTTCTCCCTTCATTTCACTGATTTGTGATCTTAACTATTTCTGAATCACATTCAAATCATTTTTTCTCATATCAAATTTCTGTCACTTAATTTTTATCACAGACACATAGCACATTTTAAAAGCATAAAACTGTATTATTTTAAGTATTTGCAATTTTCACATATGAGGGCTCCTGCCAGTATGTGATCTTGATCCAAAACAAAGTCTAATTCTTAAGAGGACCCTTTTGAAACAGGTTTTAAAACATTCTATTTCTGGTCTTAAAACAGTCTTAAAAACATTCTATTTCTGGTTTAAACTGTCAAAGTATATTCTGCTGCTTACTGTAACTCAAGCAGAAATTAAAATTTGGCAGCAGGTTAAGAGGCATAAAGTTTCTCACACAGAGTTGCAAGAAAAAAGTTATTTTATTCTTCTTTTTAGGAGGCAGGCAACTTAATGTCATTGATAATATACAAGTTTTGAACATTTATATGCGTAAGGTTTGTAAAAAATTGTTAAATATTTTTCTCATTTCTACTCATGCCTTTCCAAAATTATAAATAAAAGTAATTTTAGAAAAGACTAAGCTTAGAGTAAATATGTTAATTAGAAGTACTAAATTAAAGCCAGAGTCGGGATTTTGCCAGTTAATTGTAGTTTTAACCTGCAGTAAAGTCTCACTGCTTTCTTAGTTCTTAAACTGATCAATTAATTTGAGCTATCTAACCTCTTCCATGGCTCCCAAATTCATTTCTAGCCACAATAACCACAAAAACCACGGAAATGCTTCTATAGCTAAAATGTAGAATCGCCCTTACTTGATATACCTTACTTTTATCGTGTTTCAAAAAGAAATTAATCCTGCAGGGCAAACAGGGCAAGTATTAACCATACCCTGCGGATGGAGAAACTGAAATCAAATTCCTTGTCCTAGGACACAAGGCTTATTTAATAGCAGAACCCGAGGTAGGATCCAGGGGTTCTGATTTCTAGTCCAGCTGTCTTTGCACTTTGAAGTCGGTGTGGTTAATCCTGCGCCTTTAAATTCCTGGGGCTTGCTGTAATGAAGCTGACTCACCACTAAATTCTTGTGTTCTCACTGAATGCCGCATAGTAGGGGTCCCACTCCTAAACTGGGAACCAAGGGGGCGGTGCACCATGACGCGCAAACCTTCAAGGCCAGAGAAGCAGAGTCCTCGGGCTGTTTACCGAGGCAGTCCTGCACTCTGGGGACAGGTCAGCCAGACTCCAGGGACTGTAAACCAGTGCTGTTCAAACCCTCCGGGGTTCAAAGGACGGCCTCTACCCCCGTCCGCACCCCTTCTCCGCGCCGCGCGCCACGTGAGACGCAGCCCGCCCCCCCGAGCGGCGCACGCACCCCGCCGCCTCGCGTCGCGTGACTCGGCTGGGGCGCGCGGGGTTAGCGGCCGCCCGCGCCACTTCCGACGCCGCCCTCGGTTCAGGTTCCGGGGCGCCGCGGAGCTCCCGGCCTGTGGATCGCGCGCGGCGCCCTTCGGTTCCGGGGCCACGCGCCCCGCCGCGGCGGGGATGGAGGAGGCCGGAGCGGCGGTGGCCACGGCGGGGGAGGCCGAACTGAACTTGTCCCGCCTTAATGTGTCCCCGGAGACTTTGGAGTTGGAGCTGGAGGTGCGGAGCGAGGAGCGGCGCGGCGCCCGTGAGGCGCTGCTCCGGCTGCTACTGCCTCATAACCGTCTGGTGTCGCTGCCGCGGGCGCTGGGCAGCGGCTTCCCGCACCTCCAGCTGTTGGACGTGAGCGGCAACGCGTTGACCGCGCTCGGGCCGGAGCTGCTGGCGCTGAGCGGCCTGCGCACGCTGCTGGCCAAGAACAACCGGCTCGGCGGGCCCGGCGCGCTGCCCAAGGGCCTGGCCCAGTCGCCGCTCTGCCGCAGCCTCCAGGTGCTCAACCTCAGCGGGAACTGCTTCCAGGAGGTGCCCGCGTCGTTGCTGGAGCTCCGCGCGCTGCAGACCCTCAGCCTGGGTGGCAACCAGCTGCAGAGCATCCCGGCCGAGATCGAGAACTTGCAGAGGTGAGCGGGGCCCTGCCCCAGGGTAGGGAAGCCTGGGGCGGTGTCCTGCAGCCCCGGAGCGCTAGGCCTGGTCTTGGCGCCGGTCATTTGTCACGTAACCATCCGTCTGCTTCCCGGCTCGCTCTTTAACTCTTTGGCAGTGATTACTGCCCGGCCATCTCAGCGAGTTGTAAGTGAAGATGCAGTAAGATCGCGTGTGTGACAGCGTTTGGAATTGTGTTTGCCCTAAGCAGATTTTCGAGGCAGGCTTTTTTTTCCTTGGGGTGGGGTGGGGGGATCCCAACTGAGTTAGGTACTCAGACAACTACCTGAGGTGATCACTTCCTTCCTCTGACGTCTGTGGTGGTTTTCCATGCCTTTTAGCATAACAAACAAGATACTCTGACCAAATCCTTGCTTTCCACTCCATTTCCTGCTATCCTTTCTCTGTAGCAGTGCTAGCGCTGTTCGTGAAATTCAGTGAGCCATGCAGTTTACTAGCACCTTATGGGCACTTACTAAATATGTGGTGAGTGGATGCAGGGCCTCTGTACCTGTGCAGTTCCCTTTGCCTGGAATGTTGCCTGCACCTGGCAAACTCCTATTCATCCTTCAGAACCCATATCCAGGGTTGTCTGTTTTCTTCCTTCACTGGTTCCTGGACAATTATTGACTGAACTGGACTTCCTGTGTACCTCATTCATCCTGCCATTGCATTTACCTTGTTGATTATAATTCCTTGTTCAGAGGCTGCCTCACCCACTAGATTATTCAGTAAATACATGTTGAATTAAATGGAAGGAGGAATCAGAGAAGCAGGATGGCAAAAGTTTCCTAAAAGTGCTCTGCAGGGGTGTGAGAAATAGAGCAAGAGCAATTGTATTGTCCAAACTGAAAAAAACAAAATGTTTGTCATCTGTAAAATATTTTCATATCCTTTATTGAGTTTCCTGAGATAACAGAATATTAGAGCTAGAAAGAGGTAAGTATAGTGAAAAGAACGTTGGCCTGAGAATATGAACTCTTTGTGTCCCAGCCTTAGGCAGGTCACTTAACATATCCTGACCACTGCTTCCTAATCTGCAAAATAAGGCATTTGGGCAAGATGTCCATTGACTCCGACAGATATTTATGAAGTACTTACCATGTGTCAGGCACTGTCCTAGGTACTGGGAATACAGTGGTGAACATGGTCCTGTTCTCATGGAGTTAACATACTAATAGGAGACATTAAACAACTAATTATAAACCTCATTTTTTAATTACAGTTTTTATAAGTTCTATGAAGACAAATAGAGTGCTTTGAAATAACAGAGGGCCCTGACTTAGTATGGTCCTTGAACAAGAAACATTCGAATTGAGAATAGAGAATTGAGAATTTTGAAAGAAGAATAAGAATTAAGTAGGAGAGGGTGGAGTGGGATCAGTCTAGGTAAAAGGAACAGTGCAAGTAAAAGCCAGAGGCAAGAGGGACTGAAGGCCAACATTTTGAAAGAAGGACATTGTACTAACAGTGAGAAAGTGGCCACGAGTGAAAGTTGGCAAATAGAAACTTGGACCAATCCCAGGCCGTGTTGTATCTTGAAGGCCGTGGTAAAGTTTGGATTTTATTCTAAGTACACACAGGAGAGATTTAAGCACATCCGTCTTGTTGCTGTGCAGCAGTGGAGTGGGGAGAGGGTGGAGAGATGAGAAGAGATTTTAAGGGCTGGTTAGAAGGAGGTCATTCTCGTAGAATGAGAGATGATGGTCGCTTACACCTGGGTGATGCTAGGAGAGATATTAAGAAATAGAAAAGTTGGGAAGAGACCTTGTTTCCTCCTAATTTTGAGTTACATAATTCCAACCTTCTTATTTGAATCTTCTTAATATACTAAGAAAAACCTAAAGCAATTATTTCCATCACCTGGGGGAAAAGGTAGGCAAAAATCCTATTTATTGAGTACTTACAGTGTTGTAGGCCCTGTTGTAGAAGCTCTCAGTGTCCTTTTTAGTTCTCACAATGCCTCTGTGAGATGAGAGGAAGAAACTGAGGCTTTGAGAGGTTAAGTTATAAGAGCCCAAAGCCAATGAGTGGTGAAACTGGACTTGATCTCTGGGATCTGTGAGTCCAAACCAAGAATTTTCCACTGTGACAGAATAGGGCTGGAACCTAATTCTTCTGACTTCTGTTGCATATGTGATCAGGAGGATTGGTCAAAGCTGTTTACCTGGTTGACTGATTTTCTAGCTAATAAACAATGCTTTTTGGTCATTGTACCTTTGGCTCCAATTTTGTGTGGGATCTTTTTTTATCAGTGTTTGCGTTTTTCAGTTTTATGCTCCACTTCTCTTTACTGATAAGAATCAGTAAAGGTTTAGGCCATACTCCAAATTTAAATTCTAGTTGAGTACAGACTAAAAGAGTTGTCTAGAAATAAAATCTTAGAAGTAGAAACAACCTGGGCAATGGCCTAATTCACCCCCCCCCTTTTTTTTTAACAGATGAGGACACTGAGATTTAGTATCAGTCACTTGCTTGAAGCCAGATAGTGACAGTAAGATTCATGTGGTTCATGTACTTTAAAAGCTTGTGGTGAGTGATAGTATTTGAAAATGATTCGATATGGGGATGCTACCTCAAGAAAACTACTTTCTTTGTCCACAGATGTATGGTTCTTATCTTTCTGTGTTTCTCTTCCTGTTTCCTGCCTTCTTGTACGAAGCTGTCTCACTCTAATTCCATCTCCCTTTAACCAACCATAATGTAGAACGAATTTATATTTTTGTTATTCTTAATGTCATTTTTTTAAAGATTTATTTATTTGACAGAGAGAGAGAGCAAGCAAGAGAGAGCATAAGCAGGGGGAGTGACAGGCAGAAGGAAAGGGAGAAGCAGGCTCCCCACTGAGCAAGGAGCCTGATGCGGGGCTCGATCCCAGGACCCCGAGATCATGACCTAAGCCGAAGGCAGACACTTAACCGACTCAGCCACCTAGGCTCCCCTCTTAATGTCATTTTTATTTGAGTGGAGGAGCAAAACATTTTCTACTTATACGTGTGGTTAAAGTTATTGGCAGTAAGGGCCTTGTCTATTTTTTCAGTGGGTCACTGGCCCTTGATAGAGAAAAGGCACCCACTTCAGTGTCCCTAAGGATTGGAGACTCAAGATACTTTCCAAGAAGCAAATTTAAGGTTGGTGTGTTAATGCTAAACAGAAAGGAAAGGAAGAATTCTATAACTTCTGTGAATTAGTTTTCTGTTTCAATATTCGTCAAATGCTAAAAAATAGAATTGTTCCAAGCCAATGAACAGAAGTGCAATGTTGACAAAAACACATCACAAAAACTTTAAAACACTACAGTTTTGCTTAAAATTCAACAGTAGTTTCTTTTCTTCTTTCAAAAGCATTTTTGGGAACAGTAGAGTGTGTTTTAGAAATTTAATTCACCTGAATAATTGAAAGACTTCAAGTCCCTAGAACTTGGGAAATTATTTGAGTTTCAAAGTGAGAAGTAGGTCTGAAAGTATAAATTTAATGTGCTGGTTGTGTACTCTGATTAATGATATGTGCAGAGAATTTATATGACTCTGAAATAGTGGGCTTAGTTATATTTTAGAGCATCAGACACTTCTCTGATAAAGTCACAGTAACTGCTAAGGTTTGGCATCCTTTCTGTCTGTGTATACCCCAAAGCACTGAACAATGGTGAACAAAGAAACTGGTAAAACATATTGACGAATCTGAATAATTATTAATTGGAAATAAATTTAAATTTATTTTCAAATCAAGGTAGAGCTAATTCTGTATGATATGAAGAGAAGAAGAGAAATGAGCATGGATGTGTGTTTGGGAGTAAGAGGGAGAGCAAAGGAAATTGAAGGGGTAACTACTAGCAAGATAGAAATAGCACATACAGTTCAAAATAGTAGAGGGGGAATGGGAAGAAAGGAAACTTGAATGAAACACAACAAAAGAACAGAAGAGAAAAAAGATATTTAGATATACTGTGGTAATAGATGCAAGTCGAAACTTATCAAAATCAAGTTGCATACTGCTTATAAGAGTTATATTTAAAATAGAAATACCCCAATAAGTTAAAAGTAATGGGTTAGAGAAAGATGTACCAAGCAAATCTCTACCATTTCACGTCTGCACTCCTGCATTAGGCTCCAGTCTGGTCATCCTACTTCCACTCCTCCCATTGTACCTCCTTTCCCCACCACATGCCAAGCTACTTTCCACACAGTATGCACAGTCATCTTTCTAAAGTGTAAATCAAGTTACACAACTTTGTTCAAAACCCTTCCTACTTAGGATAAAGTTCAAAATCCTTACTGAGGCCCAAAAGGCCCTCTGTGATCTGGCCCTCCATGCTACCTCTCTGACCACCACTCTCCCACCTCTACTACCCTGATGTACCCACAACTGGCAACACACCAAGCATTTTCTACCTTAAGAATTTGTACTCATTCGTTTCATTCAGATCTCTGTTCACATGTCATCTAAAAGAAGCCTTTCCTAACCACCCTGTCTACAATTTCACTTCCATAACCATCTGATTGCCTCCCTTTTTAGGGAGGTAACACTTAAAGCTATCAGACATAATTCATACACATTCACTGATTTACTGTCTGTCTCACTAGATTGTAAGGTCAAGAACTTGGTCTTATTTATACGTGTTCCCTGGAATGGTGCCTGGCACATGGTAGATGCCTAGTTCATATTTGTTAACTAGGCATTTTATTTGATGTATAATATTATTCCATTTTGAAGAGGAAGAAACTGGGTTATAACAAGAATAAGTAACTGATGAAGTTCTTATACTGGTGAATGGCGGTTTAAATGAAATAAATACGAACAAAAATAAAACCAAAAGGCAATATTGATAATTAAAAGATAGGTTTTTAAGGCAAATGGATTAAAAGGAAAAGAGAGAAATGCTTCGTGTGAGTTAAGGAACAGTTCAGCAAGGATTTATTTGCATTATACCCTCTGTATTTTCAGGGGAAAGAGCAAAACTTGGTAATTATAAAGGGAAGAAGGAAAACTGTGGATCTGGTAGAAGACTAACCACCGGAGCAAGAAGGCAAAATAATAAAGAGATGCTTTAAAAATTTTGAATTGCACAGTTAATAAGTTCAATACCTGCAGCGCCACATTCATTTTACACATGCAAAATGTGAACAAAAATAGACCATGCTCTGGGCCACAGAGGAACAAGGTTATGCAGAACATATATTTAACAACAAAGCTCCCAACAAATTAATAAGAGAAAGCCATAAAACCTGTGAGAAAAATGGGTAAAGTATAGGAGCAGGCAATTCTCTAAAGATACTCAAATGGCCAACAACATATACAAAGATGCTAAATTCACTAATAACTAGAGAACAGCAAATTAAAAAGAACAGAATCATACCAGTTTTCACCAAATAGTTTAAAAAAAAATTAAAGCAAATGATAAGAATAAGTGTTGGCAGGGTTATGTGGTAAGAAGTACTCTTAATTTGCCAGTTGTGGATTTGTAATTAGCTGTAGCCCTGCAGAGTAACTTGGCTTTTACCTTTTAATCTTACTCTATCTTTTTTTTTAAAAAAAGATTTTATTTATTTATTTGACAGAGATAGAGACAGCCAGCGAGAGAGGGAACACAAGCAGGGGGAGTGGGAGAGGAAGAAGCAGGCTCATAGCGGAGGAGCCTGATGTGGGGCTCGATCCCAGAACGCCGGGATCACGCCCTGAGCCGAAGGCAGACACTTAACCGCTGTGCCACCCAGGCGCCCCTAATCTTACTCTATCTTTTAACCTTAGATACTAAAATCTTCCCCTGGAACTCTGATTTAGTGAATCTGGATGGAGCCAGGAATTTGTACTTTAAAAGTATCCCAGGTAATTCTTACCCTGAAAGTTTGGGTAATAGTTTAGTAGGCTATTTTTTCCCCCACATTCAGAGGTGTCTTAAAAGAATGCTAGTGCCCACTGAGTTAGCAGATTTAATAGGGAGACAAAAGTAACATAGTAATGAAAAGATCTGTATGTATACATTTTAATTATATTTATATATTTGTAAGAACTGATTCTGCCACTCCCTGCAAAAATCTTTTGGAGAAAGCCTTTCTACAGTCAACACCACAAAAAGTAGCAGTACGTTTTGGTGCAATGTATGCTATGTCTAAAATGTTCTTAACTTGATGGAAAATAAGGTAACTATTTAGAACTTTAATTTCATGCTAGTCGTCAGTCTTACACAATTTATTTAGATAGCTCCTAAAGAATGCTTTTGCAATTGTAAGAACAAAGAAGAGATACAGAGTTCAGCCACGTTTTTCCATTCTTTTCAGAAAAAGGTTAGTGGTTTTCCCATTGCCTAAAAGTCCATCAAATCTGTGTCTTCCAGCACAAAATTCAGACTTCGTATAATCCGGTTTTCCTTCAGCCTTTTCTCTGGATTCTTCAACAGGAACTCTGCTCTTCTGTGTTAAAAGATGTGTTCATTGTCCTCTAAAAGCCCTCTCCTCCAACCTGAAGTATCTTCTTTCCTCCCATCTGCATGGGCTAAATTCATGGTCCAGCTGAAGTCACAACACTTTTGCAAAGTCTCTCCCAGTCCCAAGTACTGTGTCCTTTTCTTACTTCTCTACTTTTTAAAACTCCTCTATCATTTATGGATTGCTCTGCTTATTTTGGTATTTTAATCACGTTATACTTACTTTTGGCCTTGTTTTGTATTTAATTATATTATGGTCTAACAATAGCGTGTCTTACCTGCTTACCTGTAATATAAGCTCTCTGAAGATTGCATTATTTCTCTAGAGCCTGTATAGCAGATCCTAAGTAAAACATTTGCTGAATGAATAAATGAAATGTGTTTGTTGTAATAAAGACATTGGGATGTCTTGTCCAATTTTTGTTTACGTTTTTGTTTTTGTTCATTTATTTTTACAGTTTAGAGTGTTTATATCTCGGAGGAAACTTCATCAAAGAAATCCCACCAGAATTAGGAAATCTGCCTTCTCTAAGTTACTTGGTATTATGTGACAACAAAATCCAAAGTGTGCCTCCTCAGCTTTCACAGTGAGTAGTCTCAGGCAGTCTGAGTATACACAGAGATCCTTGCTTAAGAATTTTTGTCCTGCATTCATTCCACGTGTTTTATATGTAGAAGAGAATTAGGTATTCTCAAAGTAAAAGATATGTGAGTTGAGTTGCTTATTTTTAACATTACTTTTAAATGCCTGGTTTGTGTCTCAAAATATTTGTTTCATCTGTTTTCTCTAATCAAAAATAGAGTAATTTGGCATAGATTTCCCCAGGTTTTATGGAATTTTACTGATTTTATATTTGATATGAAACATTCCTATCCTGATGAAATAATGTGAAGGATCTTGATTTCTGTTGCATTTTAAGTCTTTCTTCTTATTGGTATCTGAATGGTGAAGCATGCTAAAAAAAGTCTTTAAATCTAGCATTTATATCAGCCTAGCACATCAGAATACTAATTATTATTCTACATTCTCTAAGATCCCATGGGCAAATGTCATCTCATGATATTTACAAGTCTACACTCTGGTCTAGTTTCAGCTCCTTTTTATTTTACTTCTGTTGGCCTTAATTGCTCATCCTCATGGGGAAATCAAGTTCTTTGCTTAGCTTTCTTGGTAGTTAGCTTGCTCGCTGCCGTTGATTTTTGTACGGTATTCGTTGTAGGTTGCATTCACTTCGTTCCCTCAGTCTTCACAACAACTTGCTGACGTACCTGCCTCGAGAGATCCTCAACCTTATTCACTTGGAAGAATTGAGTTTGCGAGGAAATCCATTGGTTGTTCGTTTTGTTAGAGATTTAACCTATGACCCTCCAACTCTCCTGGAATTAGCTGCACGGACCATTAAAATTCGAAATATTTCGTACACTCCCTACGATCTTCCTGAGAATCTTCTTAGATACTTGAGTTTAGCCAGCAATTGCCCAAACCCAAAGTGTGGAGGTAAGTTAATTCAGTGTATGTGTTTCCCATTCCTTTAGCTATTTTTTATATTGATGATCTAAGTGTTTTTAATTAGTCATCTTCTTTCAGAGAAAGACATTGAACCTCTTTCTGTTTCCCTCATCCTTTCACCCTTTTACCAGAAAAGTAAGACACTTCTCTCTCTTCTCCCTTCCTTCTTTTTTTGTTTTTGTTTTTTTGTTGTTTGTTAGTTTGTTTGGTTTTGGTTTTTTGTACTTTGCAGTTCGTACAGAACGAAAATGGCCAGGAAGTGTCATCATGTCTTAGAACTGTCACAAGATAGGAGAGTAAGGCGGTGAAATAAGAGGAAACACAGAGGGAGCATAAACAGTCCTAACAGTTTAAAAAGAGTCTCCAAAATGTTTAGCCACCTTTCATATTTATTTGAAGGACATTTTCGTAGACCCACTGCTCTGAGTATCAGGTACCTTTATAGATTGTTTCAGGATGTAGGAGAATGGGCTGAATGTGCTAATTTTGGACTATACCCAGGACTTTTATATTCTTGTAAATCCATGGTTCAAAATTTCTTGAATTTAGGGACACCTGGGTGGCTCGGTCAGTTGAGTGTCTGCCTTTGGCTCAGGTCATGATCCCAAGGTCCCGGGATCAAGTTCCCGCTAGCAGGGAGCCTGCTTCTTCCTCTGCCAGTTGCTCCCTCTGCTTTTGCTTGGACTATCTCTCTCTCTCTCTGACAAATAAATAAAATCTTTTAAAAAAATGTCTTGTGTTTATAGCATTTGGAGAGAATTAAAGAAATGATAGACTGTAAGGCAGAGTAAAACAGGAATTCAAAGTACTATTGGAAATCAAAGGAGGGAGAGAGTACATTTAATTAGATCTGGAAAAAATGAGCTGATTCTTGAAGTATGAGTTGGATTTTGAAATGGTAAGTAAGATTGAGGATAGGAAACTTTTCAGTTGGAGAGAGCAGAATTGGAGACAAAACAGTATGGAGCACAATATTGGGTGAGTAATAATTTGGCTCAAATATACAATTAGGGAAGTGCATGAGAGGGCAGTAAAAGATACCTTGAGGCCTGGTTATGAAGGCCCGAAGTGCTGGAGTGTGAGTGGGAGCTGGTGACTGATAGCAGGTCATTTTATTTTGGCTTTCTCATAAAAGACTGCTTTTTAAAAATCTAATGTGATGGGAGTACAGAAAGGTTTTTACCGTTGTAGGAGAAATGTAGGTGCTGAGGAAATCCTGCATAATGATGATCAGAGCCAGGCGAGGTTTCCCCTGAAGTCCCATCGTGTGTTGAAACTGTTTGAAGGTTAAAAGAGAGAAAATGATTTCAGTTCCTCAAAGAATATTAAAAAATAAGACACTCTTGGTTTAAAAAAGATGACCCTCTAGGCCATTTCTGGCCACTTACTCTTAGAAATGGAAGGTACTGTGCTGTGCCAGCTTAGAAGTGCTTCAGCTCTTCTCTATAGCTCTCCTTTCCCAAGTTGGCCTTTTTTTTTTCAAGATTTATTTATTATTTATTAGAGAGATAGTGTGCACTCACATATGCAGGGGGAGCAGCAGGCTCCTTACCAAGCAAGGAGCCCAATGAACTGAAAGCAGATGCTTAGCCAACTGAGCCACCCAGGCGTCCCCCAAGTTGGCTTTAACAGTGGTGAGGGACAGCATTCATACCAGGCCTTTCGGCATAATCATCTATGTCTAATCTGTTCTTTGAATCTATCCTTTTCTAAAAATGGACCTCTACAAGAATTCTCTTTTCTCTGTTAAGTGCTTTTTTTAATGACTTTTTTAGTATACTAATATGTTATTTATCTTAGAAACAAATATACTTTTAAAATTATTAGTTTAAAAATCAAGATTATACAAAAATTGAACCAGTGATGTTTTCCCCCTCAGACTCATTAGCTATTGAACACTGAGTTAAACAAAAGTAAATTTTTTTCAAAAGATTTATTTATTTATTTGAGAGGGAGAGAGTGAGAGAGCACACAGGCTTGAGTGTGTGAGTTGGGGGATGGGCAGAGGGAGAGGATCTTCAAGCAGACTCCCCATTGAGCACGGGTTGGGGGGGCATGGGCTCCATCTCACAACCCCAGAGATTACCACCTGAGCCATAACCACAGTTGAAATCTTAACCAACTGAGCCACCTGGGTGCCCCAGCAAAAGGAAATTTATATTTGGGGAGATTTTTTTGTCTTTGTAGAGTCTGAGATCCTAGAAATGACAAGGTAGTATTGTACTGTTTTAGCTCATGGTAACACTATAAGGCTTCATTTTATTACTTTCATCTTTTTTTAGGGTGCTAACACATTTTGGGGGATTTACTATCAATATTGATTGACCAGTTTATTGCATTTTAATACTTTCCTAAATTGTTCAACGTAACATATCATGAAATCCCCTTTTTAAACTATGAATTATACTGACTACAGGATCAGAAAATTAAAAAGTTAATGGGGGAAAGAGAGAAATAGAAATCATTGTTTCTCCTTTGCTTGAACCACATCTTAGTTTAGAGCCTTATGTGACGCACACAGAGTAGTTGGTGCCCCGGGAATCTTAGAGCATAGAGGTTGAGATTGCTCTGCGGAAAGGTGAGGGGACCCAGCATGGTAGATGTTCCAGTTATCCTGAAGCCTGGGCCTCTGCTTTCCTCTCAGCTCCAGCTGTAGTTTACTTAGCTGAAGGGCCCCAGCCCAGGAGCACTAAATTAGGAATCGAAAAACGTGAATACTGTTTCGGTCTACCTAAATATATAGTTGTGTGAGAATCAAGTGAAATCATTCATGAAACCTGTAGATTTAGAGCCTGTGGAAATGTAAGATGGTATTTTGTTCCTTTTAATTTTCCCTCCCCAATATATAAGAACAAGAATACCAAAAGTCATCTCTTTTCTGCAAATTTTGTGTATGATAGCTAATCTTTTAAGATCATTATTAAAGGAGTTTTTTGGGGTTTTTAAAAATATTTTATTTATTTGAGAGAGAGCATGAGAGCACAAGCAGTGGGGAGGGGCAGAAGGAGAGGGATACGCAGACTCTCCTGGGATCATGACCTGAGCTGAAGGCAGTGGCTTAACCAACTGAGCCACCAGGTGCCCCTTGGGGGGTGAGGGTTAAGCTTCTTGACTGTAGGGTAGTATCAAGGAGTAGCTTGGGGGATGGAGGAAGAACACTTTAGGTATCCTGTAATCTCTCCGTCAGCCATTGTCCAATAAGTCATCCAGAGAAAACAAGCTAAGTAAACAGTATCTTTTTAATACCAGCTCCCTTTGAGATAAATCTTATCTGGCCTTCTCTTTGTAGCCAAATTGCCATCCCTAAGACCTTCTGGTATTTCTGTAAATAGCTATAGAAGCAACTATTGCTTCTGCTTAAAATTCACAGAAAAAAAAACTGTATGTGACTTTTCTTCAGAATGCTGGAAAAGGGGTTGAAAAAGAAATGGCTCTTTGCTTTATAATGATTATTTTGTATTTAATTCCTTCTTCTCTCCAGGAGTCTACTTTGACTGCTGTGTCAGACAAATTAAATTTGTGGACTTCTGTGGGAAGTACCGCCTCCCCCTGATGCACTACTTATGTTCCCCAGAATGTTCTTCCCCTTGCAGTTCCGCCTCTCATAGCTCCACATCGCAGAGCGAATCTGACTCGGAGGACGAAGCTAGTGTTGCTGCACACAGAATGCAGAAAGTTCTTCTCGGTTGAAAAGAAAGCAGGGCGGTATGAACATTAAAAGAACTGAGCAGAGGTGATTAGAAAAGAAAATAGACTTTGAAATTCACTAGGGAACCGTCACTAGAAACTGTATCTTCATCCTGGATGTCCATGAAAGCATCGGAGATGATGGAAGAGATTTTGTATTTCATCTTCCCATTCAGCAGGAATGAGTCCAGTTCCGTGTTTGGATTCTTTGAATATAATTCACTCTGAATGATGGTTTCAAATTTAGCTGATTGTTTACAATTTTCACTCAAGTTATGCATGAATGACACAGCACAATGGAGCATTCTGAAGAGCAGTGCTCTAGTAAACTATGAGCGGTGTCACTTGTGACGGTTGAGATGAAGAAAGAAATGATCAGAGCTGTAATTATTACCAGAGTTGTCCTTGGGTTTAAACTGAACACTATACCTTAACAGGGTTAGCTGTCCCTCCTTGTATTGCCCACGGGTCTAGATTACAGAGCTATTCAGATAAACTCACAGATGGTTACATAGGACCGAACCCTTTCTGACCTACTAACTGGTAAAGTAAGGGATATAACTTTTATGTGGGATTTTAAAACTTTCAGTTCTGCTCTTTTGTTCTATATGATTGCTGTTTCCTTTCTGTAATCCAGCAATGACTGTTATAGTGCCTTAATCCTAGCAAGATTTTAGAAATTTATTCAAGGAATGATGCCAGAGCAGCCTATATAACCTGACATACTATGCAGAACACTTTAAAATATGCTTTAACAGAACTAGGTAAACAGCTGTATATCTGACATAAGAGCTCATGGCCACCTTAACTTGAATTTTTTGTGTAAACATGGAGTGATCCCTTTGTAAGGAAATCACTTTTACACTAAATGGGAAGCAACAGTCTTGATTAATCTTTTCATCATAAGAGTAATAGCTTTCGATTTAAAAATCTGTCAGATTTCTTTTGACGGAAAAGAGATGTAAGCTTAGCTTCTTTGTATCTTGCATTAAAGGAGTGGGAAAATGATTTAAAAATTTTTAAGTCATGTCTGACTCCTTTGCCTGTGTGTACTGAACTGTAACTTCCTCTACATTTTAAAGAAAAACTAGAAAACCATTACAGCAAGCCAAATAAAATTGTGGGCAGCCATCAGTTGTGTAAAGACTTTAAAGCAGTCTTTCAATTTTGTGAAATAGAATAATTTCCAAAACTAGTTTAACCATGGAATACTTTTTGAAAGTAACGTGTTGATAACATAAGAAATTTGTTAAATACATCCCTAAAGTGTAGCAGAAAAGTGTTTCACAAATTAATTGCTATTAGAAATGACCAAATTGTATTAACTAATTTGCAATAAAAATTGAATAGTGCAATTATAAGTTGATATTATAAAATACACAACACATACTAGCAGTCATTAGATAACCAATAATAAAATGATGGCGTTTTTTTGTTTTTTGTTTTTTTTTTAATAAAATGATGTTTTATTGGTAAATATTGCTTATACAATAATATGTAGGTCAGACATGCATTAGACATCAGAGGATCTCCCTTCTGACTTCCTGGCATTCACAACTGGGGCACACCGTTTCTTAAAAGCGAATTGTTGTATAATAATAATAATGTACATATATTAAGTTTTTGTCTTGTGTATTATTTTTTACCTTAGAAGAAAATATATTGTAGGATAGTTCAGTTTATTATATGTTATTCATGAAACATCATGGAGTTTCATGACTGCAGTTGTGAAACGCTGCTATAGAGTGAATCCCTTCACCTTGTTATAATGTAGTATTTTTTCTTTTTATTTCAGAAATTTTCTAGGTCTATAGAAGTAATCTAGTATGTTTCTGCTGCCTAGCAAAGTAGTACATGGGTGATTAGATCATAAAATGGAAGTAATGGAAAAGTCTTTGTTTACCTCTCCGTTTGAGCCATAGCATGCTGCATACAAAATTATGAACGGTGAAGATAACTTAGGCAGTGCCTAAGTGAAAAGCCCAAAATGTTTTGTACCCGACTTCATTAATTCCAATACATAAAATATTTTCATAGAAAATAATGTATTCATAGTAAAATACCCAAACTGATAAGACCAGATTTTTCTGGCTAAAATGCCTCAGTTTACTTCCTAATCCCTTACCCGCTTGGGTAATCTTCCAAGAGTTAGTCTTTGTAAAATAAATGGGTAGGCAAGTAAGTGCAATTAAGTATTTCCCAGCTTCCCAGAAATAAGGCATACTGATTGATCTTTTACAGTGTAAATAGGTCCAACCAGAATCAATTTCTGGCTTTAGCTATATATGCAGATGTATACCGTAATATACAATAACATGTTTGTTGTACCTGTACGTTTGAAAATCTAAGATTAGTGTGCAACTGTCTTTTTAGTGACTTTTACTGAAATCTGCATTTCAGTTGTCAGTTCTTTTTTTAAATCTTTGACCTAAACTTTTATCAGAGCTGCTAATAATTTCTAAGATTTTTCCCTGTTTCTCTTCTCTGCCTTCCCTTTTTTTTTTTTTATAACTGGTGATTGTAGAAATTAGCCAGAACATGAGATACAAGGGACTTGATAATTTAGAAACCAGATAATCAACTCCTAAATCATAAAGCTGATTATGTATTTAAAATGATATTCTTATCTCTTTAGTTGCTGAGTCATATGTTTGTGTTTAAACTAGTTAATAAACTTTGAGTCTTGAGAATCTGCACTAGTTTTCATAATGAAGTAAGTTTTTGATATTGCTCCAATCGGACAATTTTGGTGGCCAGAACTTCTGTGGATAAAACTACTTAACCACAGCATTAATAATGTGTTCAGAATGGACTTGATCTTCAGTGTTAATATTTGTAATGGAAATGGGTACATTGAACATTCTTAGTAATCTTTATTCCTAGAATCCAATCCTCAGTGTCACCAACTCAGTTCGAATAGTCCTAGGATTTTAGGAAATAAGAAGTTTAGCTGATAACAATATTTTGCTTCCATGGTGCCAGGGATTGGCTGACCTAAGGACAGGCTGGTTAAGGTTCTTAGGATTCCTTGTATTTGAATACCAGAGGTAGATCTGAGGATTAGTTCATATTTTACTTCTGAATGTGTGCCAGAGGAGTCTCTTATTCTGAAATTCTTACTATTTGGAACTTTAAATTACCAAATGTAAAAGTAAGGATGCATTGTAAACTGTACCTCAAATTGGAGAAATTTTTATGTCATTGTAAATAGTAAAAGGCAGTCCACACTAGCGCGGTGTAAGACTGCGGACCAATTCTACCAAACATTGTAAATATCAATTTAAGCAAAAGAAGAGAAGGAAAAGGCTGATTGCTGGAGTATTAAATGAAAGAAATCTTTAAAAGTAACAAAGGGCAGGAAAAGAGGAATCACCAGACACTCAGGGAGATCCCTGAGCCAAGAAAGTACTTTAAAGTAATAGTGAATTGTTTTAAAATCACGTGGTCTATTTACCATCTGAAAACCTTTATCACTAAATTTCTTTCTTTTCTGCTACTGGAAGATTATCCACATTCCTCCATAATGATGGGCCAGCAAGGAAGTAGGATTTTCTTACAGCCAAGCTTGCTCTTTCCAAAGGCAGAAAGTAATACCTCATTAACCTGGATTTTGATTTGTGGTAGAGCCTTGGTTAATGTTTACCTTGTCACTATGTAAAAAAGAAAAAATACTAAGCAAATAATTAGTGCAAATAAAGTTTGATCTTTTAAAGCATTTTAGCAGTATTTACAAGAAGTTACTCTAAATAAGACCCTTTGTAGGCAAAACAGTTATAGAATGTGTATATAATTAGTTAAGCGCATTTATTTAGAAAGACCTAATTTTTACTTAAGTGACCCCCCTCTTCTTATCCAAAGTAGATATTTTATTATGTTAGTATAAATATTACTCCCTATTTAGTCCAAAATAGTCAGCTTTTACGTTGTGCTGGGTGTTAACACGGCTGATGTGCATGTTTTTAGGCAACGTGATCTGTGAGACATATTCTGATTCCGTCTATAGAAAAGTACTTGACTGTCACTGTTTCAGTATTAAGCACTATTCTCTTGTAACATTAATTTGATTAATTTAATAGCATCTACTTTTATATTTTCCTTATAGTGATGTTTTTAAAGGCAGCAGTGTGTTCATTTGTGCTCAGAAAATGCGTGCCTTAAATTCTCCACTGTAGACCCGAAGTTTGGGGAACTGCCATTTAGTAAGTTGTTTGTGACAGGGTAATGACCCTTTGCATTTGACTTGAGGGAGAAAGACTGTCAGGGACCTGAGGGATTCCTTCCCGTAAAACAGGGCCTGATGTCTGTGAGTCTAGGGCTTTTGTTGAGGGAATCCCAATCATGCATACTATCGGAGAAGGTCAAGCCATAAGGATCAGAGTCCCCTGAAATAAAATCAGTGAGAAGGTATATTCTTTTTTATATTATAAAGAAAATTTATCTGCTACCACTAAGGGATGACAGCAGTTCCCAACCAACTTCATACTAATAGCATGATATAAAGATATTATCGCTGTGAGGGCTAGGATATTTTGTGAGTGATTTCTTTGTAACACTAGGTTGCAAGGGGCTATGTTTTAACATTTTACTTGTAAATATCTCCATTTTTCTAGCATTCCTTGCTCCATATTTGCTAAGAATTGATGTAGAAAATAATAGTTCACTAACAACAAACATTGAACAGTCACAGGGTAATACTGATTTGGGTGCTACTAGACTTTTTCCTGAGATTTGTTGGTCTCAATATATCCTAAGGTATAGTATTCAATCTAGTAAATATTAAAATGTATGAGTTTAATGAAGGTTATTTATATACCATTGGACCAGAAAGCCATGGTTAGGTTGACTAAGTGCATTCACCAGAACTTGCTTTCTTTGGCTGTGAATAAATTGGATAAAATTCTTTTATTCCAAATTGTGTTTAGAAGAAACTGGGATAAGATTGAAAATGCTATTGCTGGTACTACAGAAATACTACTAAATCGGTTAATTGTTATGTCTACAACTGATGTTTTAAGAGAATCCTTTTATTAAACAGTTGACATTGATGTGATATATGTTATTGAGAAGGAATATTAGCTTCAACAATCACTTTACAACAGTACAATCATGGAGAACCCTGTGTGCCAGTAATTGGTGTTTGTTGCATTTCTTAGCCCACTTGTATTCATGAGAAACAAAAATATTATGGGACAAATATTTTAAGTTACCAGTATTTTAAGTTTTTATAAAGTTTGGGACTTTAAAGTATCAACAAAGGATATTAAAAATATATGAACTTTTACTTTAGTCAAATTACTAAATTTCATTGTCTTATTTCTTAGTTTTCATTTTCATTGTCTTATTTCTTAGTTTTATGTATTTGAAATCTTGTGAATTAGGAATATCTATATAAGCATATAGATATTTAAAACTTAATGATAACAATAAATGTAATTCAGCAACGTGACTCAACTAAACTTTCTTTCAGGACAAGATATAGTTAAGTGCATCAAATTTATATATTACTTTGTAATGGTAAATGCTCTAAAAAAATATTTAAGCTACTTCAATTCTATACCTCTTTTTTTCCCCACAGGACACACAAGAAAATGTGATGTTATATTAACCCTCTGTGTGAATTTTGCCTTATTAAACATTGTGCCTTATTTTATTAAAAGTGCTTTCTTGGAATTTGAGTCTGTATTCTGAAAAGTAACAGTATTTAGACTGAATTGTACTTTAAAAAAAATCTAAAATCCTTATAATGTTGGTATGGGCCTGATTACTTGCTGTACCACTGCTCATCCACTTGTTCCATTTCTTCAATACAAGAATGCATACATTAGGCATGTATTAGCATTTACTCTCTTGCTATATGCAAAGGATGAAAGATGAATTAGACTAGGTCCATTTCTACCACAGTTCCTTCTGCTTCCACAGTCTTAACAGACTTATGGATGCATGCTCAGATAAGCAGTTGGGGAGGTCATTTTGCTCATGAAGGCCAGGTATTTAATTGCGTTTAATCCGGAAATCAAACAGTTGTAACACAGAGTAGTATAGTACTAACCGAGTACACTGATATTATAGCACTTAGCACTTGTTCTTTAATGCCATTATTTTGGCGACACTGTAACACCCGACACTTTTCTAGATTCCAGAATTTGGAAGAATTGTTGTGGTTGGTTGTGAGTTTGAGGTAAGCAGAATGGGTAGGAAAGACACTCTGCAAAACAGGTAATGCTTCGAATTTGCTGAGATGGAAAAAGCTTACCACTTCCCTGGCTAGTGTATAGGAGGGCTTCTTGGTGAGGAGAGGTGCAGAAATGGAAGGACACAAGAGAAAAAACACTGGGTGGAACTCTGATCTCTTTCCTTTCTTGAGGATAAAACACCCTAACCTGCCCTTTTGTGGATGTTCTTAGAACAAATGTCAGAAGAAAATTTTCTTTAATGGCTTATCTAACTGTAGATACCAAATAGGAAACCGGAACATTGCGGGGGATAGTGAGACTTGGACGTGTCCTATCCATCACATCAGTCACTGTCAGCTTCATGAGCAATTCTACCAGCACTCTCTAGAATGTCAGAGCTAGAAGAAACTTTAAAGGTCTGAAATTGACTCACTTGTTTGAGATGAAAAAACTTAAGCTCAGAGAGACTTGTCCAGGATTCCAAATGTCTGAATCTTGAATCCAAGCCTCTGGATTCCCACTTCACTATTATCCACTATAGCATTGTGCTTGCTTTATTTAGTAATGTATTCTATGGCAGGAAATCGGTAACAGCGTTAGTACTGCATTGTAAGTTGCCAACCAGCATCAAAGTGATACTGTCTGTGCCACCTCTCAGAGTATTCAGAATTTTAGACCTGGTAGGAAACTGTAGAGAAGAGTAAACATCTGGGTAGCTTGTTGTTACTGTTTATAAAGCACATTCCAGAACCTACTTTATTTAATCCTCATGACCCATGAGGTAGGACTGGATTTGGTAAAGTTTGTTGGTATGTTTTCCCTCTTCTGAGTTTAAAATTAATAAATTGACATAGACTTGAGAAAGGGATCTAAATATCAGCTTTGTCATATCAGAATGGAGCTTCTTATGTTCTTTAAACTGAATGTAAACCAACTGAATGTAACCAACTGAATGTAACTGAATGTAACCAACCAAAATCACAGACTTCCCTGCAGTGGCTTTCTGCCCCTGGGTGGCATGCCACAGGGCTGACCAGAACACACCACAGATCCAAAGGAAGTCAGGTCAAATCATAAACCTTGTAGTGCTGCCCAATAGAGAAAGTTAGAACAATTATCTTCAGACTTCGGCCATCTAAGCAGATTAATTAGTCTTTCCCCCACAGGGAGGAAGAAGATGCTAGAAAGCTTTCTTCTGGGCAGCTATTCCCAGTTCTGGTTGCACATTAGAATCATCATGGGAGCTTCCAAACATAAATGCATGGGCCCCCATCTCCAGACCAACTGAAACCTGATCTCTAGAGATGGAGTCTGGGCATTGATAGTTTTGGAACCTCCCAAGTCATAGGTGACTCAGTTGCCCAGCAAGGGTGATAATTCTCAAGTGAACGTCCCGTCATGGTAACTTGATATCAGTGGACTGGCGTTTTTAACAGATGAAGAAATGGGCCCAAAGTGATGAAGGGAGGTGCCCAAGTTCTCTTAGATAGTGATAGAGCTGGGGCTAGAATCTGTGTATTCTTTTTTTTTTTTTTTAATGTGTGTGTGTGTGTTTTAATTGAACACCTATTTTAGACCAAGCACTGACTGCTAATCTAATGTTCTTTGCTTCTCCTTGTCACTTTCTTTTCTGAACTGAAAGTGCTTGGAAGATAGAAGATGGTATATTCAAGTGGGTTGGTCATAGTGAAGCCAGCTTCAACTTCATCGGAGTGTCTGCTGAATCATGGAACATAAAAGCAGCAAACAAATCAACCTGATGGGAAAAATTCATGAAAGGATGGCTTGGTTAAATATTTCCGGTTATAGCCACAAGGCAAGAGGTAGCCTTTCCATGAGTGAGGAAAAACCAAGTTGCGTGCTGGTTCTTTTGGCCACAGGTAAACACATGGCTAACATCCTCAGCAGCGGTGAGGAACAGGTTGACATTACCAGGGAAGATGAGAAAATGTAGACATCTGCCCAGAGGAAAGCGCTATAGTCAATCCATAAACATAGATTCCATGATAGGAAAGTAAGTTCAACTTAACTACACGTTTTTTTAAGCACTATGCATAATTTCGACTGCAGTTTCTTTTGGCTTTAGCTATGAGAACGTATGATTATTTTACTGCTTAAATTGGAATAATAATGCACTCTTAAGACCTTTGTAAATATGGAAGATTTAAATGGAAAAGTGAACTTATTCATGAAGCCATGGAAACTTATGGAAAAGAACATATTCTTAAAATCTTATGAGTATTTTCTTCCTACAAATAAAGACTGGGTATAAAATGTTGCTTTAGGTGTTTTAAAAGTTGAACTTAAAAAAAAAAGCTGAATTAAAGAAACATGAAAAAAGTTTAACTGGGAAATTAAGCTAATGGTGTAGCTATAAAGCTACAATTTTAGAATTCTGTCATTATTGTTACTTTTAACCTCTTGTGGACTTGACAGTGGTCTCCGAGGTTCTTCCTAATTTTAAGTCCACAATTATCTGTGCTCAAAACTCCTTTCTGTTTTTGTAGCTCTCAAATATTTGTAAGTTCTTGCATCACTCCCTACACCCTTTTTAATCATCTCTATTTGGGTCTTTTCATCTTTCCTCCTAGGCCAATCCACATGCAGCCAGGGGCAGAGTTAGTAATGAGAACTTTACCCCTGAATCTGCAATTAAAATTCTACCCTTTATATAACTTAACAAGGGTTTGTTTTCGTGAATCACATGTCAAAGGGAAGCTTTGAAATAATCTATTTTATTTCTGCTGAGCGCTGCATGTCATACAAAAAAGGCACGTGTGCAACTGACTAACGGATAAGAAGGAATCAGAGGGTTACCAGGTTCATACAACTTAGGCCGGGGAGTAATCGTAATTAATTTTTAACTCTGGCTTGCTATAGGAATTTCTCTCTGTTTCTAACGGACAGCAGAAGTAAAGACGGAGCAGTGAGAGTGTGAGAAGTCATCAGCACACCACCTTACGTAAGAGGACCATTCAACTCTCAGGGTGAGACCTATCTTACCTTTAAATAACTCAGAGAAGATTTTACTTCTTTAGCAATTGTGAAGCTTAACAACCTTAGAGGAACCCCTAAGGTTCTTGTGATGTGCGCTGGCCAGATTAGATATGGAGGCGACTTTTACATCATTTATGTCAGCATAGAGGCACATTGACAGTAATCGCACAAGTCTGCAAGTGTGCGTGCGTGCACGTGTGCACGTACAGGCACACATGCGCACGTACAGGCACACATGCGCACACACGCTACCCATGATACTGTTTCTGTACCTCTGGCTCCAAAATGTCGCCGCTTCCCTCCTCTCAGCCCTTTCTCTCTGTCATGTCTTCCAATCCAAAATTCCTCCCACCACTCTGAAGGCCAACGTACGCAGGAGTCACCCTTCCAACAGTACCTACCTTGTGTTTGTGCAACACCTATCAGGAAGAGAAAAATGAGAAAACAACAGGATCACAGCTGTATGCACTTGAGACGTAAATCCAATAATACAAGATCTGGACATCGAGCTGTGGTAAGTTGAGGAAAGAGAATTCTTCACAGTGTTCAACCTTGCCACTAAGAAGCAGCCAGACTAGTGTAGATACGGGAGTTGACGTCTCTAGGAGGAGGAAAGGACAAGATGCTTCCAGACCACTCCTTTGAGTGTTTCATGGGTGCTCCAGTAAGGAAGGCTAGTGATTGATACCTGAACCACAGTGAAGTTATATAATATTATTTGTAAGTTGCTACATGCATGTATATACATGTTAATTGTTGTAAATTTATCCCAAAGAGAAGAGTCACTCTTTTACATATTTGCGGTTATCTTTATGGATTCTCAGGTAATATCATCTCTTCAAGGCACTCTTAAGGAGAGGAACTTGAGGGGCACCCGGGTGGCTCAGTTGGTTAAGTGACTGCCTTCAGCTCAGGTCATGATCCTGGGGTCCCAGGATTGAGTCCTGCATTGGGCTCCCTGCTCAGAGGGGGTCTGCTTCTCCCTCTGATCCTGACCCTCTCCTGTCTCATGTTCCCTCTCACTCTCTCTCTCAAATAAAATGAAATCTTAAAGAAAAAAAAAGGGGCAGAGGAACTTGGAACTTGAATTGGGTCAAATCAGTATTTATATTCAGATGAGCCCAAATCCTTGTACAATCCCACATACACATACACACACAGGGACCCATGCAAATATACACATCTGCACACCCAAAGATTGAAGTTTGATCACTGGACACACAGAGCAAAACGGGTCTGTCACTTTCACCTGACCGTGTGGCCCAGGGAGGAATAAATGAGCTGCTAGGTGATCCTGCAGGCAGTGCTGGGCTTACTGTGCGATAGCATCGGGTTTGTTTGTTTGTTTGTTTTTCTCCTTTGGAAGATGCAATGCCAAAGCCATCATTACAGCAAAGGCCAAGAAGTAGATCTGACATAAAGCAGATGTTTCTTTTCTCAAATCAGGATTTGAAGGGATCTGCTTATTAATAAGCCTATTACCCCAGTAACGGTCATTTTCCCGTGTGTGTCCTTCAGCCCCAGATAGCTGGAGTTGAATCTCTTTATGCAACCGTGCGTAAGGACAAGATTAGGCAATCATCCATATACTAACAGATCCAGAAATACGGGCCGATGGGTGCATGCCTCATAAAATTAGGCAGTTAGGAAAGTAGAAAGGTCGTTAGAGGCACACACTGATTTAAGGAAATCCCTTGGTACTAAAAACCAGTCTTCAAAAGATAGCTGCATCACTTAAGATTTTTGACGCTGATATCTAGCTTTCCTTCCTTTTCTTCCTCTTTATTCTCTTATTCCCCTCTCCCTCCTTTCCTTCCTCTCCTTTCTCTTCTTTTTCCTTCTCCACCTTCACTCTAACAATGATGTGTAAGTCACAGAATTAGACATGGAGGTCAAGAGGAACTCATGCCTTCTAAGGGCTTACTAAGTAGTTGAGGACTAGAACACCAAGAAGACGGCAGTTTGAGTACAGTTGCCTTCTCTCCAACTAGCAACTCTAATCTTTAGTCAAATGGCAGCTAAGACCTATTGGTGTATGAATAAATGTGAGCCTATGGGCACTGTAATGAGTGCTGCAGGGGAGAAAGAGTGCCAGGATTCCCCTACCAAGTCTACAAGACAGACCATCATTGGAAGTGCTCAGGACAAAAATAAACCAATAAATCCATGGGAAACTTGGCTCTCTGAGGTCTGTGGATCCTAAGAGTAAAGGTTGATTTCAGCCCTACATGAACAGGTGGCTTTTTTCTGGTCCCCCAAAGACAAGAAGGAACTGAATGGTGAGTTATCTTTCCTGCCTCTGAGGCTGAGAGAATCCATAAAGACAGGGAGAAAAGTATCTTCCTCCCTGCTTCAGTAAAAGTCTTATGAACAGTTTATCTCTATACAATGAGCTCAAAGAGAGGAAATCATGTTCACCATGTCTATGATGGCTGCCTCTTAAGGTACCCCGCAGACCTGAGCCCCACTGAGTCAACTAAGGAAATAACAATATATCCAAAGGAACTCAGTAGCAGAGAGGAAGATCAAGCAGAACAGACAAAACAAATACCAAGAAGATACAAGTGCAAGAAGGAAGAAAAACCTGTGGCACTAAGAAGAGAAAGAGAGAGAGAGGAGAGGGAGGAAGGGAACCCGAGGGGGAGAAGAAAGGGAGGGAGGGAGGCAATGGGAAATGGAAGAAAAAAAGAAAAGATTTTTTAAAATAATACTATGCATAAATGAAAGGAGAGAATGATTTCTGTTGAGACCTAAATAGTGGGCTAGAAGATCAAATGGAGAAAATATCTCAAAGCACAGAGCAAAGATAAAAAGCGACTGAAATCATGAGAGAAGATGAGAGATTTGAGGATAGATCCTAGAGACTTAGCATGAAATCCAAGAAATCTGGATGGAGAGAAAGGTACATATGGAGGAAAGGCAATAATTAAACACATAAAAGAGAAATGTTTCTTGGACCAAGAAACACTTGAGTCTACGGATTGAATGGAATCTGCAAGTTCCAGGCTGAACTGATGAAAACACACACACACACACACTTCCTGATAAAATTTTTGAACTCTAGGGGGATAGTTTTTTTCCAAGCTTCCACATAGAAAGTTGCCTTATGATAAAGAAAATAGAATCCGACCTCTCCTCTGCCTCACCAGCAGCTAGAAGTGAATGGAATCACATCCACAGACTTCTGATAGCAAAGGACTGTGCCTCCGGAACTTCATGACCAGCCAAGGCTGAATTCAGTGGCCACAGTGAAAGACACTTGCAGATATATAAGAAGACAAGGATAACAACCATGTTTTCCCACTAAAGAAAATACTTAAGAAGGGTCTCTAACCAGACAACAGAATCCAAGACGATAACGAAGGAAGGAAATGGTAGTGAGTAACAAAATTTAAAATAAATAGATCAATATAAAGTCAGATCTAGATATAAAATATATATATATGTGTGTGTGTGTGTGTGTGTGTGTGTGTAATCATAGGCTAAGCAATGTGTAAGCTGTTAAAAAACAAAGACCAGCTTTGAAAATCCCCTGAGCAGACAAAACCAAGTTAATCATACAAACAAAGGTTAATTTAGCTTATATTGCAATACTAACTTGACCTGGGTCATTTCTTGCTTATGCCTCTGGAAATCACAAGCAAAACTTGAACTGTTTGCCAGGGTGGATCTGAGGTAACCACTGAGGTAATCACTGGGTGGCTCAGTCAGTCGGGCTTCTGCCTTCAACTCAGGTCATGATCCAGGGTCCTGCGATCAAGCCCCACATTGGGCTAGCCCTGCTCTGTGGGGAGTCTGCTTCTCTCTCTCCCTCTGCCCCTTCCCCTGCTTGTGCTCCCTCTCTTGCTCATTCTCTCTCTCTCTCAAATAAATAAATAAAATTAAAATAAATATTCTAATATTATAACCAACTGCTGTGAAGAATAAACAGTCACTGCTTTCTCACTACCTAAGCTGCTTTTTAACAGTATCCCCCTGAGCTTCATTTCATATTTTAGTTTAAGTGCTCCCATTTTGTAAACTGTCTCTTTGGTATGGGCATAATAAACTTTTACTAACTACTACTTCAATGATTCATTGGTTTTGCTTCTACTATTTCTCAACTTTTGGTAAGTGTATAATCCAAACAAAATAACAGCCAAAAAGGCAAAAAATTATAAGAATACAAGAAGAATTTGATAAAACGCAATTATAGCAGAAGAGTTTAATACTTTATTTCAGAATTAGACAAATCTGGTATATAACAAATATGGGATGACATAGGAATTGAATAATACAGCCAATAAATTTGGAAGTAATAGCTCTGTATAGAATCTAATATCCCTCAAACAAACAACAGAACATTTTGGGGGTACCCATAGGATATTTACAAAAATCACTCATATTCGACCACAAAGAAAACCATGACAGATTCTAAAAACTGCATTCTCTTAATTCAATAAAGTTGAAAATAAATAACGTAAGGGTGACTAAAATCCATATACAGAGGACATCAAAACAAATTATAAAGTATCTATAAAGTCATGAAAAAGAGAATACTTTTTACCAAAACCCAAATGTCACAGTGTACTCAGAAGGAAATATGAAGCTTAAGTATATACCTTAATGTTGTCATTATTAAAGAAAATATCAAAAATAAAGTTCATTTTTATCTTAAGAAATTAGAAAAGAGCAACAAAGTAAGCTAGAAAAAATTAGGAAGAGTGAATGAATCAAGATTAGAGCTAAAATGAAAATAATAGAAAAGAGGTAGAAAACAAATAAATACAAAAGTCCTCCTTTGCAAAAGATGAGTAAGGTCTGACCTGCTCAAGAAAAAAAAATGAACAAAAAGAAAAAATTATGAATTCTGTGGAAAATGACAAATAGAGGAGAAATTAAAAGTATAATAAGAGAAACCTATGGCAACAAACTGGAATCCTATGGAAAATGGGTGATTTCTTAGTAAAAATACAGATTACCAAAATGGATCCTGAAATAAGGAAAATATAAACAGACCATATAGAAACACTTAAAATCGTACTTAAAAACCAAGCACTGGAAAGTTCTACCCCTCAAACTAATACTGCACTATATATTAACTAACTTGAATTTAAATAAAATCTTGGCAGGAAAAAGAAAGAAAAGTTGGGGGAAAAAACCCAAATGTTGCATTGGAAAAGACCCCAGGATTACATAAGTTTGTAGCTGAGTGTTAGTTGACCTTTAGAAAATTATGATATTATTTTAAATGGTCAAGGCCTAGAGAAAAAAAAAATGTGACTCTTCATTTTAAGAGAAAAAAATGGGACTATCTTCATCAAAACTTGATATTGTTGGCATATTTCGTCTAATCTAAGATGCCAATGATTATAAAATTCACATTTTATGTACCATTAAAAATACTTTCTTAGCTAGCACTTATAGTTTGTATTTAAAATTTATGGAAATATCTGCTTTAGTCTTATTTTAAAAGATTATTTATCGGGGAGCTTGGGTGGCTCAGTCAGTTAAGCATCTGCCTTCAGCTGAGGTCATTGATCCCAGGGTCCTGGGAGAGCCACCCCCCCCAACATCGGGCTCCCTGCTCAGTGGGGAGCCTGCTTCTCCCTGTGCCTGATGCTCCCCTTGCTTGTGCTCTCTCTCTCTCTGTCAAATGAATAAATAAAATCTTTTTTTTAAAAAAGGATTACCTTCTATCAGTATTGTGCATTCATAAAAAAAAAAAAAAGAAGCCATCTTCATACTTATACCCAAGTTCTTCTGAATCATTTTCAACTCAGAGCTGCTGATATCTGTTTTTTTTCCATACAATATTGTCCTCCATACCATCAAAAGTATTGGCAATGCTGCCTTTCCCAAATTATTGTGTCTGGGTTAGGGTTGGGGTTTTGTTTTTGTTTTTTTTCCAAATGCGGATGTTCCCTTGGAGTTCACAAGTTTAATGCTGTAGCTTTCTTACTCTTGTTGCAGGTGTCAGTGGAAGGTTTCAGACAAGTTCACACAGGCGTAGGTGCAGGCCATCATGGCTTAGGCCTGGCTGACAGCAATTGTCAGCCACATCTTATTTCCAAGATACTAAAATACAAAACAAAACAAAACAAAAAAACCCTCACCAAATCAGTGAAAAAGAGTAGTGCAAAAACAGAAAACTACACACTAGGCTCACATATGGAATTCAGGTGAAAACATTCTAGATAAGGTATTAGCAACCAGAATCCTGCATCGTAGCAAAAGAATAGTGACCAACAAACACTAGACCCTCAATTCTGAGGAGCAGTTGGGTAATTAATAGGAAGAGAAACTGAGTGAATAGATAGTCAAGCCACGACTAGCACAGTGCTGGTATCACTTTTTTAGAAAAACAGTACTTGACCGGAAGTATAATCCTAGTTCAGCTATTTAGCATCCATGTTGTTTGGACCATACAGGTCCCTCCCTGGATGTCAGTATCCTCAAGTCAAGGAGGGAATGCACACCCAGGGTCTTTTTAAGCTCTGATGTTCTGGGCATCCATGGGTCTAGGACAGTATCTCATCCACCAGGAATCCAGCCCGGGTTTTGTGTGGAACTCAAAAATCTGTGCAAGTCAAACCCTTGGTTACTCAGGTAGAAAACTGGTCACACTGCCCAATAAATCCTCCTGCTCTTTAATTTCACACAACAGTGCAGAGTCTAATCACAACTCGGATGGAAATAAAAAATTACCAGGCTCCCCTCCCCAACTTACTCCAGACAAACATGCATGTCCTGGCTCCTTTCTGAACCCCCCATAAAAGCCTCAGTCAGCCTCATGAGCAATAGGCTTCAGGGAGAGTCACAAGACAAGGCATTGAACTTAATTTTACTGCCACCTCAGAGCTCTCTCACACATTCACTCTCTCCTCCTGCAGCTCTTTATTTTCCTCTTGATACTTCTTTCATTTAAAATTAATTTAGATGTATTTATTTACTTTTTTATTATGGAAAAATGCACATAACATAAAACTTACCATTTTAGCCATTTTTAAGTATACAGTTCAGTACCATTAAATACATTCTCCTTATTGTACAACCTATTTACTACTTATTCATTAAAAAAAAAAATAATAACCTTATGCCCTTAGTAACAAATTCAAATAGCACCTAAAGCTATCAAATGAAAAATGAGAGTCTTCCAGTCATTCATTTCAAAAGAAATCACTCTCAAGTTTCTTTTTGGATCCTTCCAGAAACACTTTTAGTTTATTTGCCAGTATGTACATTCTACACGGTAAATACTTTAAAAGTATTTATACAAGCAATTTCTTATTTTCAAAGATTTGTGCACATTGTGCTGCCCCTTGCTTTTTTCATTTAACAAAATATCTTGGAGCTGTTTCTATGTCGACTCATACAGCTCTACCTCAATCTTGTTGTTTTAAATATGAGCTTATTAGACAATTGATTTAACCAGTATCCTATTGATAGCATTATGTTGTTTCTAGTTTTTTGTTGCTGTTGTTTTTCTCATTACTGTTGGTTTTGCTATTGTAAGTAAGGCTGCAATAACCATTTTTGTATATATAACTTGTCATATATTGGCTGCTATATCTGTCATCTCCGTTCCGAACTGTGGAATTGCAGGATCAAGGGGATGTGCATGTAACTGGTTTATTTTTAAAACTCTCTTCTTGATACAGTACAAACGTGAAGTAGTTTCGTCTTACCAATCACTGCTGTTAACTATGTTATACTGAATACATGTCAGGCTCTTAAGGGTCTCTTGAGCAGATTCCGTAACTTTCCAGTCCATTTAAAACTTCAAAGCCGATTTAAAGCTCTCCCCTTCCCTTGAGAGACTTTGGGGGGGGGGTGCCCATTCAATGATAGAAACGGAATGGAGGCGAGGGAAAAGGCCAACACCTCTGACTTTAAATACCTTGTTGGCTGTGCTGCTTCTCTGGCTATCCCAGGCAGATGGTTGATGTTATTTGTGTGGCAGGTATCAGAATTTTGAGCTCTTTGAAGGGGTTTGGTGAGGCCTCCCTCTCTGTTGCCCAGTTCCCCTGACACAGACGATCTATTCATTCTCTACCTTAGCTCCTAACACTAGACCACTGGGGTCCTTTGCTCCACAGCTGTTGCTCCCTGAATGGGTAACCTTCTTGGATGGAGTACTGGCAAGACAATTCAAGCACAGGTACTTTCTGTAGGGCCGTCTCAGTCCATAGGACAACCAAATGTCCTTGCCACACCAGATCATGTAAAGCTGGCTGCTATACACTTTCTCCAACTCTTTTCCCCATATTAGGTAGGCACAGGGGAAGATAGACCTGTATATACCTAAGCAGAACTCAATTAGGGAATGAAATATCTACCTCCCTTTCTTGCTGGTGCCCCATTTCTATTAATGATTCTCTTGGCATACCCATTCACTTGGATTTGGGGAAGGGAAAGCACCCTTCCATCCCTTCCCCAAAGAAGCATAAAATCTCTCACCATGATCACTGTAGTTTTTTTTCACAAGACCACTACTGAGCATTTCTCCCATTCCTCTCCAGTCTTCTTCAATTGACTCAGGATGCTGTTGGGGTGGTGGTGGTGGTGGTAGTGCTGGTTTTCCTTCCTTCCAGAAGCCCTATGGAGGTGTTTGACCCCATCTCAAGGTGATCAGTTGATGGTTCTCTGGAAAATGTATCCATACCTAGTTTTTCTTACCTAGTGCCTTGCAGTGTCAGCTTTGGGTTTTAAATGCAATTTAGAAAGAGATGAAGTCCCCCTCAATTTCTTCTTACATGCATTCAGCTACTTATAAACTACTCTCCAAAAAGTAATGCCATCAATAGCAAATGGGAATGCCTGGTTTGCCCAAGCCCTCTCTAACACTCCCTTAACATTACTGAAGACAAAACTTTCTTTTTTTTTTTTTTTAAAGATTTTATTTATTTATTAGACAGAGAGAGACAGCCAGTGAGAGGGGGAACACAAGCAGGGGGAGTGGGAGAGGAAGAAGCAGGCTCCCAGCAGAGGAGCCTGATGTGGGGCTCGATCCGGGACCGCCGGGATCACGCCCTGAGCCGAAGGCAGATGCCCAATGACTGCGCCACTCAGGCGCCTGAGCCGAAGGCAGACGCCCAACGACTGCGCCACCCAGGCGCCCCCAAAGACAAAACTTTCTGACAGAACCAAACCTCTCAGCTTTTTTTGTCTTCTACAAAAGGAGAAAGAAAAAGAAACCAGATTGGAAATGCAGGACACCAATCTCCCTCCTATCATGTGAGTATTTCCTATGTAGATATTGGACTATATTTTTAAAGATTTATTTATTTATTTATTTATTTATTTATTTATTTATTTATTTGAGAGAGAGAAAGAGAGAGAGAGCGAGCACGCGCCGGGTTGGGGAGGGATGATAGAAACAAAGGGATTGGGAGAGAGAATCCTAAGCAGACTCCAAACTGAGCATGGATCCCTCCACGGGGCTCGATTCCACAATCCTGCAATCATGACCTAAGCCAAAACCAAGAGTTAAATGCTTAACTGACTGTGTCACCCAGGTGTCCCAATGTTGGACTATTTTGTGTGGATTTGCTTGACCTCTAATAATTAGCTACAGAGTAATGTCTTGGTTCTGCCAGCCTGAGAGCAGATACTACCAGAAGGCAGCGCACCTGTTGTGATTACAGGGCCTGCAGGGTAGAGGAGAAACCATCAGTCCTTGAGGTCAATATTAAGGTGCTTAGGGAGAGACCCCATGGGGAGTGTGTAATAAAAAATTTGGCTGGCCTTTGTTCCCAAGTCCTGGGAGGTAATCTCTAAATCCTTGGAATTTTTGGAGTGATAGGAGAGTCTTTGTTATTTGTGGTCAGCCCCTCAGCCCACACCTGATAGTTTATGTTAACAAGTGACTCATGGTGGGTCCCTAGATAGTTTATGCTAATGAGATGGCTCAGGATGGAGGCTAGCCATGCCACAAAGACTAACCATGTGATTAGACAGTTGGGGTTTTAAGTGACATGGTATCAGTTCAACTTCCAGGAAGGGGAGGGGTCTGGAGATTGAGTTTAGCTACATGGGTGATGATTCAATCATGCCTATATAACGAAATCCCAATAAAAATTCTAGACACCAAAGCTCAGGTAAGCTTTCTTCTGCTTTGTGTATTGTCACACATATATGTGCAATGTGTCCTTGAGGATGATGGAAGATTTGCTCTTGTGACCCTTCTGACCTGCCCTACCTCCTTCCTTTGGCTGATTTTGCTTTGTATCCTTTTGCTATAATAAAACTCTTATTGTAGGTATAGCATATTCTTAAATTCTCTAAGTCATCCTAAAAATATTATCAAAACTGAAAGGACAGTGGGAACCCCTAAATTGGCAGCCAGCAATTTAGAAGTTGGCTTGGGGACCCCTGAACTTGCAGCCAGTATCTAAAGTGAGGGCAGTCTTATGGACGACTGCGACCTTAATCTGTGGAGTTTGGCCTAACTCTGGGTAGTTGGTGTCAGAACTCCTTATTTGGAGACAGAATCTCTAGCTGAATGTTGGAACCATGAGGTTCAGTCACCCTTACCCTTGTGGGGAATCTATTTCCATGACAGAAAGAATTAAGAAAATTAGGGGCACCTCAGTGGCTCAGTTGGTTAAGCATCTGCCTTCGGCTCAGGTCGTAATCCCACGGGATCCTGGCATCGAGCCCCATGTAGGGCTCCCTACTCAATGGAGAGTTTACTTCTCCCTCTGCCCCTTCCCCTACTTGTGCTCTCTCTTATGCTCTCTCAAATAAATACATTCTTTTTTTAAAAAGAATTAAGAAAATTAATTCCCATCAGTTCTTCTGCTCATTATTGAAGAGTCAAACAGCCCTATGGCTTAGCAAATAGACAGTGCATCTGCAATGTCCTATCCTATCTTTGCTCCAGAGACTTGGCCCAATGCACTACTTCTATAGGCCAATGGAAGAGAACAGTAGGTTCATCAGGGACCATAAGTTATTCAAATTTGTGTCCCTCACTAAGAGCATGCAACAGTTCTTCCCTACAATAGTTTTTCAAAATAATAGTAGTAGTAATAACAGTAAAAATAATTTAATGAAACACAGGAAGGTCCACATATGGTGGCCAAAGGGCTTGAGAATCATCCATCTTATGGGTTAAAAAAGAATAGACCAGGCCAAAACAATGAAGACTGAAAGGAGATGTGATAAAAATTTATGAAATAATGAAGGGTGTGGATGAGGTAACCAGAGAGTGCTTACTCTCTGTTAAATTTCAGAGTATTTAAATCTTGAAGCAGGAAAATTTAATACAAGAAGTATACACAGTGGGTAATGGACTAAGAAAATCCATTACTCAGAGAAACAGTGCGAGCTGAAAATATCAAAAGGGTTTAGAGGAAACTCAAGAGGGACCAACCAAAATAGATTATTTCCTAAGAAAAAATAAAAATTTAGAAGATTTATCATAACTTTTTGAGGTCATGGAGCAGAGCCAAGCATTCACACGATATGTGCTTAGGATTCACTCCAAAAGTAGAGCCCTCAGCTCAGTGGATAATGGAGATGACTCAGTCTCATCTCTCAAAAGGAGGGGACCCATTACATCAGATCCTGGCATAGCCTGCTTAGGATTCTCTGGGGCTCATTCAGTTGTC
Source organism: Ursus maritimus (assembly GCF_017311325.1). Lineage (NCBI taxonomy): Eukaryota > Metazoa > Chordata > Mammalia > Carnivora > Ursidae > Ursus > Ursus maritimus. The sequence continues at coordinate 63,044,046 of NW_024426552.1, read as the reverse complement.
ATGCTGAACTCTCTGTCCTGTCCTCAGATGTCAGTTTATATACCCCAAAAGAAATCATTTCAGTCCTCCCTACCGAGTCCCTGACAAACCCATTTCAACTGGCATTCTCACATACTCTGGTGGGAAGGAATACTGGACAAATTTTAGCAATTTGTCATTTACTGAGAAATCCAGCTCCAGGCCAAAATCCTATGTGTGATATTTCAGACCTGATCATAGGAAATTACAAGACTTTGCCTGGCTGGCCTCATGTGGAGAAGCTGCCCTTCCCACACCACACTTGATGCACTGCCAAAGCATTACAATTTTCTAGTGGGAGTTTCAGTCAAGGAAAGCCCTCCTTCTCCCCACCGCAACCAGTGACGCTCATGCACATATCTGTATTCCTAACCCAGATGCCTCCACTTAGAGCCCTCTGTAGTGGGCTTTCTCCACTTCAACTCAGTACCTTTCCATTCCTGTCCCTTCCCTCTCTCTACCTCCCCCTGGCCCAAAGGTCCATAAAGAGGCAGGAGCCTTCCGTTTCTGTATTTTTGACATTGAGATGATTCCCCTCACACGTACTGCATTCACCTGAAAATGTTTTAAAATACGTACACTAACAAGCTAAATGTCCATCAATAAGAATTATGCAAATAAATGTTGGTACATCTATAAGATATAATACTATGTAGATATTAAAAATGATAATGGAAATAAATGAAAAGACACTTATCGTAAGTGTTCAAAGCAGCATATAGTCTGTATTTGTTTTCCTGTAAAAGAAAGTATACAGTCAGAATAGCTACCAATGGTTACCTCCACTATATTACCAATAGTTACCTCTGTGTGGTGAGGTTATACACGTCTGATTTCCTTGCCTATCTATGTTTTCTAATCTAGGACAACAATATATCATTTCTTTAATAAGAAAAAACAATAAAAGTTATTGTTCTTAATGTACATACTCCTTGAATGAACAATTCTAAATCTAGGAATTCATCTTAAGAGTTTAATTTTAAGTGTGTGTGCAAAGACTTAGCTAAGTAATATTTATTGCAAAGTTGTTTATCATAGTGAAAATCTAGAAACAACTTAATTTCTAGTGCTAGGAGATTGGGAAAAATGTTAATACATTCATAGGTTATAATATTAGACAGCTAAATTAAATATTTAGTGAAAAGAGTTTCGTAATATATAATAGGTTTTAAAAAAACAGTTTACAGAACAGTGTATTTCTATAGCTTTTGATCCAGAAATTCCACTTCTAGGAAATATCAGCACAAAGAAACAAGCATAAATATCTTGATTGTGTGAAAAATTAGAAGCTACACAAATTTTATCAATGGCAAATGCTAAAACAAACAATGGCACGTTCATTAATAGACTGTTAAAGCAACTGTTAAAAGAATGAAATAAAATCCTATGACCTAAAATGAAAAACATCATGATATATTCTTAAGTGAAGACATACCTGTATGGAGGGACTATAAAGTACTTTCTAAATTTATATTTCTATACCATTTCAATAGCTTTACAACAAACATCTGTAAGTTTTATAATCAGAAAAAAAGATGTAAAAATATATTCAATATGATAAATTATATGTGTATATGAGAGTATAATATGCATAGCAAAAAGTCTGAAAGAATATCAAAATGTTGACAATGATTACTTTTGGGTGATGAGGTTAAAGCTGATTTTTATTTTGCTATTTTTGTTATTCAATATTCTTTGAGATTTTTACAATAAGTATGTGATTTTATAATAAAAAAATTAAAACTGCTTTAAATGAAAATTCATTTTCATCCTTAATGATCCCAAATGCCCTGCCCAGGGCTTGCTGACAGCTCCTCGCTTCCCCTCGTGGAAATGCAGTGTCTCACAAACAGAGGCAGCTTAGTTAAAGGCAGAAAAGACAAAGAAGCCCATTTACAAAAGACCACATATTTTATGATTCCATTCATAAGGAATCCCAGAATAGGGAAATCTATATATGAAGTAGATTAGTGGGTGCTTAGGGCTGAGGAATGGTGGGGAGGGGAAATGAGGGGTAGGAGGTGATAGCTAAAGGGTATGGGGTTTCTTCCATTTTTCTACTTGAATATTTTCTTGTATGTTTTATGCCACTTATGTTGGTGAACATATGCTACAGTGGTTTAAGAGAATTTTAGATTTCAAGAAAGCTCAACAACTATCGGAGCCATGCTTCTTCATTATTCCCATTGTCCAGATGAAGAGACACGCTAGAGAGCAAGTAGTGTTGGTCGCACAGCTCACAAGTAGAGGCAAGAAGCCTGTCTGTCACCACAACCCACCGCTCTCTGCACATGACCTTTAGTTGTGTTGGAGATGGGTTGGAAACCCTTTCCTCTCAAGGGCCTCTTTATGATGCCCCCCTTATAAAAAAAATATGTGGTAAAATATACAAAACAAAATTTACCACTTAAACCATTTTTTTTAGAGTGTTGGGGGGGGAAGAGAGGGGGCAGGGGGAGAGGGAGAAAATCTTAAGCAGACTCCACGCTGAGCCTAGAGCATGATGCAGGGCTCGTTCCTTCGACCCTGAGATCATGACTCCAGCTGAAGTCAAGAGTTGGTCGCTTAACCAACCGAGTCACCCAGGCACCCCCCACTTTAACCATTTTTAAGTTAGACTGTTTTGTAGCATTAAGCACACTCACATTTTTGTGCAACCATCACCACCATGCCTCTCGGAACATCTTAGTCCTCCCCAATTGAAACTCAATTCCCATTAAACAACAACTCCTCATTCTTCTCTCCCCTCCTCCACAATCCCTAGCAACTACCATTCTATTTCTGTCTCTATGAATTTGACTACTCTAGGTCTGTCATCTAAGTGGAATCATATAATATTTGTCATTTCGTGACTGGCTTATTTCATTTAGCATGATGTCTTCAAGGTTCATCCATGTTGTACCGTGAGTCAGACTTTCATCCCTTTATAAGGCTGATTACTATTCCATTGTATGTATACACCATGTTTTGTTTATCCATTCATCTGGTGATGGACACTCGAGTTGCTTTCACCTTTTGCCTGCTGTGAGTAATGCTGCTATGAACACGAGTATACAAATATCTGTTCAAGCTCCCAATTTCAATGCTTTTGGACATAAACACAGAACTAGAATCATATGGTAATTCTACATTTCATTCTCACCAGATGGAGTTTCTTTCTGAGGTAATAAAATTACCCTAAAATTGGTGATGGTTGCACATATCTGTGAATATGCTAAAAATTACTGAATTACAAAGTTTCAATGGGTGAATTGTATGTTATTTCAATAAATAAATAAATCTTTTTTTTTTTTAAGGTATTTGCTTAAGAATGCTAAGGCTGAGCCCGTCTCAACTTTCATCCCCAAAAAGGGCTGGACAACCAGCAAGCTTCCCTACCTCAAAGGACTGGCAGTTTACGTCAACTGTGTTGGATTCTGGACATCTAGTTTCGGGGAGTCTGGTGCTTATTAAAACTCTCCCTCTGGCTGCGTGGGGCCACAGTGCATTAAACATTGGGTGACTAAAGTGGGTTGGAGAATGTCCATTTTATTAATTTAATTATTCTTAATACAATGTTTACTTTTGTTTCCCACAGGTGTTCCCCTCTATATCTTGTTCCTGCCTGTCCCATGGAACTCATTGTCTGACAAGTGAGGCCTAGGAGACAGGTTCCCTGCTAAGACTCATAGTGGCAACCCTTTCCACTGGCCTCCCATCATCCCAACAAGCACCAACAAAATATGTCTCTTACCTTTTAAAGGCTGGCTGGGGGTTGAAAATTTAACCTACGAGTCATTTAGGTGCATGACTGTAACATGAGAAAAAAAAAACAAACTTTACAATAATCTACTAATTACTGTGACTCAGTTCCTCTGGATCGTACGAGACCAGTATCCACGCATGTAAGGACCAGAAATCTTCCCACTCACTTTATAGGAAATTATTTAATTTGCGTTCCTGAGACAGTTCTTACCCATTGTGTTATTGGAATTCCTTTGCCTTTCTTGGTCAAAGATGATGATGTTGCTTCTTTTATTTCTTTGGATGGATTTCTCCCATTGGCATCATCTTCATGTTTTTTAGGTATACTTCTAATGTTCATATGAATATTCACTTCATCTCTCTGAACTTCTTTCCTTATTTTTAAAATAAGAAAACTTTGCCAGTTTTGATATTCTGTGATTATATACTAAGTAAATTGTAGAAGAAAGTATTTTTTAAAGATTTATTTATTTATTTTAGGGGGGGGGGAGGGAGTGCATAGGGAGAGAGAAATTCAAACAGACTCCATGCTGAGCACAGAGCCTGACTTGGAGCTTAATCTCATGACCCGAGATCACAATTTGAGCTGAAACTAAGAGTGGGATGCTTGATTGACTGCACCATCCAGGTGCCCCTAGAGGAAAGCATTTATTTGGGGGACATTTTTTTCCTGTTAAGGACTTTAGCCTCTATTGGGACCCTTTTTTTCTACCCAGGGTCACAGACACTTAACCATTAGGCTCTATTAGTCTGCTTGAGTTTTTTATGGTAATGCTAGATTTAAGAACACAGCCTGGATTAGAAGCCAAAATGAGCTTCAGACTCCTTCTTCCCAAATTGAACTTAACCACCCAAGCATAAGTAAAACTTGTACAACCACAGGCTATCTACAGAAATAGGGTCTGCTCCAGTTAGTCTACCATATAGAGAAAAGAAGAGTGCATATCTCCTGTGGGCAGCATCATTCCAAAAGAAAGCCAAGCAGGGACTTGGCCATATGAATGCAATGATCCTTTTTCTAAAACAATAATCATATAAACCATTCTACCTTCCACAAGAGACAACAGGTGAGAGGTGAAAGTAAGAAGGATTGCAGCCTTCTCCTTAACACTTCCAAGAAAACAGAAGGACTATGTTTTGGGCCAAGGTAAGAAAACATGGAAAGGGAGAGGTTGGTATCTCTTACACTTGATAACTATCTGTTGAAAAAATAATAACAAATGAATAAATGCCATTCTGACAACAGTCCATTCTTAGAATGTAGCATTTGCAAACTACCCACAGCCTTTTAGGTATGAGTGCAAGTTGGAACCAGCTTTTGGAGGTCAATTTGAAGCCAGGCAGGGAGCATCTCAAGAACCTGAGCTGGGTGCTGAGTCTCAATGCTTGATGCTACTAGTTGATTAAAGAGGATGAGGCTTGGGCATTCTAGTGCCTTTCAGGTCAATTTCAAGGTAAAAATTCTGGAGCCTTATTTTAAATTCCAAATGAAAAGAGAGTTAAGATGAGGAACCAGGAAGGTGAAGAAGGGTTAGCATGAATGACAGGAAGAAGGCACCTTTAGGGCTTAACCTAGTCAGAGTTCTGCTAATTCCAGTTCATTGGTTCAATGTTCTGGGTTTCAGCTAATACCAGGGGAAAGTCTACAGCAAGAATAATGGCTCTGCCTATCCTAAACACACCTGCCAGTCCAATGCAGGTGTGCCCTTCCTTCTGATCTACCTTGAATTACCCCACTCCAATTAAGTAGAGTCATTAATGTCACAAACAGTTCTGGCAGAAATTTTATCTTCAGAAAGTTTCCATGAAAACATGAATGGATGTGTTCTCTAGCCTTCTTCAAGGTATCTGTAGTAATACCTCAATTTGTAATTCAGCTGGATGCCTAAGTAATTTCAGGTAATGACAGATTTCACAAGTTACTTCTAAGAAATAGCCCAGAGTAATGTTAAGACTTAAAAGTTCCCCAAAGCCTTGTGAACTGAAAGTTCAATTTAATTCAGCATTCATTGTTGGAAGAAGAAAAGTATTAAATATGATAACATTATTCAATAAGAAGCAACATCAATTATTCTAAACGTAGAAACTATTAAGCCATTTCTGTTAAAATCAGTCATGATACAGGAATTTTCCATCATTGTTGTTCACCATTATTTTGAAGATCTTGGAAAGTGCAATAAGATGAGAAAAAAATGTTAAATTATTATAAATACTGTGAGGATATTAAATTATTTGTTTTTGATATGATTGTTTATCTAGAATTTTCAAAAGACTCTATGCAAAAACATAATGGAGTTAAAATACAGTTGGGTAAAATGATTAGATATCCAATAAATTTTTAAACCTCATTTTTTTCTCTACATAAGCCAACTATGTAAATGGAGAAAATATTCCTCTCAAAATAGTGACAAAACTATAAAATATTTAGTCATAATTTAACTAGAATGGGAGAAACACTTCCAGAATAGCAGAAAAGGACCTCCAAAAATCCATACCTTCATAAAACAACAAGAACACTGATAAAAAATTATCAAAATCAACTTTTCCAGAACCATGGAAATTAATCAAAAGCCTGTAACAATCTGAAGAATATTTATTCAAATAAAATGGCTGAATCTTGATAAGAACAATAAGCTTTCTGGCATTTTAACTTGTTTTATTCCTATTTGCCTTACCATAGTTCTGCAGTAGACTGAAAAACCAATAGCCTTACAACTATGGTAGCTATGGAAAGCGGCAGTCTAGCAGCCAGTGGAAGAAGCATAGCGGAGTTGGAGCTCTCCCAAAAGCCCCATCCAAACAGAATTGTTATTATGTGACTATCTGGTAGCTCCCAGGAAAAGCCTCATTCACAGGGCTTATCTTAGAGATGCTCTATCCCCACAGTGTTTATCAAAAACAATCAGTGACAATTTTTTTAATATCATGGCCTCTTGATATAGTGATATGAGTTGGGGAAAACAAGAAGCCAGCCAAAAATAACTTAGAAGAAAAATCTGGAGAATGAGATGTACATAGGGGAATTTGAAAAGTTCAGACATGTTTCTGGAAATGTAGAAGGCCAAATATATCTGAAGAGCTGTGTGCATACCCAGAAAATACCTGAAAAGACCTTAATCTTTCACATCTGGATGACCAGAGGCTCTGGAAAACAAGAGGTGAATGCTAAATCACAGTTGTAAACTGCTGTAGCACTAAAGTCTTCAAACACACACACACACACACACACACACACACACACACAGCTCTTTGGCAAAGGATGGGAAACTTATTGTTTCAAAGCATTTAAGGAAATCTCTGTTCAATCATTAGCTGACTACTGAGCTAACTGAGCAGAAGTTGCAGTGGCAGCACAGGACAAAGAACAGACTTCATGAAATAAGTCCAAGAAAGTCACTAAACAAGCAAACAAACAATGGCAGTAGCTACAACAACAAAATAACAAGAAATACAACAACAAACCTTGAAGTTGGTGAAGGAAATCAGATTTACAGACTTGTCATAGTGTATAATTTAGAGTGCCCTATTTTTCAACAAAGAAATTATGAGACACACACAGAAATAGGAAAGCATGGCTCATACACAAGCGGAAAAAAAGAAGTCAATAGAAACTGTCCCCGAGGAAGCCCAGATTTTGAACTTATTAGACAAAGTTTTTAAGTCAGCTATCGTAAATATGTTCAAGGAATAAAAGGAAATTGTATGTAAAGAATTAAAAGAAATAATGAGAACAATATCTTACAAAATAGAGAATATAAATAAAGAAATTATTAAAAAGAACCAAGTAGAAGTTCCAGAGTTGAAAATTACAATAATTGAAATGACAAATTCACTAGAGAAGCTGAACAAGTTTAACAGGTAGAAGAAGGAATCTTCAAGTCTGAAGATAGACCAACTGAGATAATCCAGTCTGAAGAACAAAAAGAGGGGAAAACGAACAAAGCTTCAAAGACTTTGTGTGACACCATCAAGTGTAGCAAAATAAGCATAATGGGAATCTCAGAAGAAGAGAAGGGAAGGGCAAAAACAATAATTGAAGAAATAATGGCTTAAAACTTCCCAAATTTGATGAAAAGCATTAATCTACACGTTCAAGAAGCTCAACACTCTCTAAGTACAATAAGCACAAAGCAATCCATACATGAACACATCATAGTCAAACTGTAGAAAAGCAGACAGATTCTTTAAAGCAGGAAGAGAAAAATGGTTCTTCAAAGACTAGGAAGCCTCAACAAGACTAACAGATGACTTTTCATTAGAAACTATGGAGGTTAGAAGGCAGTGGAATGTCAGATTCAAAGCGCTGGAAGGAAATACTTCAACCACAAATTCTGCACCTAGCAATCATGTCCTTCAAAAGTGAAGGAGAAATTCAGTCATTCCAAGAAAACAAAACCAAAGATTTTGTGGCTTGCAGACCTGCCCCCCAACAAACACTAAAGGGAGTCCAGAAGGCTAAAATAAAAGGATAGTAGACAGTAACTGGAATCCACATGAAGAAATAAAGAGCACTGGTAAACTTAACTTCATAGGTAAATGTATAAAACAGTATAAACGTAACTCTTTTTTAAAAAGATTTTATTTGAGAGAGAGAGAGCGAGCATGAGCAGGGGCAGAGGGAGAAGCAGATACCCTGCTGAGCAGGGAGCCAGATGTGGGGCTCGATCTCAGGATGCTGAGATCATTACCTGAATTGAAGGCAGATGCTTAACCAACTGAGACACCCAGATGCCCGCAAACATAAGTCTCTTAAAGACATCTGTAACTCTTTAAAAGACAACTGCATAAAGCAGCAGTTCATTACAAAACTGTGTTGATAGGCTTATAAGGTATAAAAACAAATAATATTTGTGTGAAAATAATAGCACCAAGGAGAGAGGAGGGAATGGAGCTATATTGGAACAAAATTTTGTGTGCTATGAAAATTTAGTTGTTATTACTCCGAATATATTATTTTAAGTTCAGATGTTAATTACAATGCCCAGAGTAACCACTAAGAAAATAATTAAATATATAAAATTAAAAGCAACAGGGTAGATCTGAGGATTTTAGTGCCCAGAATTAAGGACATTCATTTTAAGACAATGCCAACCTAAAATTTAAGATTCAAATTCCTGCAACAGGGAGTCCATTTGTTCTAGTACAGGTTATGACTGCTACTGTGGTCAAAGGGTGGGGTTCTAAGATTGGCGGACCTCTAGAATTGCATGGAAGGAACAGCAGGAAGCATTTTCCCAAAGGAGCGAATTTGGGGCAGAGAAAAAATAAATGATAACCACTAAATGTGATAAGCACAAATTAGATTACCAAAGTAGTCTATTTAATGTGACTCTGCCAGATAATTATATATAGAAAATTTGTGCTATAATATAAACACAAGTACATTTGTGAATGGGGAAAAGTGGGTTAATAGTGCCTAAGCATGGCATTAAGGAGTAGGATATGTCAAATTCTTGAATAAATTGTGAAATGCCAAAATAGAAGATTGGTTTCTGAAGGTGTTGCAAAATCCAGTTCAGTTTCCTAAGCACTGTATTGTCTCTAAGCATAAGGCATGTGAAATTAACTTGATGTCAACTTAAATAAGTTGTAGTTGATTTTTTAAATTCCAAATAAAGTTAAAAGATAAGAGACTGAGGAAAGTATGTGCAACACATACAACATATTAAAGAGTTACTATCTGTAATGTATAAGAAATTCTTACACTTTGAAAAGAAAAAGACCAGTAACTTAAGAAGGAAAACGAATGAAGTATATGAATAAGCAATTACAGAATAGAAAATCCAAAGGAGAAAAAGAATAGCTTCACTACTAATCAGAGAAATACAAATAACAGAACAACAAACTGCCTCTATTCACTTGTCAAAATGGCTAAAGTTATACAGAGCCAATCGTTACAACCTTATAGAAGGCAACCTGTTAACATTTTAAATAGACCAATCTCATACCTAGGAATTAATCCTTCAGAAATTAAAGCACCAAGGCATTTGGATATACATATAAGGATATTTATTGAAACATTCATGGCAGTGGCAATTTTTTTTTAAAAAAAGAATTGGCCATGAGTAGAGGAACTTGTGAATAAATTTTGGTATATCTAAAACATTATGCATCCCCTAAAATAAATGAATTAAAGCAATACTAGTTGACCCGAAAGGATTTTTAAGACCTATTTCATGAGAAAAGCAAGAAGCAGAGAAGTGTATATACAGAGATACGTCATTTTGTAAAATAAATAAAAAACAAAAACAACTGTATATATATATGAAGTTATGTTTGCATGCTTAACTTTTTAGATAGTTTAGAGTGAGGGAGAGTAGTGAGGGGAACAGTCAGGTAAGAAAAGATTAAAAAAGAGTGTGTCTGAGAGAAAACACAGCACACATGAAATGATTCCACGTGGACATATATAGATGGACACATGCATAAAGAAATGCATGAATATATGATCACTGAAAGACTGACAGTGGTTATTTCAGGGTGTGGGAGTTTATTTCCTTCCTTATGCTTTTATGTACTTGAACTTTTACAATAAGCACACAGTTTATATACAACCAAAGAATAGTTATTTATTTTTAAATGTGTGTGTGGCCAATTGCCATGGGGGATGAAGATGAGTCAGAAATATACCTTGACTTGCAGGCCCTGACAGTGAGGAAGCAGGAGGACACAACCAGCTGTAACATACAGCTGAACTTAGTGCTGTAACAGAAACACAGAGTGCTGGGAGAGACACTAATTGATCTCACAGATCTGACGGGGAATATCTGGAAGAACTTCATTAAAGTAGAAGGCGTTAGAGTTGGATCTTGAAGACTTGGGAGAAGTTCAACAGGCAAAGATGGGGATAAAGGGAAATCTGGGATAAGGGGAGAGTGAGCAAAATAAACAGGGGCATTAAAAACCCAGGGGGCACTCAAAGAAGAGCAATTAACCCAGTTTAGTATAACTGGAACACAGGTGTTGAGTGAACAGAAGGTAGGAAGCTTGTTCACAATTATGAAAATAGTTTATATTCCAATCGCAGAGGGGAGTTACTGCAAGTTTGTGTGTTGGGTGTGGGGGGACGGGTAAAGGTAGGAGGAATGTTTTATCAGGAGAGTGACATTCTTGGGTCTGTGTTGGGGGTGAGGAGAGACAGGAGGCAAGAAAACCAGTTAGGAAACTATTAAAATGATTCAGCCCAAGGTAATAAAAGTCTGACAAGAGCACCAATGTGGGAATGCAGAGGAGGGGAAAGATTCCAGAAACCTATCTGAGGTAAACAGGGCAGGCTTTGGTGGAAGATGGAAATCCTTCTGTGTCTGACAAGTGACCGGTTGGGAATACTCCAATCTGAGAAAGAGAATGCTGGGATTGGAGGGGGGGAGCCACATTCAAAGAAAGATTCCAAAATCTTGCTGAATGTAGAGGGAATGGTGAGAATGATGAGCTAAAAGCGTAGAGAAATTCTGAGGTAAAATAAAAGTCCCACAGAGATCAGAAAGACAAATCCTCAATGTAGAACTACAGAACTAAAGACCTAGTTCTGCTCTCTGAAGTCAGCTGTCTTAAGGAAAAGAAGAACCGGAAAGCCTTCTTAAATATAGCAATGCCCAAACAGGAGGATCAAATGGTCCTCCTCAGTTTCTTCGTGTTCCAAATGAAAGCATCTGGAGGTACAGAATGAGAACTCTGGAAAGAGCCCTGAATAAAATCTCAGACATAATTCTTGCTCTTGGGCAATCCGGCTTTTTGCTCAACTGTCTTGAGATAATCCTTGGCTATCCGTTTTTCCTTTTATTTTCCCCTGGGTAAAAAACGCTTCCTGTGAAAAGAATTCTTCTGGGTAAGTAACTTCGTGTATGAGACATCGAAGAATGTCACCACCGTCCGGCTGGGGTGGGAGCGGCCCCAGCTGGCTTTCCTCCCTTACCCCCTGGCCAGCCGAGGGTTTCCTCAAGGCACTCGTAAACATGTGGCATTTCCCAAGCAGCATTAATACGTCTGCAATTTTAAAACTGAGTAAATGAAAATATGAAAAGTCTGAACAGATTCCCGAGACGCTTTCCAAATCTCCCACCCTATGACTTCTTCAGGGTGTCTTTTTTTTTTTT
>NW_024426552.1:63001622-63032178 GCF_017311325.1 Ursus maritimus | reverse complement strand
TTTTTTTTTAAATTTTTATTATGTTATATTAGTCACCATACCATACAATACATCGATTACCCAACATTTCTTCAGGGTGTCTTAAACACAGAGAGGCTCACACATCTCTGAATGGATGGACTTCTCGTTTGTGGTTTCCTTTTAGCATTCCTGGAAAAAGTAACGCCCCGTCTCTCTGATTATAAAATAAGTACGAACTCAACGCAAAGAATCTGGAAAACCTAGAGAGCATAAAATAAGAACACTGCTTGGTGACTCCACCCCAGACATAAAAAAGGAACTTTCGCGTGGAACCCTTCCAGCCTGTTCCTGGCCAGTTTGGGCCCCGCGGGCCGGGCCGGGGCGCCGAGGGCAAGTCTCCCGCGGACGGAGGGTCTCGGAGCCCAGCGGCCGGAGGCGGGGCTGCCCCGTGCTGCCGCCGCGTGCTGCGGAGCCGGCGGGAGCCGCGTGGTCCGCCGAGAGCGCGGAGAGCGCGGCGCGTGGGGGTCCGAGGATCCGCGCGTCCTCGCCGTGCGGGCCTCCCTCGGCGAGCGCGGGGGCCGGCACGCCACGCGGGGCGGCGCCAGGGGAGGGGCGGGAGGCGCGGCCCCGGCAGCGCCCGGGCCGGAGGCGGCCGGGGAGGGCAGCGCGCGCCCCGCGCAGACCTCAGAGGCCGGCGCCGCCGTCCCGCCGCCTCCACGCCCGGCCCCCGGCGCGGCGATGGGCGCGGCCGCCTGCCCTGGCCCTTGCCCTGCCCCCCGTCCCTCCCGGTCCTTTGCAGCCCCGCGAACCGGCGAGACACCCGGGGACCGCGGGCGTCCCGCCGCCAGACGCGGGCTTGGCGCTTCTCGGCGGTCGGAGACCTGGTGAGGTGAGCAGCGCGCCCTTGAGGATCCCAAATTCGGGAGTTTGTACGACTTCTCTGTGGACACTATGTATCCACAAAACATCAAACACTTACGTGCGAAAAGGGGGAAGGGCTTTCTCTCCTTTCCAGAATCTGGGCGGTTTCTTTGGAAACGGTTAAGAAACTGTCTTCGGAACCGGAGGCGAGCCCGAGGTCGCTCACCAGGAGTGCCAGTGGCAGTTTCCTGAGAGAAGAGGGGAGGGTACTGGTATTTGGTGGGCAGGGGGGCTGTGGCTGTTGTTTCGTTCAATGAGCGACAGTCTGCTGAATTAAGAGATCCCGGAACAGTTCTCACAGCCTCCTCACGGAGCTTGGCCCCAAATCGGCCTTGCAGGGGCACGTTCCGCCCGGGGTGCGGGGTGGCTGCGTGGGAGGATGGGCTCCCTCACCGGCCGTGTGAGGTCCCGAACGGAGAAAGTTTCATTGCCTGCCAGACTGCCTCGTTCTGGGCAGAGGAGAATGGCCCGGGAAGTGCAGCATCCTTGTGCCCCAGCAAACACCCGTTTCCGACTTACCTAGAGGCCACTTGTTAGAACTCGCTGTTTGAATGGTGTGTATCTAAGTATACTCATGCTACTGCCGAAGATGAACCTTGTTTTGAAAACTGAGTTTTGCTAACATTTCAGAATAGAAATCTGTGGGGAGAGAGGTCATGGCATGCGCTTACTCTTCCCTTTGTTGGTTTTCTAGGTACAAACATGCATGAATAGCAGGCAAATTATATCCTAGCCTGTAATGAGATGTCTTTCTTGGTAGAGTCCTTTAAACCAGGATATAGAGGATAACATTAAATTATTGCCTCCCTAGGTAAAAGCGAAAGATTTTCGGGCACGGGTTAAAAGTTGGAAAAATCGTTGAATAGTTGTATTAGGCAGCAAAGCTTGCAAAGGAAAATTAATTTTTCTCCGTCAATGGCGATTTTCAGCACAGAAGGCCTTCCTCCAGGCTGGGTAGCAGCAAGTCCCTTTGAATCTGGAGAATAAAATGCGTGGGCAGGCTTTACTTGAGTTAGGGTTCCAGAAGTGTGGGGTTTGGGGTCTCTCTGGTCTCCATTTTGGCAGCCTAATTCCACTTCAGGGCCACCATTGTCTCTGGAGTGCTCCCTGTATTTCCCCTTCTCTTCTACCACCAGCTTTTAGCTTCCCCCTCTTCCTCTATAAAGTCTGGAGTTGAGCCTGGTCAGAGGCAGAGTTACGGTAGCCTGGGGATAGAGTCTAGTGAAAGCAGAATTATGGCCTCTGGTGATTTAAGGGGTGAATGGGATGAAGCCACAGACTTCCAGCCTAGAAGGCTCTCAAGAGTGGGAAAATAATGATTGAGGGAAGGAGATTCTCTGGGGAGGACAGTAGGTGCTTACAATTTGTTTCCTNNNCTGAGGATTTTAATATTTCCTTTTGTGTTGTCTGAACATAAGGGCATTTCCAGATGGGGTTGAAGGAATCTGCCCTCCCACCCCACAAATTCACATTTTATTGCACTCCCTTATAGGTTTTCAGAGAGTAATTGGGGGCAGGGGGAGAGAGAAGAAAGAAGCACCAAGGCTCTGACTTGCCACAGAGACAATTGGACATGGACTAACATGGACAGAGAAGTTGGATTTGAAAGTTGGAAGGAATGTTCCACATTTAGTTAAAAATCAGAACCTTTATTTTGCAGAAAGGTGTTGAGAAGTATAATATTCATATTTAGTTGCTGATTAATTTTGCCTGATAAAGGATGCTAATCCCTACCTCTCTTTTTTTTTATCGCCAACAATTTATTATGAAAATAATAAATACATTTTCTGACATACAGAAAAGTTACCTGCCTCACTTTCTTATAACTGTCTTGAGATATAAACTTGTTAATGAAAATCAGAGTTTGAAATCCAGAAATATCTGATCTGGCCCCAGACAGAGCTTGAATCAGAAGGTGGCTAAGAAATAGATGTGTGGGGGGCGCCTGGGTGGTGCAGTGCAGTCAGTTAGTGTCCGACTCTTGGTTTCAGCTCAGGTCGTGATCTCAGGGTCATGAGATCGAGCCCCAAGTTGGGCTCCTTGCTCAGCAGGGAGTCTGCTTGAGAGTCTCTCTCCTTCTCCCTTGGCCTCTCCCTGCTTGTGCTCTCTCTCTCTAAAATAAATAAAATCTTTTTTAAAAAAAGAAATAGATGTGTGAAGGATATTAAAATTTTGAAGGGGAAAAATCTGGATCTTATTCTGACTCTTCCCTAAGAATTGGGCAGATCTCTTAATTTCCTTCTTTTTCCCATTCTTAAAACATCAGTTGAATTACATTACTCCCCTGCTTAACACTCTCTAATGGTTCCCTTCACACTTTGAATAAAACCCAACTTTCTTCCAGGGTTTACCTTTCAAAGTCTTATGCAATCTGACCTGTTTGACCTCATATTCTGTCACTCTCCCCTCTCTTGTCCTTCCTTCTGCCTGAACACTCTTCCTTCAGATACTTGCACTTCTTCTGTCCTCAATTCATTCAGGTCTCTCTTCAGATGCAACCTCCTTGATCAGGCCTTCCATGACTGCCTGATCCAAAACAGGCTTTTGTCACTCCCTGTTCTCTGACCCTGCTTTATTTCTTCATTGCTTTTTCATTACCTGGTATTATATAGTATAGCGTTTCTTTGTTAATTGTCCAATACCCCCCCTTCAAATGTCAGCTCCGTAAGGACAAGAAATTTTTTGTTGTGTTCATGGCTATCTGTGTTCCTGTTTGGCATATTATAAGTGATTAATAAATAATTGTTGAATTAATTAGGTAATTAAATGACACAACAAGGCACTAACTCCCATAAAGGTTGCAGAACCCTTGGTAAAATACTTGAAGTCCTTTTACGTAATTTGGGCCAATCAATATTTTATAGGTAAATGATGATACTGGAGATTAGTGGCCTCTTTTATCCTCACGGCGCTTATTTTTAAAAGATTTTATTTATTTATTTGAGAGAGAGAGGGACAGAGATAGAGAGAGAGCACAAGTGGAGAGGAGAGGGAGAAGCAGGCTCCCCACCGAGCAGGGAGCCCGACAGACTCAGGGCTCGATCCCAGGACGCTGGGATCATGACCTGAGCCGAAGGCAGACGATTAACCGACTGAGTCCCCCAGCCCCCCCCACCCCCTGCCACAGCATTTCAAAGCCGAATCCTGTGCCAGAAGCTCTGCCAGTTTTGACAAACCCACATTCCAAACAAGATATAAAAAAAATGCAGTCCCAGAAATTTCCCTCATGCCCCTTTCTGGTCATCCCCACCATCCAGAAGCAAACTTTGTTATGATTCGTATCATCATAGATTCGTTTTGCATTCTTGAACATCCATATAAATGCATTCACACTGATGTACTTTTGCATTTGACTTCTTTTTGCTCCACATAGATAGAGATTCATCCATGTTGTTGAGTATATCAGTTGTTCATGTCTTTGTATTCCAAGATAATATTCCTTCATATGACTACCACGTGCTTATCCATTCTTTTACTGATGGGCACTTGGGTTGTTTCCAGTTTGGGGCTATTTTAAATAAAGCTGCCATGAACATTCTTACAGGGTCTGCCTCATCTTGAGTCCTGTGTACTTTACTTGAAAGTCTTGTTTGTGCTACCAATGCTGAGAGAAGTATGGCAAGGTTACTGGGGCTGTGACTGCAGTGGCAGCCTTCCTGCAGCCCAGTGAGTGCCTTCTCTAGACAGCTCCACTGGCCACGGACCTACCTCCCACTCCAGAGGGAGAGCACTTGGAAAATGAATGTCTGTGCAAATTGGGGAGACCTCAGGAGCATTTTCAGTGTTCTTAGATCCTTAAAAGGGACTCTGTAGCATGCCTGCTGCCATTGCTGTTGTAATCCCTTCTTCCTCTCAGCTCCCCACCCCAGTACAAGTTGACTCTAATCAGCCACTGAACATTATGCTATCAAGGAGTTTAAATATTTATGAGCAAGAGTCTTGTTCAGAGCCTGATAAAATATTTATGTGTTTCCATGGGGCATTGGTTTCCATCTAGACTTCTTAAGGTGTTTTTCTGCGGCACTTGTCATAATCATGAGGTACTCAGACAGAGATAGATGATATAGCCAGGGAATATCCCGTGTTATTGAACCCCACCTTGCAGCAGACCCTGCTTTGCAGAGGTGGGGGAGGATGAGCACACAGAAAAAATGGGCATTACTAGTGTCTGGATCAAGAGAACAATGGTGTGTGTTGAGGAAAATGTTTTGAAAAGAGAAGGGCCTGTTAATATAGCACTGCTAAAGGTGTGAATTCAGAGGGGATTGTGGGAAAGAACCTGTTAGAGTGGGGAAGAATTAATGAAGGTGGGATGCATTCATTCCAGATAGAAGCATGAAGAAACCAGCCCATAAATGACATAGTCCCTTTGACATTGATGTAGACAGGGCTTATATATGACAACTATACTGAGTGCTATAATTATCACACCTGTTATGAAACTGTGGGGAAGGCGTGGAGGCTAGCCAGGGTTTCCAGGTGGAGAGCAGAGAACTAGCTATTTCAGTAGGGATTGTTATTTTCCTCCAAGGAAGAAGTGTCTTTCTTCTCCGGAGGAGGTGTGGTGCTTTGACTGGCAGCTGTAATGTGGAAGAACATTACTTGAAAGACAGTAACTAGAGCTGGTATTTGGTATTCGGTATTCAAGTCAGGGCCAGAGTGCCGGTGTGGCTTGAGTGAGGTGAAGAGGTGGGGAGGGTCAGGTCAGGGCAGGTTTGCAGTAAGAGATAAAGCAGGAGAGCTATAGTCCAGCTTGTCGAGAACACAGGAGTGTGGACTTTAGTCTGTTTGTTGTAGGGAACCATGTAACTTTTGACCAGAGACTGGGTCAAAATTCAAGCAATTCCTGGGAAGTGCATCCAACCCAAGCAAGGCCTTGAGGTCTGTTTATGTCCAAGGTGTTTCAAGAATATTTTGCTGTGTCCAGTCTATTCTAGAGCATGTGTGATCTATTCTAAAGGAGGTAGATAAGAGGGAGGGTAGATTCATTCAACATACTCCTAGGATTGACCAGGTCTCACCAACTACCTTCTTGCTGCGCATAACATATACTCAGAATATGCCAAGTCAAATTAAATTCGTAGGCTGTATGCTGCATCCTCTGCTCTTCTCCATGGCCACTTTGCCTCATAGAGGGAGTTGAGAGGGTCTGAGTAGCCCTTTAGTACCTGAACCCATATCTGGGTCAGTGTACTTCAGATGTGGGTTGCCAGGCAACAGAGGACCCAGCAGTGAGGCTGTCAGACCATCACTGCAGAACTCAGGCCTGCTTGACCAGGCTACGGGGCAGTGACCAGAGAGGCAACTGGCAGTAGAAGGCGGAGGTCATGCAGATTGAAAACCTATAGGCAGAACTGCCTGGCCCCCTTCCACCTGTGTTCTCCCTTCATATTGCAAGTTCCTATTCAAAAGTGCCCCTAGGATGTTTCCTTTTTAGCTCATCATGAAAATAGGGAGGGAGATAGTGGTGTTAAGCCTGTCAGCATCTGTACTTTATGATGTTTGTGACAAGGAAGAGATCCTTGTGGAAGTGATGGAAGAAGAATTCCTCATTCAGTTTTCAGTGCTGCAGTGAGGAGCTTTGCATAGATATAGATTAGCAGGAAGTTCTGGAGTTCTGAGAGAGAGAAGTGATTTCGTGGTATGAGGACAAGGAAGAGCATGGGAAGGTCTCTTAGAGAAACTTCAAGGTTCTGCCCGGGGTTTTGTTGGTTGAAATTGCTCTCTTGCTGCCATGGGGACCTGTTCCAGAGTGACAATGGGAACACCCAGGAAAGAGTGCTCTGGGCTTTCCCACTGCCATTTGTCTATGCTGAAACGTCAGACTGTCAGTTGGCACTGCCAGCTATCCATCCTGATTCTCCACAGGTAACTGGGGAGACCTTGAGAGAGAAGACGGAAGCAGATGTCTTAACTAGGGAAATGGTAAGGGCCTGAACATGTGGCCTGGACTGATGGTGTGATAAGGGTCTAAAGTATTGGTAGAGCAAGACTCCAGACCAACAGTGTCCTTCTTGCCTCTAATCTGATATATTCCTGGTTTTCTGCATGAAGTGGAGTCTCCCAAAGGCCACGTTAGATGTAGCATTTACTCTGAACATGAGAACAGAATGCATGTTTAATTGAGTGTCTTTTCCAAATGGGCATTTTGATGATTGTCTGATTGTGCCCAAGCTGGTGATAGCTGCCTGCTTTTGGATGCTGTTAGGATAAACCCAGAAGATCCAATAAAGAGGGAGCAGAAAAGGTAATATCAAGAGACGGGGAAGGGAAGAGAATAGTGACCTGCTGGGATCCTAGGTACCCAGTTGTCTGCAAGTGAAAAACTGGGATGAAAGAAGATGGAGTAACTACCCAAGGGGATCTTTACATGCAAATATTGCTGACTTCCAAGGCAGCCGTAAGGAGAAAAGCAGGGCTGAGAAATGAAGGCTGCTGTCACAGTTAGTCTGAGGAATATGAATACCCGCTTGACACACCAGAATACATAGCCACACAAAACTGTGCAGATGACAAGAGTAACATGCTGTCCAAACCCCTTTTTCACTTCCACGTATTCTCTCATATTTATTTGTAATATTGGGTATATACATGAGCCACTCATCTATACTTGCAAAGCTACACAAACGCAGACCTGCTTTAAAAAGGAAGGAAAAATAAGATGAAAATAGAGAGGGAGGCAAACCATAAGAGAGGCTAAACTCTAGGAAACAAACTGAGGGTTGCTGGAGGGGAGTTGGTGGGGTATGGGGCAACTGGGTGATGAGCATTAAGGAAGGCACTTGATGTAATGAGCTGGGTGTTATATGCAACTGATGAATCATTAAATTGTACCCCTGAAACTAATACTACAGTATATGTTAACTAAATTGAATTTAAATAAAGAATTAGAAGAAAAAGTAAGTATAAAGACAAAAAGAAACTATTCCAAAATATTATCAGCAGTAGCATTATAAATGATTACTTTTTAAAAAAATGTAACCATAGATCCCATGAACACTCTAGCATTTCTATGATAATTAGGAAAACATTGAATAAAAAATCTATTAAAGAGGTTAAGCGGGGAGATAGAAGAGGCATGGGTGGAGGACAGTAGGATTGTACAAGAAGAGGAAAAAGATGTTGAAAGATGAATGATCGAAAAAGTTAATTCTTCACAGGCTGCTAGCTTCTGTACATTATTTTCTTTATTATTGAATATCATGTATCTATTATCCCTCAGAAGATCTGGAGCTTCTATCAGCATGAAACCAAATGCAGATACTGAGCCAAGTGTCATTCCTCCAGGGCCTTAATTCTATCCTGTGGGTAACAACTGGAAGGCCCACAGCTAACTTCCAGTGGTCCTCAAGGAATCTTCCACCAAAGTACTAACACAGAACACTTCAGAATTGGGCGGAAGCATCTTTCTCACAGAGTTTAATATTTATCCCTGCAGAGGCTGGGCCAGCCTTGTGCATCTCATCTCTGAAGTGTGGAACAGGAGCCAACAAAGGCTGTGAGGACTTGGAGTAGTGGGATTTTTCCAGACAAAAGCCTGTTTTATTCTCATCCATGCCTCTGCCGCCTGCTCACTGGCTCAGGCAGCCCCTGCCCCTTGGGAAGCTCTGTGGCTGCGGCTTTGGAGAGATACCTATAGTTTTTATTTCACAGCCACCGGCCTTCTCCAGGGGCACTCTCAAGTCTGTGCTTTAATTGGCTGTTGTTGGGGGACACAAGGTGAGGCCTCTCTCTGACAGCAGAAGTTACTATTTACTTCTACCCACCAGGATCAATTTAAAGCAAATGCCAGAGAACTACACTGAAACCACTGAACTCTGGGGTCTGGCATTACTTGTAATTATTAAGTCAATAAATCGTTTTTATATTTTAAATTTATTACATTTTTAAATTATAAAAGCAGTACACACTCATTGTAACAAGTCTAGTAAGACAGTCTATAAAGAAAATGTTATTAATCTCCACCTCCTCTCCCCCTCCATCTTCCTGACAAAACCACTATTAAAAGTTAAGTGTGAATTCCTTTACTCCATTTCTATCTTTAAACAAATACGTAGTTATTTTCTATTTCATATGTAAATGAGATCGTATAATACCATTTACTCTATTATTTGTTTCATTTTAGTTGTTATATACATTCTACATATATAAATCTAATTGATCCAATTTCTTATTTTTAATAGCTACTTAATATTTCTTTGTAGGACTTCCATAATTTTTCCCATTATTTCTATATTGATAGATATTCCAGTTTTCCCTCTAGTTTTTTCCCACACAACAAATTATGCTACAGTAAACATCTTACATTCATCCTTACACTTGGTTTCCATTTCCATAGGGTGATTCCCCAAACTGGCATTTCTGGGTCAAAGGGAATACACACAATTTTACTTCTCACTGTGGGTCTCCCCTACAGCAATTGTTTCCCTCTCTTCTTTTGTCTTCCTCTCCCCTCTCCCACCACCTTTCTCCAGGGGAGCCTGTGTCTTTAGGCAGGAGAGCCCTGCAGTGAGAACTCCTCCTTGCCAACTGTGGATTATATGAGCTCAGTGGGAAACGGG
Organism: Ursus maritimus; assembly: GCF_017311325.1. Taxonomy (NCBI): domain Eukaryota; kingdom Metazoa; phylum Chordata; class Mammalia; order Carnivora; family Ursidae; genus Ursus; species Ursus maritimus. The sequence goes on along the minus strand of NW_024426552.1, from coordinate 63,022,735 downwards.
GTCTGCAGTGTCTTGGTTGCATTGTGTCTCTATTGCTTCTGGTTGGCCAGACTGTTTACAGTTCCCCTTGCTCATTTATTCTGTGCTGTGGAATTATACATGGTCTTCCTCTGCGGCAGGAGCAGCATGAGCATTGTTGGGGGGGAGGGTTCAGAGAAAATAGGCTGTTATGATGCTTTCTCACAACACCATATCTGCTATGTTCCCTTTTATGCCTTTTCTTTATTTTTTAAATGCCTTTTCTTTAATAGTGGAATTGAGAAAAGTTCTTTGATTCTATCCAATTGTTTCCCTCTATTTTGAGGGATTTGAGTTTGGGGAGTTTTATGGGTATATAGTCAATCAACTACAACTTGACATGAGGATAATTAATTAAGTAGGTAGGGGTCTTGGAGCTTAAGGATCAGTGCCAAGCAACAGATGCGAACATTTTTAAACAAATGATTTTAACAAACGTGGTATTAGGAGTGTACTTCCCAGAAGTACTGGGCTTTCATTCTTAGTTTTGCTCTTGTTTGAATGTAAAACTGTAATCTGGTCCACCAGACCAGAGAGGAGTGGGATTCCCACCACACCAGGGCTGGAGAAAAATAGCAGAGAAGCACGAAGGGAAGCTGGTGAGTACAAACAAGTGAAATACAAAATGCTAACTAACAAAATAGTAAGAAGTAAATGAGATTTTAAAATCCTCAGATAAAGGATGGTGTGTGACCACGGACCTAAGAGTTCATAGACACTTTGTAGAAATTTGTGATCTCTAATTCTTGTTAGAAACCCAATTGTGAGTCTATGTTCAGAATGTAAACGTTAGCTAAATAGAGGGAAAAAAATGATGAAATTCTGTGGCAGACATTTTGATACTGGCACCCATAACACATGCTGCAACTTTTACTCAGTAGCTTTGAAATGGATTTCTATGCCCTAGACTGAAAACTAAAGGAAGAAAAGAAAACCAGGATAGAAGTTATTGCAATGAATTTCTAAGGAGAAGTTTTAACTTTGTTTGAACATGTATAAACCTGTAGAATAAGCATTAGCCTTTGTGTTAATACATACTTTTATAGAAACTTTTAATTTTCAAATACACACTGACCAGTAATAATGATAGTAAAACCAGTTCCTATAATAGGTTTGTCTTTTATAACTTAGGAATCCTGTAATGTCTCTTAATTGGTCTCATAGTTAATAGTAAGGATAGTTATATCTTATACTGTTTGCACTGTCATTTGTGTCTGTAAAGATTATCTTTAAACAGTTTGGTCTTGTCAGTAAAAAAAATTTTAAGGTTAAACATACTATAAGACAGTAAGCATCTGCGTCTGGCTGTGATGGACTATCTGGTAGTAGACTGCTGCTTCCATAGAGGACATCTAGAAAAGCTAGATTTTATTTTACTTTTTTTAATATATTTTAAAGATGTTTTATTTATTTTAGAGATAGCTCAAGTGGGAGGAGGAGCAGAGGGAGAGGGACAAGCAGACTCCTGCTGAGTGTGGAGCCTGGCATGGGGCTCAGTCTCACGAGATCATGACTTAAGCCAAAATGAAGAGTCGGATGCTTAACCGACTGAGCCACCCAGGTGCCCCCAAAAGCTAGATTTTAAAAATTTAGTTGAGTTCGTAAAAGACCTACTAAGGCAACCAGAACTTGAGAGCTAAGACCTCATAAAGAAGAGAAACTCAGTGAGTGTCTCATAGAGTAGGTTGCTTTTCCCTTGAGACATTTACTATTTACTAAGTAGCAAGTGAGGAGAAACTAAGAAGCCAAGAAAAGCAGCCACTAAGAGTCAGAAAAGCTGAGCAGAACATTCTACCGTTTGATGAGAGACCTGATTATGGAAAGAAGAGAGACAGAGAATTAGCCCAATGATCTGAGCAATTTTCCTTCCAAGTTGTTCACCAGTTTATAAGTAGCACAGACCAAGAGGTAAACAAGCCAAACAGAAAGCAGGTGCTAAAAAAGCCAAGAAGCTAATCATAGGTACTTACAATCTTACTGTGTTGGGGAGATAAAAAGTGGAATGTGGGGTCCTTCAAGGTGGAAGGGCCTGGAAAACACTGTAATGGTTGCTTTCATATCTGCTTTAATGAGTCACAGGATGCCCAGATATCTGGTTAAACATTATTTTGGGGTGTATCTCTGAGGGTGTTTCTGAAAGAGATTAGTATTTGAATTGGTGAACTGAATAAAGCAGTAGGCCTTCTGGAATGTAGGTGAGGATCATTCAATCCATTAAGGTTCTGAATAGAACAAAATGGCAGAGGAAGTTTGGAATTTCTCTGCCTGACAGTTTGAGCTGGGACTTTGAGTTTCTCCTGTCCTTGACGCTCTTGGTTCTCAGGCCTTCACTCTTGAGCTGCCATCTACACCACCAGCTTTCTGGCTCACAGGCCTTCAAACTCTGCTGCCATCTTTCCTGGGTCTCCAGCTTGCAGATAGCAGATCACAGAATTTCTCAGCTTCCTTAATTCCATGAGCCGTAGAACCTTATAATAAATCTCTTTTATTGATATATAAATTACTCGTTTTGTTTCTCTGGAGGACCCTGACTAATACAAACATCCTAAGCTTTCAGTTGGGACTTCTGAAGAACTATGTCTAGGAGTTAGCCCAGAAATAGACCTGGTCTTACTGAAATTCAAATCTAATTCCCAGTCAGATCAGTCACTGATTGGATTAAAGTAATCTGGTTTTCTTCTAGCACCCTAGCAGAAGCTAAATAACATATTCATTGGAGAAAAGAAAATGATCCAGAACCACTATATTTTTATTAAGTGGTTTCTGATATTCAGTGAGACAAAACAAAACAAAAGCAGGCATACCAAGATACAGTTTCCAGAATATGGTGCAGAAAGAGAGAATGCAGACTCCTTGCGTTGAGAAGACAGTTTCAAGTCCAGGGAGACCAAGGCAGCTGGAGTTTACAGGACAGAGTATCAAAGTGAAGAGTACACAGAGAATTCCAGAGATTCTCACAGAGTACACCAAGTAAGAAACTGAGTGCTGGTCAACATACGACTGTAAGGAAACTACCTAGAGATGGAAAAAGAACCATTCAAAAGGAACAGTACTTGCTGCTCACACAGGGCTGGGAATAGTGCCTGTTCCCACTGGTCATACTAGAAAAGCTAGTAACTCAGAGGGTTTTGGGTAGTGTGCTCTGAGAGATGATGCCTTAGCAGTGGGGAATAATTAGCCCTACATTGACCACTGCTCTGATATTGCCTAACATCTTAAAAGAAGACCCAAAAGGGCCAAACTATTCCCAATTAATTTAACCACATCCCAGAACAATGTCCAAGAATATTTAATATTAGGTGTAATTAGGGTGTTCCTGGAGGGCACAGAAAAATATTTGAAGAGATAATGAGTGAAACATTTTCCACAAGTTAAGGATAGCAGTGATTTCTCATCAAAAACAATTCAAACAAAAAGGCAGTAGAATAACATCTTTAAAGTACTGGGAAAAAAACCCAAACCTTTCAACCTAGAATTCTATGCCCAGTGAAAGTATCTTTCAAAACAAAGGCAGAGTAAAGACTTTTTCAAATATATAAAAGCTGAAAGAATTCTTCACCGACAAATGTGCACTGCAAGAAATGTTAAAGGAAGCTCTTCCAGCAGAAGGAAAATGATATCAGTAGGAAATATGGATCTGTTAAGAAAGAAAGAAAGAAAGAAAGAAAGAAAGAAAGGGCACCAGACATGGTAACTACATAGTGATTTGTCTTATGATTTAAGCCTCTTTTAAAATATAATTGAGAGTTTAAAGAAAAATAAAAAACAATATGGGGTTTATAACATATGTAAAAGGAAATGTATGACAATGAGCACAAAGGCTAAGAGTGGAGATATGGAAGTATATTGTTATACTACATGTGAAGTGATATGGCATCATCTGAAGATAGACTGACAAATTAAGATGTATCTGTAAACACAAAAACAATCAAAAAGAAAATAAAACAAATAAGCATAGCTAATAAGCCAACAAAGAAATAAAATAGAAACATGAAAATACTTAATTCACCTATGAGAAGTCAGAAAAGGAGGAAAAAGAGGACAAGGAAGAGATGAGATAAATAAAAAACAATAGCAACATAATACATTCAAGTTAAATATACCAATAACTACTTTAGATGTAAATGATCTCAACACCTCAACTAATGGTTAAGGATTTAAAAAAAAGACAGGATTTAAAAAAAAGCAAAGCCACCAATATGCTATGTACAAGAAACATACTTCATATATTATGACACAAATAGATTAAAGGATGGAAAAGATTTACCATGCTAACACACTAATCAAAATATAGATAGATTGCAGCACAAAAAATATTAATAAAATCAGTTCATAATGATAAAGTAGTCAATTCATCAAGAAGACATAACAATATTAAACATTTATGCATCTAACAACAGAGTTTCAAAATACATGAAGTAGAAATGATATGACTTCAAAGAACAATCGGCAAATTCATAACTGTAGTCCAAAATTTCTTTTTTTAAAGATATTTATTTATTTATGTATTTAGAGTGTGAGCAGGGAGAGGGGCAGAGGAAGAGGAAGAGAGAGAATTTCCAGCAGGGTCCGTGCTCAGCAGAGCCCCCCTGGGGTCTCCATCTCACCACTCTGAGATCATCACCTGAGCCCAAATCAAGAGTTGGATGCTCACCCAACTGAGCCACACAGGTACCCCTCCAGTTCAAAATTTCATTGGCTTTTTCCCAGTAATGGATATAACAAGAAGACGGAAAATAAAGATATGGAAGAAGGAGCCAACAGAATCATCTTGACCTCACTGATCTTTATAAAGCACTTTTCCTCTCAACAGCAAAATAGTCATTCCATTCAAGTACACATGGAACATTTAGATAGACTATATTCTAGGCCATACAACAATTCTCAGTACTTTCAAAAGGATTCAAGTCATACAAGGTATGTTCTTGACCACAATAGAATTAGTTAAGAAATCAGTAACAGAAATCATCAAATATTTGGAAGCTATTTAATGCACTTCAAAATAGCTCATGAGTCAAAGAAGAAATCAAAACGGAAATTAGAAATTATTTTAGATTGAAGGAAAATGAAAAGTAATGTATCAAAAGCAGTACTTGGCTGAAAATTTGTAGTGCTTGAGGGTTTGTAAGAAGAAAAGTCTCAAATTAATATTCTTAGCTTCCATCCTAAGTAACTAAAAAAAAGAAGAGTAAATGAGACCCAAAGTAAGCACAAGAAAGTAATAAATATCAGAGCAGAAATCAATAAAATAGATAACAAAAAAACCAGTAGAGATCAATGAAAGAAAATGTTGATTGATTTGTGACTATCAATACAATCATTAAGCCTCTAGTCAGATTGACAGGCTAAAAAGAGCAGACACAATTTACTAATGTTATGAATTAAAGAGGTGACATCACTATAAATTGTACAGATAGTATAAAAACTTTATCCCAATAAGTCTATCAACTTAGATAAAATGAACAGATTCCTTGAAAGGGACAAACTACCAAAGTTCATTTAAGAAATATTAGAGAGTGTGAAAGCCCACATCTATTAAAGAAAGTCTCAGCAACCTAGGAATAGAAGAGAACTTCATTGCAGTCTCTCCTTTGCTGTCCCGCCTGCTGCTCCTTTGCAGTGTTTTCGATAGACTTCTGTCTCCTTTGTTCTGCCTTGGGTGAATTCTTTCACTGCTCACACCACCAGCCTCCACCCCATTGGGTCCCCCCACATTTGGCAGAGCCCATACAGGGACCCTCTGCCAGCCTAGGACTTTCCTTGGATTCTCTAGGAATTTCTTGGAACTTTCCCTCCATGGACCAACTCCAGTACTCCTTGGGAAACTGAAAACCTCCAGCAGAGGTTACTCCTTGGTGAGGATACAAAGCCCCATGGGGGAACCAGCGGGACTGCCCTTGCCCGGAAGAGTGAGGGATTTCCCCTCTTGCCCTTCAGAGGGATCCTTCCCTCCCTCTCTTTTCTCTTTTCAGCCCTTCAGAGGTCTAACTCTAGTATTCCTCAGACAACTGAAGATCTCTAGCCAGGGCAGCTCCCCATGTGGTCTGAAGGTCTGAGGGTGAACAGGTCAGATTGTCCATGCCTGTGAAGGCAAAGCCCTTTCCTCTCCTCTCCCACTCCATCCCCCTGAGGTTTCCATTCCCAAAGTGTGCAACAGTTGGCAGTGGAAGCTCGTCCAGGGTGAATCCGCACACATTATGGACTCAGTTGGGACCATTTCCTGACATTGTCTGACTCTCAGTCACCTTGCTTCTTTCAGCCTCCCCCCTACCCTCTTTTTTCCTTTGTTCCTGCAGATCCAGCCACCATCTTGATCTACAGGAAATATATATTCCTACCCGTCTGAGTGAATCCAACAATTCCATGTACAAATTATAATTCAACAAGGATCCCACCCGATACCATCAGAGGGTCCCCTCCCCCTAAATCCCATGGGCCTGGCCACCAGGGAATTTCACTCACATTGCCTGTCAGCATGTTAATATAGTACCATGCTTTGTCTATAACTGAATAGAACCCCTAATGGACTGACAAGTTTAGGTAGGGACAGCATGCCCCATGTCCAGCACGAAGCAGCTGCTGAAGATGAGACCTTCGCCCAAATGCCAAAGATTTGTTGTTGATCTGTCAAAGGGGAATGTAGAGGCCACTTTTAGGCAACAGTTTGAGCAATAGAAACCTGAGTAAGGTAAAAAGGCCCACACTGACCACTGGGCTAAATGCAAACAGGCTCATTAGGCAACCCATCTCAAAATATTCATAAGCCCTAGCTGACCAATGGGATACTTACAACCAGGCACAGGAAGATTCCATACATTCCCATACCTCCTCAGTCTCCCCGCTAGCTATAACCCCCACCCCCACTGCCTCATGCAGACAGTATCCTTTGCTGTCCTGCCTCTGCTCCCTTGCAATAAATTTCTATCTCAATAAATGAATGAATGAATGAACAAATGAATGAATGAATGAATGAATGAACTTCCTTAACCTCATAAAGGGAATCCATTGAAAACCTGCATCTAACATCATATTTGATGATAAAAGACCAAATACTTTCTCCCTGAGATCAAGAACAAGACAAGGATGACTACTCTTACTCATTCTATTCAACATTGTCTTGGAGGTCCTAGCCAGTACAATAAGATGAAAAAAATTAATAAATGAAAAGCATCCAGTATGGAAAGAAAGAAGTAAAACTGCCTTTATTTGCATGTGACAGGATCATCTATATAGAAAATTCAGTGGAATCTACAAAAAAGTTACTAGAACTATTAAATAAGTTTAGCATGGTTGCAAAATACATTACAGACACCAATTGTGGAAATATATAGTGTTAAACAATCACAATTGAAAGTAAAAAATTATAATAGCCTAAAAATATGAAATACTTAGGGATAAATCTGATAAAAACTATGCAAGAGCTATACACTGAAAACTACAAAACCTTTCTGAGAGAAAGAAGACCTAAATAGATGGAGAGATACACCTTGTTCATAGATGGTATCAGCTGAATGTTTATGTCCCCCTCAAATTCATTTCTTGAAATCTAGTCCTCAATGTGATGGTATTTGGAGGCAGGGTCTTTGGAAGATAATTAGGTCATGAGGATGTAGCCCATATAAATGGGATTTGTGCCCTTATAAGAAGAGGCCAGAGAGCTAAGTAAATCTATTTCCATCATGTGAGGATACAAGTCAGCCATTTGTACACTGGAACAGGGCTCTCACCAGAATTCAATCATGCTTGTACCATGATCTTGGACTTCAACCAAGATCATGAGAAATTAATTTCTGTTGTTCATAAGCCACCAAGTCTATGGTATTTTGTTGTACCAGTTAAGCTAAGACAAGGGGTAGAAGGCTCAATATTGTTAAGATGTTGATTTTCCCCAAATTCATCTATAGTTATAATGCAATCCTAATCAAAATCCCAGATGCCCTTCTTATAGAAATTAATAACCTCATTCTAAAATTCATGTGAAAATGTGCAGTATTTAGAATAGCCAAAACAACTTTTTTTAAGGAACAAAATTGGGACTACTACTACCTGTTCATTATTTTAAATGCAGGAATGGTTTTACAGATGTATATACATGTCAAAATTTATCAAATTGACACTTTTAAATATTGGTAGTTTATTATATGGAATTTTTACCTCAGTAGAGCTGTTTTATTAAAAAGCCAATGGATGGGAAAATGAGAGTAAAAAAATACAATAAAAGGAACATGGAACAAGCTGGAAAAATAAATAGTAACATAATAGATATTTAACTCATTTATGTCAATAATTATTGTAATAAAAATACTACTCTAATTAAATGAGAAAGATTACTATTAAAGAATAAACATATTAAAAATTATTGAAATATTTTAATTGCTGACAGAGTTTGTCATAGCCTTTATTATCTTAGTGAACCACACTTTATTTGTGGGTAGCCACAAAGAAATATTTGATTTATGAGAATAATATAAGGAAAAACTTAATTAAAAACTTCTCTCTTAACACCAAAAAAAAAAAAAAAAAGACCAGTCCAATTTAAACATGGGCAGAGGATCTTATTAGACATTTTCCAGAGAAGACATATAGAGAACCAAGAGACACATGAAAATATGCTCACCATTACTCATCATCAGGGAACTGCAAATCAAAACTACAATTAGATATCACCTCACACCCAGTCAAAATGGCTAGTATCAAAAAGACAAGAAATGACATGTATTGGTGAGGACGTGGAGAAAAAGAAACCCTTGTGCACTGTTGGGAATGTAAATTGGTGAAACCACTGTGGAAAACAATGTAGGGTTTCTTCAAAAAATTAAAAATAGACATACCGTATATCCAGTAATTCCTCTACTGGGTACGTACCCAAAGAAAATGAAAACACCTCTGTGTTTACTGCAGAATTACTTACAGTAGCCAAGATACGAAAGCAACCTAAGTGTCCGATAGGTAAATGGATTAAAAAGATGTATATGTATATATCTATACAATGGAATATTACTCAGCCATAAAAAGAATGGAATCTTGCCATTCATGATAACATGGATAGACCTAGAGGGTATTAGATTAAGTGAAATACGTCAGAGAAAGACAAATACCATATGATTTCACTTATATGTGGAATCGAAAAAACAAAACAAATGAACAAAGAAGCAAAACAAGCAGAAACAGACCCACAAAGACAGAAACCACCTGAGTAGGGTGGGAGGGTAGGAAGACAGGCAAAATGGGTGAAGGAGAGTGGGAGGTGCAGGTTTCCAGTTATGGAAATCATGTGAATGAAAGGTACTGCGTAGAGAGTATATAGTCAGTGGTATTGTGATAATGCTGTATGGTAGCTACACTTGTGGTAAGCATAGAGTATAGAGTTGTGGAATCACTATGTTGTATGCCTGAAACTAATGTAACATTGTATGTTGTAGTTTGAAATGAGTCTCTTCACTTGGGATGATTGAGGTAATTTATGGGGGTGGTTGATGGGCGGCCCGTGATTTTACATGTAAAATATTACGTTTTTGTATGTTTCTCAGGAGAGGGTCTATAGCTTTCATCAGCATCTCACGTCCAAAAAAATATTTAAGAATCATGGTTCAAAGAATAAAAAAATTGCTTTTCTAAGTGTCTATTTTCTTTTTTTTTTTTTTAAAGATTTTATTTATTTATTTGACAGAGATAGAGACAACCAGCGAGAGAGGGAACACAAGCAGGGGGAGTGGGAGAGGAAGAAGCAGGCTCATAGCAGAGGAGCCTGATGTGGGGCTCGATCCCATAACGCCGGGATCACGCCCTGAGCCGAAGGCAGACGCTTAACCGCTGTGCCACCCAGGTGCCCCTAAGTGTCTATTTTCTTAACACTACTTCTCTGAAATTAATTTCTAGTGAACAAGTCAAATGACCTGACCCGTGCATGCGTAAATGAGCTTCATCACAGCAGCGTGAACTAACCAATCACAGGTTATTTCAAGGGTTTGTATGGGTTAAACTTTGGTGAAAGCCCTGTAGTTCCTTTAGTTGGACTATGATTCTCATGGTGTGATTCCCACACCAGCAGCTGCAGCATCACCTGCGAATTTGCTAGAAATGCAAATTCTCAGGACCTACTGAGTCAGATACTCTTGAGCTGGGGGCCAGCAATCTGTTTTTTAAGGAGCTCTCTAGGTGATTGTGATGCACGCTGAAGTTTGATAACCACTGTGTTAAACTATACCTAGAAAAGCCCATTCTCTACCCCCTGCTTCCAGGCCAACTTTAGGACAGTTTGTTAAGGCAGTGGCTGCAGAAGGGACAGTCTAGTTTGATGGCTTGTATTTTCCATCTTTTATCCTCACAGAGCCAGAACTGCTCTCACACGAGTGTACTGGGTTGCACAGCAACACAGAACAACAGTTTAGAGAAAATCAGTGTCTAACTGAAGGAATTTAGAGACACAGCATGAAAGTTCACTCATAAAAATTCTGACCAGGAGGCTTTTCAGAGAAGAGCCCCAGTAATTCCAAAGGCCTTGGATCTCTACTGCTTTTGAGGAGGAGAACATTCAGTCTCCCAAACTGACTGAAGCTCAGGAACAAAGTTTTGTTTACCTTTTTCCAGCTGTGTGGCACCCTCACAAATGTCCCTTAAAGGAGTACTCAGTATCATCCTTGACTCTGTTTGCAACGTAGGTTCAAGAGTTCACTCAGCCTCCGTTCTGAGTAGCCAAATGAGGTCTTAGCTATAGCAGCATAAAACTGAGCTGTCCAAAACTAGCCTCTGAAATGTCAAATGATCATTCTCAGGTCCTTCTGTTACCTTCTGAAGCTTGATTTGTCGTAACACCTTACTGTTTTGTTGATGAATAATAGCATTGAGCACTTCACAGCAGCTCTCATTAAAGGAGGGCAGCCAAGTGGAATTCATTCTTGGCTCTTAATAGTTTTCAAATGAGAATTTTATTGCATATTAATGAGCACCAATTGACATTTGTGACTGGTTTTTATGGAAATCATGCATGTATAATTTGCATAATAGTACCTAAGTGCTTTTAGGTAACAATGCAACTCTGAGAAGTTGGTGAGGTTTAAATATGTTGTTTTTTCAGGGTGGTTTTTTTTTTTTTTTTTTTTTTTGGTTTAATTCCCAGCTCCAGTCTCTGGCAATAGTGTTGGAATATTAACAGGTCTCTAGGATCTGTCTGTAAGGGGTCTCTAGGATCTGTCTATAAGGCAATAATGATTCACTGCTCGGTTTGTGTGGTTGTGCCAGCTTAGACTGAGAGCATAGAGAGAGTCAGCAAAACACGTCAGGGCAGGGTTCTAAAAGCAGGAGATGCTCCCACTGTAGTCAGAGGGGGATGTGCTAGCCCTCCATGAATCAAACCCCCCGCTTCTCCTGAGTTACAGGAGTATCTAGACGGTCCTGAGGATTGTTCCTAGAAATATAGGACCCCTATGCTCTGTGATGTTTTGCAAATGTCTCTGGGTCCACTTCAACAAATATGTATTGATCGCCTACTGTGTACCAGGCACTGTGCTAGGTGCTAGAGCAAGGACACTTTAGCTTGTTCCCTGCTGCATCCTTAGCTCTTAGCACTGTGACTATTGCATAATAGTTAATCAATCAATATTTATTGAATTAATGCACATGGCCTCTACCAATCTGATTGTAAATACAGTATAAAGATCACTACTCATAATGTTTGAAGATACATTAATGATTCAGAACTTGGGATTCTGTTAGGATATTTAGAGAAACAAGATGAGTAACCTCAATTATGCACCCCCAAGTCTTCTGTACAAATGACCCTTCTGTATCATGGAAATGAAATAAACCACTATTCATTGGTGATCTAGTATGTATCAGTTATATTTGCATACATCCTATACATCATATGATTTAATCACCAGCAAAACCTATGAGGTGTAGATAGTATTATCTTCATTTCATTGAGGAGTCAGCTAAGAATTGGAGAAGTGACTAACCTAAGGCACCACAGATAGAAAATGATGTATCTGAGACTTAAATTCATCCTCAGCTTTGTCCATTGCAGTGCCACTTATTACTGCCAATGGTTTCTAGGATATGTGAAGTGAAACCAAATTCCCAAGTACTAGGATGGAGGGTTGAACTGGCCCAGGGGCCCTGGGATGTGCCCCGTATTCGGTTGACCTATGTTTATAGTAAACCTACTATTTCCAACACTGTTTCCTATATCCTGTGGGGAACCCAATCCAATAACCAGTCTGATTCAGTGTAATTTTATCAAATAGGCAGTTAAGTCTAAGCATTATATAGTAAAGGAAGAAATCAGATTTAGTAGAAGAAAAGTTATAAGTAATATGAAACTAAGGTTCAGTATTATTTTCTATAATGTTGAGCAAAAATATTCTCCAGATTTTGGAAAGATCACTAAGTGTGGACTGGGTAGCACAGGAGGAGAAAGGCTTTGGGTGGGACACAGGAATTAGGAAAGAATGGTGATATAGTTCAAGAATATATACAAATCCCAAGGATTCCAAAGCTCTGCTTTCTCTGAGATCCACACAAGACTAAGGGAGTGAACCAAGTCCACTCCCCTTCCTCACTCCCCGCCACCTCCCACCCTTGCCAAGGGACACCCAGTGATTCCATTCTGCTTTTAAGATCCCCTAAGACAGATGTATTTGCAGCAGCCGTCTCTCCCCAGACCTTTCCTCCAGTGAATCAGGATTCCCTGCACAAGCCCTGCCCCAGGGTCCTTTTGGGATGATCACTCAGAAGCCAGGTATGTGGAAAACCTAATTGGAGGAACTTCAGAGACTTCAAAAATAAACTTATCATCTCCCCCTCTTTTATAAGGCAAATCTGAGGTTCTGAGGAACAGATTAATTCAGTCTTCTTTACATTTTGGGGAGAAAACATACAAGTTCTTTCAAAACTTATACTCTCCCAAGAGAATATTCTTTCTCTTTCCACTGTGTTCCTTCTCCCTCTTGGACCTCCTCCACAGCCTTCTAACAGCAGCCCTAGAGTTCTTACCCCTATGACCCTGCCTGCTTCCGCAAGTCCAGGCCTCGCCCAGCTGTCCCAAACGTGTGACAGGGCAACCACAACTTCCTTTAAAGGTCTTTAAAGTAGCATAGAAAGAGTCCTGAACTTGAGACACCTAGATTCTCTTCCTACTGTAGGTGATCCTGAACCTCTCAACCTCTGAGGACTATTTCCTTACCCATAAAATGAAGAGATTGGACTTCATGATATCTGTGGTTGCTTCTTGCCCCACCATTCTGTAACTGAACCCTGACTAAACATCTGTTCCTATATATGCAATACTTTCACACCCTAATCTCATACTCATGCTCTCTTGGAAAGTATTTACAACTGTGAGCCATCTCCTGGATGAGGATCTGTGTGGCGGAGGTTGACTACCCTCTGTCCTGCCTGCTGCCCCATGAAGAGTAGTGCATGCTCAGGAATAGAAGTGAGTTTTACTCTTTGTGTAAGTGACCTGTATTTGGGGTGTTTGTAAATCTGCTACCAGAACATAACACAAGGCATTCAAAGGCAATTAAAAATGCATTTTACATTCCCTGCTGTTTATAATTATCTGTGTATCTGCTGCCTGTATTAACATAGTTAATGGTGAGCTAATACATTAGACAACTTTGGGGCCCAGAAGGAATCTTAGTGAACATCTAGTACAGTGCTGCTGGTGGTGGTGGTTTGAATAAATACATTTTCTATGCATTTGCATGTGGTTCTGTCTTATCCCATTTAGTGGGTAACCTGAGGCTGAGATACTTCGAATAATGTATCTATTTGCTCACATTGGGTAGAAACATCCCTATTACTCCAACTGTCTCTTCCCCTTCTTTTAATATAAAACAGTTGGTGGGATGAAAAATAGGAGTTAAGGAAATCAGGACAAAGGGAAAATAGAAGGTAATAAAATAAGCCAGAGATACCTAACGTTGTACAGCTGCTGTAAGTGAGCCACGCATTTGGCTCCACACTTCACAGAGGCCAAGAGAGAGAGGAATATACTATGCATGATATAAAAATGTTCCAGAAAAAAGTTAACTTTTCCTAGTATTCAAGAGGAAGAGAAATTTATACCATGTTTCCTTATGGAGGATCCACTAAATCAGTGTTGTAGATAGACTACACCATCAACAATATCTTATTAATACTTACAATGCTAAATTCATTCATTCATTAAATAAGCATTTATTGAGTGCCTACTGTGTGCCATATGTTTCAGTGCATTACAGTTGCAATTCTTTTTGGTGTTCAAATTATCCTGTCATTGGCCAGGAAGAGCCAGTTGACACCTATGTCCTTTTAACATGATTCTGTAGTCTCTGATATTTTTTTATTTTCTAGTATGACAAGATGTCCCAGATTGATCTTGTATATTTCCATCTCCATAACTTAAATTGGCTATTCCACTAAAGAAACCTGATTCCTTTTAGTGAGTGGTTTTAGAGACCCAAATCTGGGTACTCAGAGTGTTTATTGTTATTAGGTTGTAATTATTCCCAAGCCTCAGTTAACAGACTAGAAAATATGAGTGTTTTAAAAAGAGGAAAATAAATTCTAAGATCCTACTGGTATTTCTAATTTTTTTTTTTAGCTTTTTAACAATCTTTGGTATTTTTTTTCACTATTTTTAGATTTTATTTATATTTAGTTAACACACAGTGTATTATTAGTTTCAGGAGCAGAATTTAGTGATTCCTCAGTTTTATATAACACCCAGTGTTCATTAAATCAAGTGCCCTCCTTAATGCCCATCACCCAATTACCCTATCCCCCCACCCACCTCCCTCCAGCAACTTTGGCTCATGGTTTGTTTGCTTCCCTCTCTGTTTTTATCTTATTTTATTTTTTCCTTCCCTTCACCTGTGTTCATCAGTTTTGTTTCTTAAATTCCACATATGATTAAAATCATATGATATTTGTCTTTCTCTAACCGACTTATTTCACTTAGCATAATACGCTCTAGTTGCAGCCACATCATTGCATGGTATTTGTAATTTAAATTAAAGATAGAAAGGTATTTACTGGGGTGCCTGGGTGGCACAGCGGTTAGGGGTCTGCCTTGGGCTCAGGGCATGATCCCGGCATTCTGGGATCGAGCCCCACATCAGACTCTTCCACTATGAGCCTGCTTCTTCCTCTCCCACTCCCCCTGCTTGTGTTCCCTCTCTCGCAGGCTGTCTCTAACTCTGTCGAATAAAATCTTTAAAAAAAAAAAAAAAAGAAAGGTATTAACTTATTTTTATATGTGAATCTCTTTTCTTTCACTTTGAAAATCTTAGTTCCTGATAACATAGCCATAATTACTTGTTTGCTTTACCTAATAGATACTTATATGTGGGTATATGTATATATGTGTATGTATCCATATATATAAAATAGGAATATTACCCATTTAATGCAGTTTAAGATTTCTTTATGGGTACTTTTTGTCCTTTGGAAGTATAGTCAAATTACAGTTACTTAAATTCTTTATGAGGTTTTACCATCAACTCAGTACAGTTAGATTAGTTTATTTCAATTTGTTTTTAATTTTTAGAGATTGATTTTCTTCTTTCTGATTTAATTTTGCTTTTAAATTAAGTGAAATATTTACATGGTTTCAGAGTCAAAACTATAAACATTGAGAGGTCTGTTTTACCTCTCTGTCCCCTCCCCCTTGTTCTTTTCCTCCTCTTTTAGGTGATGCTTTTATTCTTTCATTGTTTCTTTTTGAAAATAATCCAATGACCTATATGGATGTCATGTCTTTTATTACACAAAAGACAGCACGCTATATATGTTGTGTTGCATCTTGCTTTTTTTTTTTTTTTAAACAATCTGTCCTGGAAGTCATAGCAGTATATAGATATTTTCTCATTCTTTTTTAAAAAATGGAGATAGTCCTCATTTTTAAAAACTAATTATTATACGAAAGCAGATTAATTTTTCTCAGGAGGTGAGGGTACTGGTGGACAGGAGGAGTGGTGGAAAGAATATGCCAAGGTGTTAGTACTTAATTCTGGGTGTTTGGGGTGCCTGGGTAGCTCAGTTGGTTGAGCGTCTGCCTTGGGCTTGGGTCATGATCTCAGGGTCCTGGAGTTCAGCCCCATCCAGCCCCACATCAGGCTCCCTGCTCAGCAGGGATTCTGCTTCTCCCTCTCCCTCTGTGCTCACTCTCTCTCTTTCAAATAAATAAAACCTTTTAAAAACATTCTGGGTGTTTGATATTTTCTTCCTTGTACTTTTCTGAGTTTTAGAAATATTTATGAATTTAAAAGCTATTTTATTTTATTTTATTTATTTTTAAAAGATTTTATTTATTTATTTGACAGAGAGAGAGACAGCCAGCGAGAGAGGGAACACAAGCAGGGGGAGTGGGAGAGGAAGAAGCAGGCTCCCAGCAGAGGAGCCTGACATGGGGCTCGATCCCACGACTCCAGGATCACGCCCTGAGCCGAAGGCAGGCACTTAACGACTGAGCCACCCAGGCGCCCCTAAAAGCAATTTTAAATACAACTGCATACCAGAACAGCAAAGGACAACTCTCAGGAATCACTGACATATGAACATCTAATGGAATTAGATCAAAGAGGGAAAGTTCAGGGGAGAGTGTGCATGAGAAGGTTCTGTAGATGGTGGAACTGGGCCTAAACAGAGAGCTCTAAATACTCCATGAGGGTTACCTGACATAAGAGAAATTGCTCATAAAAAGGAAAGAAGCAAATCCTCCTAAAACTTTGTTTGCTCAACTGATCCTTGTTAGATGACTCTGAATATTTCCTGCAAGAACAGGAAAGAGATTGATGTAGAGAGCTGTTATAATTTTCACTGTGAATTAAATTTTGATATTTTTATTTATGTGGCCAAACCTGGCAACCTCCTTTAAAATTGCTTCATTCCCCTTGTGACATTTCCAAATGCTCTTGCCCTGATCTACCTTTCCATCCGTTGTCTTTAACACCTTCAAAATATTATTTAATTTATTTAGCTGTTATGCACACTGGTGGTTGTTTGTAATATGAATTCTATAAAGATAGGGATCTTTCTTTTGTTCAGCAGTGTATTCCAGATGCCTAGAACAGTGTCTGTCACATTGTTAGTGTTCAAAAAAAAAAAAATTAAGTGAATGAATACTAGCAACAGAATTTTGGGGGAAAAGGAATATGTAACCATGGAGTTCTGCATTAATGTATATGCAACCTTTCCTTTCACATTCATCTCATAGCTTCATGGCCCTGGGAGCCTTTTATGATTCAGCTTTATTGTTGGTAATGCAGGCACCAACTCCACTAGCAATGGGAATATGAACCAAGGCAGTTGTGTTTGGAAAATGAGAGGGTATAGAGGATACGGATGTAAAGGAGAATTCAGTATATGTGTATTTTTGCAGTAGGTACATGCTTATAAGCATTGCTTTAAAAAATAACAAAAACACTTTTTTTTACATTTACCGACATGTTTACCATTTCTAGCACCCTTCATTCCTTTTTATAGATCCAGATTTGCATCTGATATCATTTTTCTTCTGCCTGAAGAACTTCCTCTAACATTTTTTTAAAAAGATTTTATTTATTTATTTGTCAGAGAGAGAGAAAGAGAGAGAGAGCACAAGCAGGGTGAGCAGCAGGCAGAGAGAAAAGCAGGCTCCCCACTGGGCAAGGAGCCCAATGTGAGACTCGATCCCATGGACCCTGGGATCATGACCTGAGCCGAAAGCGGACTCTTACCCAACTGAGCCACCCAGACACCCCTCATCTAACATTTCTTGTAGTGCATGTCGCTCAGATTTTTTTTGTCTCGAAATGTCCTTTTTTTTTTTTTTTAACCTTTTCACTGAAACACATTTTCACTGGGTATTATATTCTGGGTTGATTTTATTTTTCTTTCATTACTTTAAGATGCTTTTCAGTTCTCTTAAGGCTTACATAATTTCAAATGAGAAATCTGTTGTAAGTCTTACTGTTATTCCTCTGTACATAATCTAGCTGCATCTCAAATTTTATCTTTATTGCAAGTGTTCAGTAATTTCCTTATAATGTGCATTAATGTATGTATGTGTGTTTTAACATTTATTCTGCTTGGGTTTGGTTGAGCTTCTTGGATCTGTAGGTATATACTTTTTATCAAATGTGAAAAATTTGTGGTCATTTCTTTCGAATATTTTTTTTCTATTTCCTCCCCCCCCCCTTTATCCCCTGGGATCCAATTACATGTTCATTAGAGCTCTTGCTATTGTTCCATAAGCCACTAGAGCTATGTCCATTTTATCAATTGTTTTTCTCTCTGTGCTTCATTTTGGATAATTTCTAATGCTTTGTCTGCAACCATTATTTTATCTTTGTAGTGTCTAATCTATTGTATTTTTAATTTCAGGATTATATTTTTATCTCTACAATTCTATTTGGGTCTTTTTTGTATTGTTCACTTCTCTCCTCATTTTGTTCATGTTCTGTTTCATATCTTTGATCATTCTTATAATAGTTGTTTTAAGGTCCTTGTGTGCTGATTATTTCATTTCTGTATTTGTTTTATTGATTTTATTTTTATTTTTTTAAAGATTTATATATTTATTTTGGAGAGAGAGAGTGGAGAGGGGAGGAGCAGTGGGAGAATATCAAGCAGACTCCCCACTGAGCACGAAGCCCACCGCAGCTCAATCTCATAACCCTGAGATCGTGACCTGAGCCAAAACCAAGCGTCAGATGCTTAACTGACTGAGCCACCAGGTGCCCCAGTAGATTTTTTTTATTGGTGG
This sequence comes from Ursus maritimus, assembly GCF_017311325.1. Lineage (NCBI taxonomy): Eukaryota > Metazoa > Chordata > Mammalia > Carnivora > Ursidae > Ursus > Ursus maritimus. Next base: position 63,003,987 of record NW_024426552.1, on the reverse strand, counting down.
GAGCACAAAGTATTCCCAGCCCCATGTGAGCTCCAGGAATTGTTCAGCTACTGCCTACCAGTGGTTGTCTTCCATTTCAAATAGTTTCTTCTCATTCATGCCTAGTTCAGTACTCAGAAAAGGGCTGAGGAGCTACCCTGCAGATTTCCAAAGCCCTCGCTTTGTATCTCCCTCTTCTTCATTCCTCTGCCTCACAAATTCTATCTGCTTTGACTTCCCCAAACTCCAATCTATTGTCCTTACCTCAGCAAGACTTAGACTATGTTTGGGTTTCCTTCCTGGGACATAGCCAGGAAACTGCCTCCAGGCAGTAACTTTGGGTCAATTTTTTATATTTCATTTTATATATTTTATATATGTCACGTCACTTGTTTTCCAAAGTTCTATATCTGCTATCCAGTGTCTGAAAAGAGCAGTTTCATGTATTTTGTCTAGTTTTCAAATCGTTTACAGTAGGAAGGCAATTCCTATAGCAGTTAATTCTTCATGAAGCAGAAATCCTACCAACTGCACAACTTTTTCAAAGACAGTAATTGTAGGACTAGTTTTTCAGAAGCCAGAAATAATGTATAGAAGAATAAGGAGGGATTTTATGGAAAGACATGGGGCCATTCAAAGTCGTGAACTGGTAATAGACTGTCTTACATTTGGCAACAATGTAGGTAATGCATCGCCTATTTTCCTGATCCTAATCACTGGGCAGGACTCTGTAATCTGTCAAATAAATTGTAAGCCCCACTATGTGTAGTGTTGGGTCTCCTACTACCTGTGGCCTAGACAGTTTACTTCTAGAGATTGGGGAGGGGGGCAAGGGTTGCTCTTGGAGGAGCCTAGCAGATCTTTCTCTTTGTGCCTTAGATTCTGTATCTATCTTGTTGTTAAATCCCTCACCGTTACCCTCCACCTACTAGAAGTCAGTAGCATCCTTTCTCAGTTTTGACAACCATGATATCTCCAGACATTGCCAAATATCCTCTGGAGGTACAAAATTGCTTCACTTGAGAACTACTGGTATAGAGACACCATTATGTTCCATACTCCAGGGAAGTCCTAGAAGTTAAGCTCAGGGAACTAAACATGAGGAAACTCAGCAGGCCATTTGGTATCTTCTTGGGAGAGGTCAGTTTAGAGAGTTTGCCCCATGTAGAGTGGACAGTGGGTGGATATTGACCTTGGAATGTAAGCTCCTGTGTTCAAATGCAGCCTCTACAGATGTGAAACCAGGTTCTTTACTCTGCCCCTCAATTTCCTTATTTAAAAATGAGGAATGGTGTTGTTTACCTCACATGACATTGTTGTAGTAAGAATGAATGGGGTTTTATACACACACACACACACACACACACACACACATACACTGATGTGTACTTCTGTATGATGCAAGGATAAAGTAGCATGGAGTTAATAAGGGTTCAGATATAAGGGTTTTGATTTGCCAGTATGATTAAAAGGGCAATATAGGAAAAATAAATCTTTCAGTCCATCATATAGAATAGCTTCCCTGTGGGTTACAGTATTAGAAGACACTATAGGGGATGTCTAAGCTTAAAGAGAGGAAAAGGAAAAAAAAATAGTCTTTGTAGCAATAAAATTTCAACCAAAGTAGGAGGCAAATAGCCGTGTTTGTATATTTAGTTCTTAATTTTGCATTCAGTAATTGGACAGTCTGTACAAGAATTTAAATGTCTTGGTGGGAGATAGTGGCTTTTAGTTCTCTTGGGATTTCATTGTAATGAACCTGGTAAATAATTCAGGAACATATGAGAGGCCAATGAATGGGCAACACCTGGTGCTATATTGTTTATGCCTAAGCATGCAGAATCCAAAGATGGCATTCTACACCTGTCTCCATTGTTCTGGCTTAAACACAAGTTCTATGTTCAGTGGCTATTGAAATAATAATAACTGATATTTTTTCCTGTTCTAATTTCCCTCCACAATAAAAGAAAACTGTGCTAAGCTGTTTCAGAAGCACAAAACAGAAGTGGCACCCTCTTTCAAGTTCCCATTTGTAAATTTCTAATCTGTTTTCTCTTCAAGAGATAGATTGCTTTAAAGAATTAGGAACATGTCTACCTTTTCTGTTGAGGCTAATCTGGGCCTTTTTACATTTCTACTTTTGTTCTGTAAATTGAGCTTCTTTTTAGATCACAGTATTCATATTGCAAGCATCTTCTAAGAGAAATAACGCTGTCCTCTGGCCACTCATTCACACGGTGGGAATTCCTAGAGCTCCTCTGTTTCTCTCCCTATTACCTGAGTAGACTATCCCACTTCTAGGAGTCTACAAGTTTGAAAACAAACAAAAACCTTTTGGCGAAGGGTTTCTGTATCATTCTGAGACCACCCCCCCAACCCCCCCCCC
>NW_024426552.1:62782183-63001612 GCF_017311325.1 Ursus maritimus | reverse complement strand
CCCCCCCCCCCGCCCCCGCTGCCTGAACATAGACTGTTCTTCCACTCACTGAGTGAACAAGAACTCCAATGACTGAAAGACATTTCATGCAGACAGCATGGGTCACCCAAGGCCACTGCCACTCAGGATCAGACAGGGCTTAAGCCATGAGTTACATGGAAAGATCTTGCAAGGACAGGGGATTTCCCAGTAGGGAAGAAAGGAACATGGGCCTTACATATTTAAACTAAAGGTCTTATAGGCTGGGCCAAAAAGGATCTGAAAAGAGACTGTTGAACTTTATATCTATAAATTGTTAAATGAGCTTTGTCTTTGTTTTAAAAATGGTTTTATTATAGAGGCTTAAAAATATATTTATTTAAATATATGGTAAGCCATTGTTATATGTAATAAAGTACATATATAAAATAAAAATATAACTGTATAATTGAAATGTATAAAACAATATTCTTAAACCTCTGTAATAAACCATTTATATATATGTTATATATTAATAAATAATATATATAATTTGTGTTATATATATTTTTATATATGTATGTGTGTGTATATATACACACACACACACACACATAATTTGTTTGTTAACAGGTTTAATTGCCTTCCTTTCCTTCTGGACCTGTGTGAGAGTACTTGGAGCAGTGACTGCCATCTGGTGGCAAGCCAGAATCATCACCTTGTGTAAACTAATGGTCACAAAGATGCCCACTCTTGACTCCCATGGTATGCACTGCCAGCAGGGCACAAGGAGAGCCTGGAGGGTGTCTGATGAAGGAGCCTAATGAAATAACCCTTCGCTTCCACCTGAACCAGTTGTTCATCCCAGAGTCTGAGCCAAGAGCCAGCTCTAAAATGGTTCCTCTGAAGAGAAGATTTGAATTGTTCTTGTGTTTTAGTCTAAGATCTGCTGGTTAATGACCAGCAGGTAACGAAGACCGTGAATAAGTGCACACCAAAAGGGGCACGTGATGACATGGAGCCTGAAATAAACTGTTCCGAATTGTGTGACAGTATTCCTGGCCAGGAGCTGGATCGGAGTCCTCTTCATGATCTCTGCAGGACAATTGTGAGTGAACAGCCATGGGGTGTCAGGGTTGCTCAGATATACATGTTGTTGTTGTTGTTATTGTTATTGTTAGTGGTGGTGGTGCAGTGGTAGTGGTGAGGAGGAGGAGGAGGAGGAGGAGGAAAAGGGGAGGGGGAGGGGGAAGGGGGAGGGGGAGGAAATGCTCATGCAGGCCACATATTACCCAGCTTTGGGGATGATGGGGCAGTTTGTGTTTGATCTATAAAAGAGCCTTCATTCCTAACAGCTCTTTATTCTGTTCTCAGACCTCTTCCCACTATAGCAGTAAGACCATTTCTTCATTATCTCCTGTCCTTCTGGGTGTTGTGTGGACCTTTCTCAGCTGTGGACTTCTTCTCATAGTCTTCTTTCTTGGCTTCACAATTCGCTGCAGGAATAACAGGTAAGCAGTCCCATACCTAGTGTCTCATCTTCTATCGCCTGAATCATGAAACCCAGAGTGTTACTATCCTTTTGACATCATGAACTATTAGGAGGTATCACTAAAACTTATCTCCTACTGTGGCATTAAGCTATGTGAGAAGTTACCCTGACATCGTCCTGGCCTTGCAGTACAGTTTCCTCTTGAGGAAAAACAATCTAGTCCAGTATTGTGGTAACTACTACAAGGATATCCAAGAGAATGAAGGAAAGGTATGATCCTTCTGAGAAAATGAGGTATTTGGGGGGTTTTGTTTGTTTGTTTTTTTAAATTAGTTTAAGGGTAAAATTTAGTGATTCATAAGTTGCATACGACACCCAGTGCTCATCACAACAAGCACCCTCCTTAATGCCCACCCCCCATTTACCCCATCCCCTCACTCACCTCCCCTCCAGCAACCCTCAGTTTGTTTCCTAAAGAGTCTCTTAGGGTTTGCGTCCATCTCTCTCTGTTTTCACCATAGAAAATGAGGTATTTGTATTAAAAACAGAGAGCATGTAGAGAAGTATTCCAAAGCAACATTAGAGTCTACGGCCGATACAGTTTGGAAGCAGCATAAGTGGGCTAAGGTTTCTGAAAAAATAGTGAGGCCCTACTATCCTGTTGTTCTGTTAGATAAGTTCTAGCTGGTTAGAAAGTCACTGGCTTGGGATGCCTGGGTGGCTCAGTCATTTAAGCATCTGCCTTTGGCTCAGGTCATGATCTCAGGGTCCTGGGATAGAGCCCTGCATCGGGCTCCCTGCTCAGCGGGGTCTGCTTCTCCCTTTCCCTCTGCCTCTCCCCCAGCTCATGCTCTCTCTCGTGCACACTCTCTCTTAAATCAATAAAATCTTTAAAAAAAAAAAAAAAAAGGAAAGAAAAGAAAGTTACTGTCTCCTCAGGGTAAGGATCCATGGCTCCCAGGGCTGGCAAAAGAAACTAAATGAAGACTTTTTTCTGAAGCAACTTGCAAAATTCTGCCTTCACTGCTATTGGATCCTTCCCTCAGGACCCACCCCATCTCTCCCACACCAACACTCTTTACCATCATCCTGCCCCTACTGCCCCAGCCTGCCACCTGAGAAGCCCTGCTGCAGCTCTCTCTTTGTGGCCCACAGCTGAATTCTAGATGGAGCCCACATCAGATTTCAACAACTCCCTCAGAGAGGTCAAAATTGCCTGGCCCCACCCCAACCTTATACTTTGTGATGATCACCTGTGCTCCACCACCTGGGTTTGGCACTCAGATGAGGGTCAGTCAGTTGGATTTGTCAGCAGGTATTTTGGGGCACTGTTGGCCATTTGAGGCATAGAGAACATGGAATTGTTCAATAGCAGTGACTTGAACTGCTGTGTCAACCTCAGCGTGGCCGTGACGCATGGCAGTCAAACCTTAGTATACCTCTGATGCTGTCACAGCCACTTTTCATTCTGTTCCTCAAATTCACCAAGCCTACTCCCATCTCAAGGCCTTTTATTTACTATCCTCATATGTTCCCACTGCCTGACAGTCTTCCCGTGGCTGGTTCCTTCTCATCTTATAGGTTTTGGCTCAGATGTTACCTCTTTGGGGAAACCTTCCCTGATCATTCTATCCAGAGTAGCCTGTCTACAGAATGGCCACCCAGCCCCAGTATCTCATTCCATATATTATCACCCTATTTTATTTTCTTCATAGCAATTATAACTCTCTGATATTACCATATTTATTGATTTGCCTGTTTATTGTCTGTATCTCCCATCAAAATGTACAGTCTTTGAACACAGGGACTTTGTCTGTCATGCTCACCACTGTCTCCAGCATTTAGAAAAGACTGTGGGACATAATAGGTACCCAGTAAATATATTTTCAGTGACCCTGGGAAGAAGGATATTTACATCCCAATGGTAGCTGCTGCCAAGAGAATGACTGGGAAAATCATGTATTTCAAAGTTAGAGAACTATGGAGTACAATCTTTTCAGCTGCAACACATTTCTATAGTGCAAATTAATACCCAATTGGCAAATAAGAAGATAATATAATTGGTTCATATGTAATTTTCCCCCAGCACATCAGTGGTTTAAAGCATTCAGAGGCAAGCCTTCCTACAGTTAAAGAAGGAAGCCTTAAGCTAAGAATATTGCACTACTGTGGCAGTGCAAGTAGTAGCTGGTATAATGGCTTCAAGAACTGGTGTACCTCCTATGTTATGAAGTAGAGAAGATATTTCCCATGTGTTTAAAAACAATTGATTGTTGAAGAAGTCACAGATCCAGAGCAGATTTTTAATTTGGATGACAGTGTTATCTGTTGGAAGTGAATGCCCTCAAGTACCTACATCTTGCAGATTTAAGGCTGCAAAAATCAATTGTGACCTGAGTACAAATGGTGGTAATTGACATTTGCTGAGTGCTCAGTTTTTTAATTGGATAATCATTATTTTTATTAGTAGTTTGGTTACAACATTAAATATGTTTCAATTCTATGGCCCCATACTATTTTCCCCATAACCCATTATTTTTATACACAAATTTGTAGAATGCAAGGTTTTTAAAGCATTTATATATCCTGTTAGAACAGGAACACTTGCAAACAGTGTTATAGTAGAAACACCTATGTTTCTTTCATTCCGTTAAAGATTTTGCTGCCTGTCTTGCTTGCAGTGGGAGCATGACTTGGCATAAAGAATAAAATAATAAGAGGCACTGTGAATAAAAACACATTTTGCAATTAAGTAGCTTACAAGTTCAGACAAGGAAAGATACAATAACCCAGTTTCAAAGTGCTTTCTTAAATAACAAACTTTGAAGGTTCAGCATCACAGATGGTTCATTTAATTTCAGTTCTTTGGTCTCTAAATTTATGATTATGTGTGTGTGTGTGTGTGTGTGTGTGTGTGTGTAGCACCACAGGAAGAAAAATATTTTAATAAAATATAAATATTATAGTAATGTTCAAGTTCAGTTGCAGATACGGCATTTTTGATAAAATTTTAAAATGTAGTCTATAAGAGAAAATCAGTGAAGATAAAGAAGACCTGAGCAGCGCTATCAACCAACTTGACCTAATTGACATTTATATAATTCTACACCCAACACCAGCAGAATACACATTCTCTTCAAGTACACATGGAACATTTACCAAGATAGATCATATTCTGGGTCATAGAAAAAGTCTCATTAAATTTAAAAGGATTCATTTCATACAGAGTATGGTCCCTGACTACAATAGAATTAAATTAGAAATCCATAACAGAAAGAACTCTGGAAAATTTTGAAATATTTGGAAACTAAATAGAACACTTTAAAATAACTCATGGTCAAAGAAGAAATCAAAAGAGAAACTAGAAAGTATTTTCAACTGAATGAAAATGAAAATATAACATATCAAAATTTGTTAGATGCCATTAAAGCAGTACCCCATATTAGAAAAGGAGAAAGATCTACTTTATGAAACAACAAAAAAGAGCAACTTGAGTCCCAAAATAAGCAGAAGAAAGGAAATAATAAAGATGAAAGTGGAACTTGATGAAATAGAACAACAACAACAAAATCAGAAACAAACCATGAAACCAAAGTTCTTTATTAAGATCAATAAAATTGACCAACCTCTACTTCAAATGATCGGGGGTGGGGGCAGTAGAATATATAATTACCCAAATAAGGAAAGAGAGGTGACATCACCCAAGATTCTACAGGTATTAGAAGGATAATAAGGTAACGTTAAGAACAACTCTAGCAGGCAGTCCCTAACATGTTCTGCATTAATTCCAACCTCCTGATAGTCACATTCATGGGAAATCCCCTCTCTTTGAATATGGGCTGGAATTACTGACATGCTTATTAATGTGATATCACTTTTAGGATAAGGTTACAAAAAGACTGTGGCTTCCTTCTTGGATCTCTCTCACTCTTTCACTTGCTCACTCTGAGGGAGGCCACCTTCTTGTTGTGAGCTGCCCTGTGGAGAGGCCCACACAGCGAACAACTGATTTCTAGTCTGCATCCAGCAAGGACTGAGGCTTACTAACAGCCATGTCAATGAATTTAAAAACAGATCTTCTGAGGCCTGCTAATAGCAATGAGGTCGGAAGCAGATTTTACCCCAGTTGAGCCTTGGAGGACTGCAGAAATGCTGGCCCCTTGATTGCATCCTTGTGCAAGATCCTGAGCTAGAGGCTCCCAGCTGATCTGTGCCTGTGTTTTTGAAGAAATGTCACCAGTTTTAAAGAACATCTTCTGAAACACTGAAAATCATGGAGCATTCCCTAATTAATTCTATGAGGACAGCATTACCCTGGTATCAAAACCTAATAAAGACATTAGAAGGAAAAAAACTCTATAATAGCCCTCATGACCACAGATCCAAAATTCCAAAGAAGATTTTAACAAATTGAGTCCAACCAAATATCAAAAGGATAATCATGACAAAGTGAGATTTATCCCAGGAATGAAAGGTTGAATTAACATCCAAAGATTAATCATTTAATTCACCCTATTTACCAACTTAAAATAATGATCATCTTTCTAGAAAGAGAAAAAGCATTTTGACAAGATTCAACATCCATTCCTGATAAAATATCAACAAACTAGCAATGGAAGAGAACTGCTTGAACCTAACAAAGTGCATCTGTGAAAAAAAAACTATAGCCAACACCAATTTTTAGTGGTAAAAGACTGATTACTTTCCCATTAAGATCAGAAACAAGACAAGATGTGTGCTCTCACTGCTTTTATTCAACGATGGAGATTTTAGTCAGTGCAATAAGATAAGAAAAAGAAATAGAAGGCACCTGGTTTAGAAAGGAAGAATTAAAATGGCTTTACCCTCTGGTGACCAGATTGTGTATGTAGAAAATTCAATAGAATCTATTTTTAAAGAACTAGAACTAATAAATGAGTTTAGAAATGTTGAATTATACAAGATCAAGGTATAAAATTCAACTGTATTTATAAATACTGAAAACAGACAACTGAAAAGTGAACTTAAATGCATTGTCATTTACAGTACCATCAAATATATGAAATATTTAGGGATAAATATAACAATGCGAAATACTTGTACACTAAATAAAAGCTACAAAACATTGCTAATCTAACAAATATTGTGAAATACTTACATGCTGAAAACTATAAAACTGCTGAGAGAAATTAAATCCTAAATAAATGGAGAAATACTGTATTCATGGGTTGGAAGACTCAGTATTGTCAATTCTTTCTTAATTGATCTATAGACTAAGCCCAATTACCATCACAATTCTAGCTTACTTTTTTTAAAGATTTTATTTATTTATTTAAGATTTTATTTATTTGTTTATTTGAGAGTGAGAGAGCACAAGCAGGGGGAGCAACAGAGGGAGAAGGAGAAACAGGCTCCCCACTGAGCCGGGAGCCCAACGTGGGGCTCTATCCCAGGACCCTGAGATCATGACGTGAGCCGAAGGCAGACACTTAACTGACTGACCAGTCAGGCACCGCTAGGGAAATGCAAATTCAAACCACAATTAAATGCCACTATACACTTATTACAATGGCTACAGTTTTTAAAAACTGACTAAGTCAAGTGTTGGTAAACACTGCTATGTGGCACAATCACTTTGGAAAACAGTCTGGCAGTTTCTTTAAAAGCTCACACACACCTACCCTACGATCCAACCATTTCGCCCTCAAGAAAAAATAAAACTATATGTCTGTACAAAGACTTATACACCAATGTTCATATCACTTTATTTTAATAGCCAAAGATTGGAAATAGAACAAATATCCATCAACAGATGAATGAATAAACAAGTTGTGGTGTATCCATACAATAAAATACTACTCAGCATTAAAAAGAATGAATTATTGATACTTGGGACAACATGGATGACTCTCAAAGTAATTAATGCTGTGTAAAAGAAGCCAGGCAAAAAAAGTTGCATACTATATGATTCCAGTTATACAAAGTTCTAGAAAATTAATCTGTTGTTAACTAATCTGTAGTGACAGAAATCAGATGAGTGGTTGCCTGCAGGTGGGTGGGGAGTGGCAGAAGAGCAAAAAGGTGGGATTACAAAGGGACATGTGGAAACTTTTGGGGGTGATGGATATGTTCATTACCTTGATTGTGGCATTTCATAGATATTTACATATATCAAAGCTTACCAAATCATGTACCTTAATTATATGCAGTTTATTGCATGGCAGTTATATTCAATAAAGCTATTTCAAAATGTAGTCTACAAACATTCTTATTTTTCTGAGAAGGTTCCCATGAAGGGAAAAAAGTATACCATATCTGGTGTCCTTCTTCAAAGGGCCCTGCTAGGTGACCTGAAACCCACCTGGTAACTGTGTTAGATATTAATCACTATTATGGGAGAATGCATTATTTTTTTTTCTAGATTCCTCTTACAATTTAATAATCACTTAACTTGGAGCAAAGCAGGTGCTTCAGACCCAAAACTTCTCCTGGTGCCTCCTATGTAATGTATAAAATAAGGGCAATGTCCTAAGTTCTGTATGAAGCTAAAGTTGTTCATTAAAGAACTTTTATTCTAAGAACTTATCTCACTGTCGCTTGTGATAATGAGAATAGATACTAGTTGTTATTTACATGTTGTTATTTCTCAGAATGAAAGTGGCATTTGCACAATAATCCCCAGTATCCTGTATTTTACTGCCTGGGAAATCAAGAAATTTGAATAATAAGAATTGTGTAGGAATGAACTTTTGCTCTGCTTGCAGGTTAACAAGTTAACCTGTTATTATCTTATAGATGCTAGCAAAAGACTTGAGACTCGGGCTCAGAGACAAAGTACTTCATTATTCATGGCAAAAGCAGTAGTCACAGCTTTATATTGCATTTGTGCTGGTTACCATGCCCCCAAGTCCCCATGAGGATGATGCAGGACCCACGATGGAGGCTTGAACACATGGGGAGCTGTCACTAAATGAGAGGAATCTGAACCTGAGGAATTCCCCAGTTTTATAGTGAGTCATAACAAGTCTGGTCTTTGTCTGGGGGAGAGATGTTTCCTCAGTAAATATTTGCTGAGCTGAACACCTGTGCTCAGGATTCTGTGTAAAATGTAATTTAAGTGTTTCTGGGAGCTTCAAATGCATCACCTAGGTGGAAAAACATGAGCAAATCCAAAAAATACATTCTGGTTTTTTTAAAAATAGCTTTTCAAAAACTAATGCCTTGCTGCAGGGATAGCTATGTTCTTTTCATATTGATTGTTTCAGGTCTGCCCTCCTTGTGGTTTGTGTAATTGGAGCTGAAGGGAAGGTGACAGAGAAGAAAGGAAAGCAGTTGGCATCTTGTTGGCTATGAGAAAGTTTGCACTAATCTTGGCCCTACAAAGCTTTCTGGTATAATCCTTAGTTTGATGGTTATTGGCCAAGAAGTAAGAGCCAGTCAGTCCTAGAATAAATACCACCCATATAGCTGATTTGGGGATAGGTTTGCAGAGCCTAGGACTGAACTGAGGCAGAGAAAGGAGCGGATCTTACAAGAACTTATCCAAAAAGAAAGCTAAGGTTCATAGTTGGGGGGGAAAATCATATCCATCATCACTTCCAAAGGTTTGAGCATAGAGCCAAAAGTAAGTGGTGTATCATGAGGTCAGAAGCCGTTGGCATTCAGGAATGGTGCTGGAAAAGAGGTGAGAAGCAATAAGGTGACAAGATGTAGGATTTTGAATAGAGATGAGGTTTTCTTGGGTACTGGCTGGGAGATGGAATAGGAATGATTCAGCAAGAAGTTAATGAGGCAGGATCGGGGTTAATGGATAGGAGTGTTTTCTACATGGCCCTCTGATGCTGTTTGTCCATCCTGTAGTCAGACCTAAATCACTATGACCCCTAGATGAAGTTGACACACACCCCTTTTGCATACCCACTGTTAACAGTTAAGCACGTCATTGACCCATCACAGCTTATTAGACTGGAAGGAGGAGAACAGTGTCTCCCTTGGCAGAAAATGAGCTCCTTGACTTTAGGACCACATCTTATTCATCTCTGTATCTCCATTGTGCCTGGACTATACTCCTTGTTTCCTGAATGAACAAATTAAATGGACTATAGACTATGACAATAAAGGTAAGTTCTTAGAAGATGGATGTTCTCATCCTTTAACTTTAATATGGTAGCAATTCTATATAAAATTATGCCATAGGTAAGCAATTGCTTTCCATTGTTCTTCTCTCTCCCTCATGGTGGTTGTCTCTTCAGGAGCCCAAAGAATGACATCCAGAGCCTCAGTTTCCCATTGCTCCTGGTTGTGGCCTTTCATTCTAAGTTATCCTTTAAGTCTTATCATACCATTAAAATCTGTTTGCTTTTGATGCCCTGTTGGCCACAGAGTGCTGTATTTTTAGAAGGCCTTCTCATAATTAGGTTCTTACAAATGTGCCTATTACTTTAACAAATACTTATTGAATTAGTCAACAATCTATCAGGTACTATTCTTGGTGTTGGGATTGCATCAAAGAACAAAGTAGCCAGAAAACCCCTTCCCTTATGGACCTTGCTTTCCTGCAGAGGTGAGCAGGCAATAAACAAATCAACTGTTAAATATATTGAATATTAGTGATAAGTGCAGGAAAGAAAAGTAAAACAGGGAAAGTGCATGGGGAATATCAGGGTGGTAGTGCTATTTTAGAGTTTGGTCAGGAAAGAACTCACTGAGAAGGTAACATTTGAGTATAGACTTGAAAGACATAAGAAACAAGTCATGAAGTGAAAACCATTCCGGGCAGAGGGAACAGAATATACAAAGGCCATGAGGAAGGAATGAGGACCAGTGTGGCTGGAACTGAGTAAATGAGGCAAAGAGTAGGAAAAGATGAGGTCAGAGAGGTAAAGGGGGGTAAGGGGCAGATCATGTAAGGTCTTGTAGGTCAGTGTAATGACTTTGGCATTATTCCAAGTGTTATAGGGAGCCATTATAGGGTTTGGAACTGAGGAATGACATGACATGGCTTAAATTTAACAGGAAAACTGGCTGCTTTTTGAGAATAGACCTTTAACATTTGAAAGAGCTACCTATAGCACTCCCTTAAATAAAGTCATGTTCCTTGGGTGCCTTAATTCAAGAATACAAAGGGCTAAAAGTGGAATTTAAGGGGGCTTAACCAGCCCCCCAAATGGCACAAATCCCCATATCTCCAACTGGTTCTGTTCTGATTGAACCCTACTAATACAGTAGGAAAAGATATGCAGTATCTCTACATAGAAAGTCATAAAACATTTTTGAGTGAAGTTAAAGAAGTTCTAAATAAATAAAGGATATATTGTTTTTATAGGTTAGAAGACTCAATATTGTAAAGATATATGTAATTTCTCCCCAGATTGATATATGGATTCAGTGTAATTGCAATAAAAATCCAACTTTTTTTCTTTTCTGGTGAAACTCAACAAGCTGATTCTCAAATTTATATGGAGCTTCAAAGGGCCAAAAATAGCCTGGAAAGAAATGGACAGGGTGGGAGGATTTCTACTTTGGGATATTAAGATTTATTAAAAAGCTAGTGATTCATACATGCTAAGTATGCCTTTGGGGCAAGGATAGACAAATAGACCAATGGAGCAGAATAGAGAGAATCCAGAAACAGAACGAAGCATGTATGAACACATTTTAATAAATGGGGCTGGATCAGTTGGCTATCCACATGGGGGAAAAAATGCAACTTCAGTCTTGCCTCAACAGAATCATCTGCTGGTGGACTGTAGATTAAAATGCAAAAGTCAAACAATAAAGCTTCAGGAAGATAATGTAGGTGAATATCTTCATAATCTTGGGACAGAAAAACATCTTAAATAGAAAACAAAATGCACTATTCATAAAAGAAAAGATTGTTAAATTGCCCTACGTAAATGTTAAGAACATCTTATGTTCACTAAAAAACACCACTAAGAGGAAAAAAGCAAGCCGTAAATGGGAGACCATATTTGCAATGCGTGTATCATCAAAAGATTTTTATCCAGAATAAAGGACTATGAATAGAAAAGAAAGGCACAGAGAACACAATTGTTTTTAAATGAGAAAGAGATATGAACAGATGCTTTATAAAAGAATATATCCAGGTAGCCAATAAATAAATGAGAAAGTGTTCAACTTCATTAATCATCAGGGAAATGCAAAGTAAAGCCACAGGGAGATAACACTACGTACTCACTTGAATGTCTATGATAAAAAAAAAAAAAAAAAAGACTGACAAAACCAAGTGTTGGGAAGGATGGGGAGAAACCTGAATTCTCATGCATTGTTGTGGGAGTTTCAATGTTACAATCATTTCAAAAAACTGTTCAGCAGAATTTACTAAACCTGAACATATTCATACCCTATGTCACAGAAGTTCTAGCAAAAATTGCGTGCATATATTCACTGAAATACATGTACTAGATAGTTCTGAATAGAACTATTGCTAATAGTCCCAAACTAGAAACTACTCAACTATCCATCAATAGTTTAATGTCTAAAGACATCATGGTATATTTAATGATTGCCTACTATACAACCGTGAGAATAAACAGTCTACAACTACATGCAACAATGTGGATGACTCATAAAAATAATGTTCAGTTAAAGAAACCAAGCATAAAGATGAAACCCTATATGGTTCTACTTATATGAAGTACAAAACTATGCAGATTTAATCTGTGATGTTAGAAGTCCAGATCGTAGTTACCCTAGAGTTTGAGGGGGAAGTTAGGGGAGCACAGTGGCAGAAAGGAGCAAAAGGAAGGCTTCTGGAACACTGGTAATGTTTGTTTCTTGACCTGTATGCGGGTTACATAGGTTCATCAGTATTCAAAAATTCACTGAATTATACACATATATACACTTTTCTTTATGCATATTTTCTTCAGTAAAAGTTTTAAAAATTATCTTTGAGTTTCCTAAGAAAACCAAAAAGGAAACATCTAAAAGGAAGATGTGTGCCGTTTTATCAGTAGAGACAGCACTATTTTTTAATAGTTTCTGAAAAAAATTTCTCACTTTTATATCCTGGACATTGATGATTAGAATGGATAGGTATACTATAAATGCAAAGGTGAATTGCATAAGACTTTTTTATGGTACAATTGCTAATAGTAAAAAAATAAAAATTTCTGTTTATCAGGAGGACATCAGTAAATGATGCCAAGAGCACAAGCAACAAAAGAAAAATACATTCAATGTCACCAAAATTAAAAATTTTGTGTTTCAAAACACCAATTGAGAAAACTAAAAGAACTCACAGAATGGGAGAAAATATTTTCAAATCATATATTTGATAAGGGACTTGTATCTAGAATGCATAAGGAATGCTTACAACTCAATAATAAAAAAGACAACCCAATTTTAAAACGAGCAAAAAATCTGAATAGTCATTTCTCCAAAGATCTGTAAAGGGCTGATAGGCACATGAAAAGATGTATGACATCATTAGCCATGAAAGAAATGCAAGTCAAAACCACATTGAGATCCCACTTTATGCCCTCCTAACACATCTAAAATTTTAAAAGACAGAGAAAAACAAGTGTTTGCAAGGATGTGTAGAAATGGGAACCCCATATACTGCTGGTGAGAATATAAAATGGTGCAGCTGCTATGGGAAATAATTTGGCAGTTCCTCCAAATGTAAAATGCAGAGTTACCATATTACCAGTAATTAGATGCTTACGGAGATACTCAAGAAAATGAAATCCATGTCCACACAAAAACTTGCACATGGATGTTCACAGCAGCATTCTTAGTAGCTCCAAAGCAGAAACAATCCAGATGTCCACCAACTGATGAATGGATAAATTAAATGGTATATCCATACAATGGAACAATATTCAACAATTTAAAAAAAAAAGAAAACCCTGATTCATGCTACAAGATGGGTGAATCTTCAAGCCATATGTTAAGTGAAAAAAAG
The DNA here is from genome assembly GCF_017311325.1 of Ursus maritimus. Classification (NCBI taxonomy): domain Eukaryota; kingdom Metazoa; phylum Chordata; class Mammalia; order Carnivora; family Ursidae; genus Ursus; species Ursus maritimus. Next base: position 62,988,254 of record NW_024426552.1, on the reverse strand, counting down.
GCAGTCACAAAAGACTGTAAATTGTATGGTTCCAATTATATGAAATGTCCCAAACAGATAAACATATAGAGATAGAAGGTAGACGAGTGGTTGCTTATGGCTGGGAAAAAGCAAATAAAACTATGGCGTAAAACTTAAAAGGTAATGTTAAAATAAAGATGTGAAGTTATGAAATTCTCATCTACTCATGGTGAGAGTGCCAACTGATATAACCATTTAGGAAAATAATTTGACATATCTTTTAAAATTAACAACATATACATCTTGTGAGCCAGCAAATCCACTTCTAAATTGTATCCAGGAGAAGTGTATGCACATTTGTATCAAGAGTTGTATAAAGAGTATTCACAGTAACATTATTTGTAATCACCCCAAATGTCCTTTAGTAGCAGAAGGAATAAATAAGCCGTGATATACTCTTACAACAGACTATTATACAGCAGTGAAAATGACAAGTTTCAGAAGAATCTCACAAACATCAAATTTAAAAGCCAGACACAAAAGAGCATGTACTATATAATTCACCTTATATAAAGTTCAAAACCAGACATAACTAAAGTATAGTGTTGAAAGTCAAGATAGTGGTTTGATTTTGGGGAAAAGGAAGGAGTAAGTAAAGATTTTAAAATGTTATAATGTTTTCTTTCTTAATTCTGGTGATAGTTGCATAGATATATCCTTTGTGATAATTAACTGAACTAAATATTTATAATTTTTGCACTTAAAAAGTACCTTTCCTAGTCCAAGATTATTAAAAAAATAAAAACAAAACCCCTCAACCTGTCAGGTATCTATAACTGCAGGAATCATGGATAGGAAGTGGCAATGTCTTCAGGGGACTTTGAACATGAGAACAGAGTCGACTTCCAAATACCTTATTTACATAATATCAAATGTCCACATGTGTTCATCTGCTTCACCATAATAGCCTTTCTTTCTTTGACCAAATTACCTCATCAAGATTTGTCCTTAAGTTTTGTTTTCTTTTGCTTTCATAAATGTAGCTGAGTATTGAAATCTCACATAATTTGGATGCTCACAAGATTACACTGTAATATGACACTAATCATTATCTGATCCTATTCTATGCCTTATTCCATCTCCAGCCCACTAAAAAGCTTGCTTTTGGGGTGGGGGGGATGTCAGATGGTACACATTTTTCAGGCATTTTGAATTTTGCCATTTCAATGGTGAAAGATGCTATTCTTTCGTGTTTGCGTGTTAGGAGGAGCTGGTGCTCAGGGTGCTAATCTATGCACGCTGACCTTTGTTTCTATCTGACTGAGCAGATGTAGGAATTAATCACTGTCACTCCTGGATGCTGTGGCTGCAGCTGTCCCCCACTGCCTTTCTGCCCCTGATAGATTTATTAGTGTATTTTGTTTGCTAGAAAACATGCCCCAGCACAGAAGAACTGGCAATCTATGAATATAATTTTCTAGAAACATGTTTTTTCCTACACATCTGTACCTATATACTCTGAACTCTTTAAAAGAAGAAGAAAAAGAGAAAAGAAAAACTGGTAATACTCTTTATGTAAAACCCAAACAATTATTTTCCATCCTGAGAAATTTCATATTAGACCGATGTCCTACGATTGCAAAGCACTGTCTTCTAACCTCTCTACTCTTCTTTTTGCAACCAGCCCCCCCTTAACTCCCAACTTTTAGTTTAGTCCCACTCCCAGAATCAGGGCATACTTTGACTCTAGGCACACAAAAATAAGTGTTCTAAATTAGTATTAAATTCATTTTATAGCAGACCCCACTACAATCTACAGAACATAATTTAACACTTTCTACACTCCAAGCATCCCCACTATATAGATATCCCTGCATCCTCACCAAATCTAACGCCTGATGATATTGACACCGGCTGGATTGAAAATCAAAGTAGCCACACCCTTTTGGATATTGGGAATTACCTCTAAAATCCAGTATAAATTTCTGGTCTATCCATTTTCATTTTACCCCTTCTCTCTATCAAGTCAGCATGCTCTGGAGTCTGTTCCTTTCTGGTGGCCCACTGACTGCCAGAATCCAAGACCTCAGCCTTAGATATGTACCCTAGCCTGCGCCTCTCTGATACCAACCCCTCACTCACTGGGACTTCTGCTTTTTTCTGCACTCTCTTACCCTGCTAGATTCTCTCTCACAGTTTACTCCTTTGCTGACTCTTTCTCAGAATAATCTCCAGGTTTTAGACATCCTTGCACGTTCAATCCCTAAATTACTAGTACTTTCTTTATTTTGATACTCTTGGCATCATTTATGTGTCTTAATCTTAAGAGTCTGCCTAGACTCCTGAATTCAAACTCCTCTGGCATACCCTTTTCAGCCACCATTTGAACCCCAATTCTGATGGTCTTCCTTTTTCTGGTAGTGGTACCAAGTGCCTTATTAAGAGAGGACAGGTTAATCTTCTAGATGTCAATCTTAGTGATGGGGCCAACCTCTCAGAAAAAGAGAAACAAGTAAACCAAGTGTCCATCAACAGGTGAATGGATAAACAGAACATGCTATATACAGACAATGGAATATTATTCAACCTTAAAAAGAAAGGAAATTCTAACACATGCTACAGCATGGATGAACCTCGAGGGCTTTATACTCAGTAAAATAAGCCAATCACAAAAGATAGATACTATATGAATCCACTTATATAAGGTGTCTAACATATCAAACTCAAAGAAATAGAAAATAGAATAATGGTTGCCAGAGGCTGGGGAGAGGGAGAAATGGGAAATTATGTTTAATAGGTACAGAGTTTCAGTTAATGTTCAGTTAATTGTGGTTTAATGGGTATAGAGCTTCTGTTTTACAAAATGAAAAAGTTCTGGAGATTGGTGGCAAAACAGTGTGAATATACTTAATACTAAGGAACTGTGCATTCAAAAATGGTTAAGATGATACTTTTTGTTATTTATGTAATTTTACTGTATTTTACCACAATTAACATTTTGTTTAACTTTAAAGAGAAAAAAACAAAAACTCCTATCAGTAATAACTCATTTGGGTCAAATAATCTCATATAGAGCCATTTCCTTAAAACTATTGTTTATTGCTTGCACCATCTCTTAGGAGATAATGATCATTCTTAAATCACTGCCTGTTTTGTAGCTTGTTACTTTATTTTTCATGTCTCAGATTTGCATATCTGAATCTTTGATATCCTCTCTTTCAAGTATTCAAAGATTTCATTCAACCATACTCAAGATGTCTTAGTGATTTAGTAGGTTTTGTTCACATCTCCATTGGCCTTCCCCTTTCCAGGCATAGAATAGTCTGTCCTCATTCAGTAAAGACCCTGCCATTCCAGTTTTCCTTCCCTAGAATTTATTTATATTCTTCATACGACCAGAGTCAGATGTTTTATTCTGTAATATGAGACTTTACCCTGGACTTTAGGTTCTCAGAAGAAAGGGGAGGGGGTGGCCTAGTTTTGTGTGAGACTTACAACAAACAATAGTACAATAGAAATGTTACTGGCAAAGGGAGTCTTACTCAAATCTCTATGGGTAAGACTCTCTTAGACACATAAGGTAAAATAGGAATATACATGTTCTGTTTTTCTTTTGAGATACAATTCACATACCATGAAGTTCATGTTTTTAAAGTATTTAATTCAGTAGTTTTTAGTATATTCACAAGGGTGGGCAGTCATCAGCACTGTCTAATTCCAGACCATTCATTACTCCAAAAAAGAAACCACATACCCATTAGCAGTTTCTCGCCATTCCTTCCTCCCTGCAAGCCTCCGGCAACTACTGGTCTACTCTCTGCCTCTATAGATTTGCCTAATCTGGACAATACATATAATTGGAATTATACAACATGTGGTCCTTGGTGTCTGCCTCCTTTCGCTTAGCATTATCTTAGCATAATGATTACAAGGTTCATCCATGGAGGCGGTACTTCATTCATTTTAATGGCTGAATAATGTTCTGTTAAATGGGTATTCCATATTTTGTTTTTTCCTTCATCGGATGATAGATATTTGGTTGTTTCCACTTTTTTGGCCGTTACGGATAATATGCTACTATGAACATTTATGTACAAATTTTTGTGTGTACATGTGTTGCCCTTTATCTTGGGTATACATACCTACAGGTGGAATTGTTGGGTTATAAGATAGTTATATAAGTGCTGAGCTGTTTTCCAAAGTGACTGTATCTTTTTACAATCTCACCAACAATGTATGAAGGTTTAAATTTCCCCACATCATTGTCAACACTTACTATTATCTGTCTTTTTTATTGTCACCATCTTAATGTATATAAAGTGGTCTTATGGTTTTGATTTTACTCAAATCATTGTGGCTTTGGTTTGCATTTCTCTGATGGCTAATAATGTTGAGCATCTTTTCGTGTACTTATTGGCTATTCGTATATCTTCTTTGGAGAAATAGTCATTCAAATCCTTTGACGATTTTTAAACTTGGATTATTTATCTTAGGAATATATTTAACCAGTGATTTCACCAAGTTGGTTCACAAGAATATGTGCTCAGGAGCTTTTAAAAATCCTAATACCCATGCTTCACCCTAGGCCAGTTAAATCAAAATATCTGTGGGTAGAACACCAGCAGCATTAAAAAAAAAAAATCCTCCAGATGATTCTAATGTTTGGAAATCAGTGTTATGGATGACCAGTCTGGATGACCAAGCTGATGATACCAATATAGAAATGTTAAAGGCTGGACTCCTGAGTGTCTCAGGTGGTTAAGCGTCTGTCTTCGACTCAGGTTATGATCCCCTGGTCCTGGGATCAGGTCCTGGGATCAGGCCCTGAGTTGGGCTCCTGGCTCAGCAGGATGTCTGCTTCTCCCTCTCTTTTTGCTTCTTCCCCTGCTCATGCTCTCTCTCCCTGTATCTCTCTGTCTCAAATGAATAAATAAAAAATCTTTTTAAAAAATGTTAAAGGCTTAGAAATTATGCCAGGTATTATAAATTGAACTAAATGTGAATTGTAAAAAGCCTAATCAGGTCAAGAGGTAGAGGGGAGCTTTTTAATAAGGATTTTTAAAATAGGATTTTTCCTAGAAACGGAAGTTTTAAACCAATGACAGAGAATATGTCCTGGCTGTGGTTCTTGCCTATTGACTAGGACTAGATCTTAGGAGCTAACCATGGGTGAGCCAGTAAATGTGACTAATAATGACACAATTAAATCCATAAGCCCAGACAATTTATCTCAACTATTCAGTGTTCAAAAGGAAACTATGACAAAATGCGAGTATTAACTAGGAGAAAATTGAAATTTAGGCTTTTGAAAGTCAGAAGGAGATTGGAGCCTATTTTAAGAGACTTTATTGGTAGTATAGGGAANNNAGAGTAACAGAGGATAAAAAAGAGAAAAAATCCAAGCACTTAAAAATGTGACAGTCACAGTGGAGGGAAAATGACATCTCTCAAAGAATGTAAAAAGCTCCCCAGAGGAAAGCAGGAAGCCCACAGAGTTTGTCAGGTTAGGTATGAAATAGGAAAAAAGACTTTGAGAAGCACCTTTGAAGCGAGTCCAAAATACATAAAGGGATTATTTAAATGGATTAAAAGGGAGAAGCTAGAATAACAGCAGAATCTTCCGCTGCTAATACTAGGGCACAGGGAGTGGTCAGAGACCGAAAGACAATAAGACTAAACTAATTATGTGCCTCTGAATTTATTGAGAAAGATACCAGAGTGATTACCACACTGAAGTTGTCCACTACAAATGGATCAGAAGAAGCTGATCAAATAGTTCTCTGGGTTTTGCATATTTCAAGTCAGGTAGACAAATGAACACTGACCAGTTGCTGGAAACTGTTGGTGTTCCTCTTGAAATTTTTGAAGTCCTCTAGAAGAAATTATTCCCTTGGTCATGCCTCTCCCTCCTCTTACCACGAAGCCTCTTAAAAGATCAGTTTTCACTAGCCACCTCCACTTCCTCATCTCCCATTCATTCTTCAACTCATGCCCTGATTTCATTGAAATGACCCCTTGCTCAGGTCATTAAATTAACTGAGCTCTTTTTAGACTTCATCCTATTTAGCCTCAGGCATCATAACACTTAACCAGTTCCTCTGCTCCTCTCCTCTGAAACCTTCTCTTTCCTGAACTTTACCACACATGAATGTCCTGACTCACCTCTCTGCTTCCTGCCAGCTGCTTCCACTGGCTCCTACACTCCATCTACCTATTTAATGTTAATAATTATCCTGAGTTTCCATCTACATTCAGGTTTAATGCTATACCCCTCCCCTGGTCTTAATCCCTCTTGCAACATATCCTCAAGCCCTGCCTCTTTCAAGTCCCATTCTCTAACTTTACAGATGACATTCTGAGATGGACATTCCTTAGTCAATTCAGATTCAGTGACCAAAAACCAGACTCAAACCTTACCATGAGTCCTGCACTACCTCTGTGTAGATCCAGTCTCAGTTAATGGCACTACCATCCATCCACTCCTCATTCTGGATTCCTTTGTCTCCCTGCACATGCAGTTAGTCACCAAGTCCTAGATGTTAGCTTCTCAAATGTCTCTCAGTCTGTCCTCTGCTGCCCATCTCTATTGTGTAGCCCTCATCTACTTTCCATCTGGGTTATTGTGGTAGCCCCTTGGCTGGTCTAGCCCATTTCCAAGTTAGCTACTGCTCTCTTGCCAGCATTTTTTCCACGAACACAGACCTGGTTTTCTACTGCTTCTACAACTCCTTAGATAAGGAGTAGGATCTTTTGTAGTCTGGCCCTAATCTACAATTTCTGCTTATTCCCTTTAAAATAGGTTGTGCTTTCACAATACAGGGTAGTAGTTGTTTCCTGAGCACATCACTACTTTTATCACCACATCTTTGTTAATGCTCTTCCTTGTCTCGTTTTTCACCTAACGAACTCCTCTTTGTCCTTTTTTTTTTTTTTTAAGATTTTATTTATTCATTTGACAGAGAGACAGCCAGCGAGAGAGGGAACACAGGCAGGGGGAGTGGGAGAGGAAGAAGCAGGCTCCCAGCGGAGGAGCCTGACATGGGGCTCGATCCCAGGACTCCAGGATCACGCCCTGAGCCGAAGGCAGGCACTTAACGACTGAGCCACCCAGGCGCCCCTCTTTGTCCTTTAAGACAAACTCTTATCCATCAAGTGGGGGCCCTGGGGCAACAGCATCAGTATCATCTGGGAACGTGTTAAAAATACAGATTCTTGGGGCCCTACCATAGACCCTACTGAATCTGAAACTCTAGGAGATGATGACCAGATTTGTATTTTAACAAGCTCTTCAGGTGATTCTTACCAATTCTAAAATCTAAAAACCACTGTTCTCAGGCAGTTCCTTTATCAATGCTCATTGGACTTTATATACACCTGTAATACTTACTACATTGTTTCATAATCATATTTACCTATACACTTATCTACCTCCTCTGCTACAAATTGCGTGTGCAAAGTCAAATACAATATCTTGTGTATTTCCTATCACCTGCCATGGGGTCTGGCACGTAGGAGATGCTTGATAAGAATTCAGAGCCTAAAACATACCCATCCCCTTCAGGATTTGCTCCAGTTAGAGTGCATACAAACACACAGAACTGGATAATCAAATGATATTTTTACTCTTAAAGGCTTATATGTGTCACACAAGCCAAAAGCACATATACTGACATACCAAGTGTCAGCAAGGATGCAGAGAAACTGAATGTCTCCTATTGCTGGTGGTTATGTAGAATGGTACTGTTACCTCAGCCATCAAAAAAGAATGAAATCTTGCCATTTGCAATGACATGGATGGAACTAGAGAGTATTATGTTAAGCAAAATAAGTCAGCCAGAGAAAGATAAATACCATATGATTTTACTTATATATGGAATTTAAGAAACAAAACACATGAGCATAGGGGAAGGGAAGGAAAAACAAAATAAGATAAAAACAGAGAGGGAAGCAAACCGTAAGAGTCTCTAATTGTAGGGAACTGAGGGTTCATGGAGGGAGGTGAGTGGGCGGTGGGGTAACTGGGTGATGGGCATTAAGGAGGGCACTTGTGATGAGCACTGGGTGTTATATGTAACTGATGAATCACTAAATTCTACCCCTGAAATTAATACCACACTATATGTTAACTAACTGCAATTTAAATAAAATCTTGAAAGGAAAAAGAATGGTACTGTTACTTTGGAAAACAGTTTGGCAGATTTGTATAAAATCAAACGTATGTTCACTATGTAATTCAGGAATAGTACTCCTGAGTATTTACTCCTAGAAAAGTGAAAACACAAAGACAAATGTTTACAGCAGCTTTATTTTTAATAATCAAAAAATAGAAACAACCCAAACATCCTTTAGCAGGTGAGTGGATAAACCAGCTGTGGTGCGTCCATATAATGGAACACTACCCAGCAATAAAAAGGAACAAGCTATTAATACATTGCGACAATGTGGATGAGTCACAAGGGCATTATGCTGAATAAGAGAAGCCAATCTCAAGAGGTTACACACTGAGTGATTCTACTTATATTGTATTCTCAAGAGATGAATTTATAGTGATAAAAAACAGATGTGTGGTTGCCAGAGGTTATAGTTGGGGGAAGGGTGTGACTATAAAGGATAGTTTGAGGGTAGTTTTGTTTGTACAATGAAACAGTTAAGCATCCTGATTATGGTGGTAGTTGCATTAATCTGTATGTATGATAAATTTCATAGAACTACACACACACACACACACACACACACACACACGTACGCACGCACACACAAAGAGCACATGTAAAGACTGGTGAAATGCAAATAGAGTCTATACTTTAGTTAATAGTATTGCACCACTGTCAATTTCCTGGTTTTGATAACGTAATCTAGTTATGTAACATGTTGTCTTTGGAGGAAGCTGGGTTAAGGGTCAAGCTGTTTTGCAACTTCTTATGAGTCTCAGATAATTTCAAAATAAAAAGTTTTTTGAGGAAAGGGAAGCACAGGGATTGTGGGCGAAAGCTGAATTAGAAAGTGCTCCTTGACATGATGCTAGCATGGGGGCCAGGGAGTGGAGGAGAGCTTGTTGCCTGGTAGAGGTGGGGGAGGAGAAGGGAGGAGGGGAGATTCCTGCCTTGGAGACTGGTAGAGCTTGGCCCAGGCCTGTTAGCCTCTCTACAGTCCGAGTGCTCCCCCCTGCTCACCTGGGCGAGTGTGGGTCCCAAGGTGAAAGCTTCCTCCTCAGCAGTTTTCCACGGGGGAGAAAGGGAGGAAAACCCTTCCTCAGTAGGCCTCAGTGGAAAAACAGAGAGCGGGGGATAAGGGTTACTCCTTGACAATGTTTACAAAAGGTTAAGTGTGTCAACAGTGAAAGAACCCAGCGCTGGAATCAAACTCCACTTCAATCCCAGTCCCAACTCTTACTAGGCATGTGACTTGATCACCTTATTGAATTTTGCTGAACCCCATCTCCCTGTTTAAAAGTAGGGGTAATGAAGCTACGTATCTCAGAATGCTGTGAAGATTGCATTAGACAGCAACTGCCTAGCAAAAGTAATGCATGTGTAATTAATGTTGGCTACTCTTTTTAATATTATTCCATATCGTTGTCAGTATTCTAAGAAATAGAAAAAACATGCATTCAAATGATTCTGCCATGTAATTTTTTATGATTCAGAGGTACTTCAGGATCCTTCAGTACTTCAAACTCATCATAAAATTAGCATTCAGACAATTTAACTTAAAACCAATAGTTGTTACTTTCTATTACAGGCCTTTCATGTGCTTTTTATTTTAGATACATTATCTCTGACCTTTATAGCACTCAGGAGGATAAATATTATTTTTCCCATTTTTAGATAAAGAAACCACCTCAGCATGGTTAAGTAAATCACCCACCATACACAGCTCGTCAGTCTAGTCAGTCTGATTTCAAAGCCCACGCTTTTCCCACTACATCATGTAAACCTCAGCGTTAATCCACAAAAGCTACTTAAACACACACAGATTATCTAATAGTTGTTCCTTTCACATCAGATTACAGGACAGAACACACAACTCCTGTCACGGCCTAGGGCAGACACTTCCAGGCCATGCTGGAGTCAAGACTTGGAGACTCTAGGCAATGATGGAAAGCAAGAGCCCAAAGCCTGTTGTGGCAAGAATGCAGTCTGGGGTTCCAGTCAGGAGGTAAAGTCAGAAGCCATGAAGGGAGCCCTGACAATGTCCAAGCTCCAGGCCAGCACTCAGCACTCAGAATTGGAAAAGGCAGGCAAAGCCCAGCAGAAGGCACTCCAGAGGACTCAGGATTTCCTCTCTGTCCACTTGACAATAAATGCCCCCTAATGGAGGCTTTGAGGAGCCTTAGTTGAGGAGGCAGGTAAAAACCCTTGGCCTACCAAGGACATTAGGAACCAGGGTCAAGAAGACCCCTAGCAGAAGTTCATTATCAGAAGGATGGACACAGGATCCCAGGTGGCCAGGGTAACCTAGGGGGGAAGTGAAAGAACACTGGAGGGAATCAGGAGTCAGGGCATCTGCGTTAGCTGTGCCATTGTTGTCCCTATCTGGCTGTAAAACTGCCCCGCAGGGTCCCTTCATCGTAAAATGAGAGGGTCGGGCCCAATCCCTGGTTTAAGCAGTGTTCCTCATGACCCTCAGACTCATCTCCTGTCCTCGGCAATTCCTGGGGGCAGAGTGGTGGGGAACAAGCAGTTTGTGCCTTGCTAGCAGTCTCCCTTTTATGCCTTTTAAGTACTGGACCTCTGAGAGCCTTCTAACTCTAACGGTCTATCTGGGATAACAAACAGTAAGTTTCCACCAGGTTCAGGGCCCTGTGTCAGGCGCTAAAGGGCAAAGCTAGGTAAACCCAGTCCCAGCGTCAAGGATGCCCAGATCCTGGCCCAATGGGGAGTGATTCCAGCAGCTGTAGTTGCTCAGGATTCCTCTCCGGCTCACCAAGGCCCCAAGTTCTCCTGCTACAATCCTGAGAACCAGAAAGAAGGGGAAGGAGAGAAAGGAAACCTTCCCAACATGGCTGGTGAATCCTCTGTGCCTCAGAGACATCGATATACATGTCACCTGGTAGGCAATAGATAATACTCTGATTTACAGCAGACTGCCTGTGATTGGATGTTTCATGGGGCCAAATGTGCCTGTGCTTTATGCTCTACTTAAAATCAGGGCGTCTGCTGTGCCCTCTGGGAAGTGCTATGCGTCTCCTGCTAGGGACTGCTCAAGGCCTTTCCCTGGAGCTAAGGGGAGAAAGGAAGTTGAAATCACTGTTTCATAAATTCAAACACATGGCTACACTCTAGGTTATGTGAGAGGAGAAGATTTTCATGTTTCTAGTGTTTCCCCCCCCTGGCGTTTTAAAACACATTTAAAATATATTATAATTGCATGAGACATGGCAAAAATATATTTAGAAATAATTTTTTTAAATTGATGTGGAATGTGGTCATAATACTCCTAATTAAAACCATACAAGCTCCTTTCTAGTATGGGTACCCTTTGGGGCTTTTTCCCCCCTCTCATCACCAGCTTATCTTGAATCTATCAGTATGCTTTTTCACTACTGTCCTAAGTGTGAGCTGGTAAAATGAAGTAATGGGCATTTGGTCTTATATCTAAATTTCCACATTTCAACTTTAAAAATATTTGCAAGAATACATTTTTTGAAAGTGATCCTTTGGTCTATTTGTATAGTCTAGGAGAGCTATATATTCTGAAATTTGTTCTCTGAAAATTTATTTGCATTTTCACATATAAATATTTATAATGAGCATACATTCATATACATAGATTTTATTAAGTGGCCCAGTGATATTGAGAAAACAACTGCTAATATTAAATTAAAATTTTATTCTATTCTGAAAGAGAAAAGGAAGAATAAGAAAATTGTCTTTGCAGTAAAAAATTTAGAAACTAGGGAGGTGGTGTCCAGATGAGCAGAGGGCAGAAATTATACCTCATTTGCCTTCCTATCTCCAGTGCTTAATACTTTAACAAATAGATATTTAGGAATTGTTGAATTAATGTTTGACATAGGAAGATCATTAAAAATATAATAACTAATAAAACATGGAAACACTGAGGTCATCTGCTAAAGGGGAACTTTGGGCCAGGATCGTTAGCAAGTTTTCTTTTTTTTTCTCTCTCTTTTAAGATTTTATTTGTTTATTTGAGAGAGAGAGAGAAAGAGCACAAGCAGGGGGAGTGGGAGAGGGAGAAGCAGGCTCCCACTGAGCAGGGAGCCCGATGCGGGACTCAACACCGGACCCTGGGGTCTTAACCTGAGCCGAAGGCAGACACTTAACCGACTGAGACACCCAGGTGCCCCAGCAAGTTTTCTTTTGCACTTAATAGCTAAATGCTTTGTTGATTAATCGATTGATCGACTGATTGACTGATTGAGGTGTGAATTCTAAAGCAATTCTGATAACTAGGTCAGCCTGTTGTTCCTGCTTAAGGTAGAGAGGCAGAAATACAAAGTAAGACTGGCTTGTTAATAAGCCAGCAGTAGCAAAAAAAAAAATAACCTTGCCTCTGCAATAAGTTGAGAAGGGGAGAGCTGGAAAGGAAAGTAGATGTCATCAAGTCCAACCACTGCTAATCATCTAGCTATCCTGCAGGCGGAATGTCTTCGTCCTTCCAGTCCATCTCCAGCTTCAGCAGCTGCAGGCCTGAACTGACAGAATCGTGGTAGGAGCCTGCTCTCTCCATGTAAAACAAAGCTATACAAGCACTTAGGGCAGGCACACTTAGAGAGGCCTGGCCCACCCTGGACAAGAGGCAGGACTGAGTGTTTCAGCTCACTACAGAACATAATTGAGTAGCTGCAAGGATGTAAAGAGAATGCATACGTCCTAGCTTAGCTGCAAGCGGCAAATCAGTCCAAGATCAGCAGATTTTCTGAAGTCAGGAAATGGGATGCATGTTGTTAACCTCTGAGCAGATGTCAGCTGAGACTGTCATCTGTGTGGTCATGAAGATGAGGGCTCATCCATCAACTGCTTGACAAGGGCTGTCATCATATCCCTGGGCCTCCATAGCCCTCGACACATGATGTAAGAGACATATTGGACAAAAGCATTCCCTGGGGGAATTCTCCAGGAAGAATTCAGCCAATGGAAAGGAATCTTTCAAGTGGCCTGATTTCATTGGAGACAAGTAAACACATATGTGTGTGTGCATATATGAATATACACATCCCCAAGACGCTGCACTTTCATAGAGACAAAGAGAAGCTTCACCGGCAATCTGTTAGAATTCTTTCTCTCACTTATTTTTAGACTCCCCCAGCACCATGCTGAGTGGGGAAGCAAAGGGGTGGATCACCTGAACAACAAGGCTTTTCAGTGACAGTTTAGGGTGTGGAGATTTGTCGAAACCCAGTGTCTTTGGAAGTCCACAGCACCCAAAATACCTTGGCCCCTTCGTGTTCAATAATGCCATTCCAGGAGGGGCTTCCTAAAACTCCTACCATAACCCAGAATATACCCCTTTTGTCTTAACACGCAAACATCTAGCCAACTCTTGACTTTCTCTCTGACTGTCAGAGATCTCTGCTGCTTTAGAGCCATTTGGCACCCTTTTGGAAGGATGAGAGCCTCATCCTTCTGCCTAACAGAGGAAAGCATTGCCAAGGAAAAATGGGATTAAGAAAGAGGACAAAGAAAGAAGAAGTGAGGGGCGCCTGGGCGGCGCAGTCGTTAAGCATCTGCCTTCAGCTCAGGGTGTGATCCCAGCGTTCTGGGATCGAGCCCCACATCAGGCTTCTCTGCTAGGAGCCTGCTTCTTCCTCTCCCACTCCCCCTGCTTGTGTTCCCTCTCTCGCTGGCTGTCTCTGTCAAATAAATAAATAAAATCTTAAAAAAAAAAAAAAGAAGTGATGGTTCGTTCTTATCTATTAACGAATTCATTCATTCATTCAACAAATGGTTATGGTACGCTTGCCATTTTGCAAAGACTGTGCTAGGAGCTGAGATGCAGATGAATAAAAAACAGCCTGGCTTTTGAGGGGTAGAAACTGTCTAGCAAGACAAATATAAAAAGCTGGTAATATAACATGACAATTGTAGTGACGCACATATACCCTGGCATGTTATAAAGCCATAGAAGAGGGCACCAAACCTAGACTGAGGGCATCATCCAGACAAATACATACTCTTATTTCTTTGAATCCAGTGAGGTGGGTCACCCACAAAGAAAATATGAAGCATACCTCATAGAACAAATAAAAAGATTAATTGGTGGTACACTAAGCCTGCTAATTAATGTTCGAGGCCATTGATTTTGGTGGCAACAGTCTGTAAGGTCATAAAAAATTTCTCCCCCAGCACTCAGCTGCTTGGATATAAAGGCAGACAATGGATTAAAATTTCGATGGGAGTTTTGTCAGGCAGATGCAGCAAAAGAGCTTGTTTGGAAAAGGAAGTGGTGTTGCTGAGAGAACAGTTCAGATGACCAACCAGAGGCTTCACATTGGGTACAGAAAGGAAGAGAGACTGACAGACTGTGAGTCAGCTGAAGAGCCAGGGAACTGGAGGTCTGCAGGCTGTCAATGAGCAAGTGTGTTAGAAGTGAGCATATGAGAAGACTGGAGGTTAGGGGCCTTACTCATTCACTCGTCAAGTATTTACTGAGTGCTTTCTTTTTTAAAAGATTTTATTTATTTATTTGAGAGAGAGAGCATGAGCAGCAGAAGTGGCAGAGGGAGAGGCAGAAGCGGACTCTCTGCTGAGCACAGAGCCCAATGCAGGGCTTGATCCCAGGACCCTGAGATCATCACCTAAGCTGAAGTCAGACACTTAACCCCTGAGCCACCCAGGCACCACTTTACTGAGTGCTTTCAATATCCTAAGTAGTGTTCTAGTGCTGGGAGTACATCATGAACAATTCTAATTGGGAGAAGAAGACAATAAATAATAATAAACATGTAAATTATATAATAGCTTAGAAAGTAATAAGTACTGTGGTGGGTGGAGATAGAATAGAACAAGATAAGAAGGATTTGGAATTTTGAGAAAGAGTGTGATTTTAAATGGGGTGGTAGCCCTGATTGAAAGGGTAACTTTTGAACAAGGACATAAAAGGATAGAGGGAATGAGCCATGCAAATGTATGAATCAGAATATTCTAGACAGGGAGAACAGCCACTTCAAAGCCTTGAAGCGTGTGAGTGCCTGACATTTTCAAGGAATAGCAAGGAGGCCTGTGTGGAGTGGAGTGGGCAAGAGGAAGAAGTAGGAAATTAGATAGAAAGATAATGAGGACCAAATATATAAGCCTTACACACTCTGGTGAAGACTGAGTTTTCCTCTGAGAAAATGGAAAGGCACTGCAGGCTTCTGAACAGAGAAGTGACATGCTCTGATTTACCTTTAATGGATTGCTATGACTGCTATGTTGAAAGTGGACTTAGGAAGGGTCCAGAGTAGAAGCAGGGAGATCAGTTAGGAGGCTATTGTAGTAATCCAAATGAGAAGTGCAAAGTCAGACTTTGATCAGAGTGGTGGCGGCAAGAGGTGGTTAAGGTGTGACTCCGGGTGTATTTCAAGGATAGAGCCAATAGGATTTCATGACAGACTGGATGTGGCTGGTGAGACAGAGTCAAGGATGAATTCAAGATTTTTGGTCCAACTAAGTAGAAAGATGGAATTGCCATTATCTGAACTGGGGAAGAATGTGAAAAGAACAGGTCCCAAGGAGAAGACTAAGAGTTCGATTTGGATGGCATTGGATCAAAGAGGGGAATATTGGTTTTCAAAATTTCTGAACTGGAATCACTCTGAATGATCATAACATCCAATGCGAGACCCTGGGGTGGTTATCTAAAAGTGGAATAAAGTGAAGTCATTATGATAAAAGAAGTTAGAACTCTGGAGGTTGAGAAGGTAATGAAATCTCTCAGGACGGTCTCCTAGGATGGTGGCCCAGACAGGAGAGGAGGGAACAGAGTCAAGCTGCTCTCACCATTATGATACAGAGTTAAAATATATATGGTTAGAAGTCACACAAATATTGCTTTGAGGTGTACGGAATTTGAATTGGGTTTAGATTTTGAACCTAAAACATTAGATATAAGCAAAGCAGCAAAATGATCACTATTTGCTGAAACACATGAGACAACATTATGATAAAGCTGTTTGGAACATATCCAGCTGAGGTAGATTTATAATCTCACTGTAGCATGGATCAAAAGCAGTGGATTGAAAAAGAAATCTGATTAACTCACAACTTAATCTTAAGTGTTTTATTAAAAATCTTTTTAGAAAGACATTTGTACTTGGTTTTAGATATGTTTAAATCTTAGTGACCCCCATATAGCATTTTTGAAACCATGTCCCTGTGACATCTTAGGAAAATTTTCTAATAGCCACTAGAAGTACCCTCAACCCTATTTGCAAGCCATGTTTCCAAATTCAGTTCATAACCAGAATTACGAAGAAACAATAGGATGACCAGTCAGTCCTCCATAGCCAGTATAATAAACCTCTAAGTTCAGAAACCGGTATTTGATGAAGATTTTAAAACCTTTTCATACCTGTGAGCTGATGGACGTCATGTAAGCATCAGAATTCGTTAAAGACTTTTGAAATGATAATCCAGGTTTATACAGGTCTATAGATATAGATGGATATTTATCTATTTATATTGAGGCTTACTTGAGAAGAGAAAAATCAGGAAAGCTCTTGTCTTACACTGCCAATTAATAAATGAAGAGAAAAAGATGAGATAGCTATATAATCCTTAAAAAAAATCCACCTTGTTTCTGAGAGCTCATAACCCAGTCCAAGCTTTTATCTCTTTATAAACACAACATAGGTGATCTCAATGGGACTGAATATTTGTAATTAAGTATATAATATTGAAATCTTCTTGCTTTATGGAAATTATGTGTTTGTGGTTGATTAAAATATTCAACATGTGTAGGTTTCATCTTTTAGTTCAACAGAAAAATGTAAGTGACATTGGTGGTTGAATTCCTATTCAAGTAGCAAAGACATTCCCCAGACATACATAATTCATCTGCTGAATAGGAGATGATTCACCTTTCAGTGACTTCACAGGTGTTAACTTCACCAAACAAAATAGGTAAATCATCTTCCATCCATTTTTTTTTCTGATGCAAGTTTTAAGTAAAATTTTTTATGAAAAATATAAAAATATATATATATAAGTCCACAACATGTCCATTTAGAAAATGAATTTGCATCAACTTCTGAGATGTGAAGACTATGTAATGTATATTTTGTCAAAAATAACTAAACTGACCTTGAAATAAATAATGTATTATATGTTAATAAAAAATAATTAAAAAATTTTAAAAATAAAAATAACTAAACTGAGTTCCTCCAAATCAGGAGGGGGAGACATTCTAAATCAGGGCTGCATGCAGTATTGAATAACACAAAGAAGATCTGATTGTAGAGTGGTGTTCAAATAAAATGGCCCCAGAGAATAATTAAGAAAGAAACGTACCCATCAATGATCTGGACAACACAGACGTGTAGCTGTGAAACTCGGGCAGCTGCTTGGCAAGGAGGTCATCATCAGATATTCATGGCTCATGCTTGTGCATAGCCATGGGGAAGAACAGCCTCAGTTATTTGTCCTGCAAGATCCACCCAGTGGTTGTACCACTGCACAAGCTTCTGACTGCACCAAGTAGCCAGTTCCAGGTCAGCAGCGCCCCCTTTTTCTAAAGCAGTGTCAGCACTGGTCTGTCTAAGGTATTACTTTACTTAAAAAATGCATTGTGAAGCTGCTGGTTAACACTGTTCTTACTTTGCAGTGAGTATTCACCCCATAACTCCCCTTCTTATGGGAAGAGACAAATTAGTGAAGATTACTCTCCATAAATTACAATTTGAAGACCTGCTGACTGAGGAGACAGATGAATGAGTAGATAGGGAGGATAGGGCTAGATTTGAAATGTGGATACAGGAGACTTAAGGTAAACAAAATTGATCTGTATACATATAGTTCTCTTCCTAAGTGACGAAGATAGTATTTTAAGAAATTGAGTCTGAAAGTATACAGAATTCATTAGGACAGGAAAAAAACTGGTGTTACAGAGAGCTAGAGGTTACACCAAAAATCTAAAAATTAATACTTTTGCATCACGTTAGTTTTCAAAGAGTTTTGCTGCACATCTCATTTGATCTTTGCAATAATTTGTGGGGTGGTTATGAAAGGTAATATTATCTACACAGATGAGGAAACAGAAAGCTAGAGCAGTTAAGTGACTTGCCCAAAGTCCCACAGCTGTGATTGGCAGAGCCAGGAATCCCATCTGTCACACTTGACTCCACTTGCATTGGTCCTAACATGATTGTATCCTGGATGAGTAAGAGACAACTCAGAGAGATTTCCAAATAACAAGTGAAAGAAACTGGCAATTGATTGGGTATAGGTAATAAACGAGAGGTGGGGTGCCTGGGTGCTGCAGTTGGTTGAATGCTGACTCTTGGTTTCAATTCATGTCATAATCTAATGGGTCGTGAGATTCAGCCCCAGGTTGGGCTCCCCACTCAGCGGGGAGTCGGCTTGAGGATTCTCTCCCTGTGCCCCTCCCCCCACTTGCTCGCACATGTGCTTTCTCTCTAAAACGAATCTTTAGAAAAGAAAAGGAAAGAAAAAAAGAAAAGAAACAGGAGAGGAAAAGGTGGTTCAGAGGTTGCTAAAGTCTGAAGATGGTGAGATTAATAATATCACTAGCTAATGTTGGCTACGTACTTACTCTGCACCAGGCGCTGTGCCCCACACTTTGCTATGTTACCTCCCTGAATCCTTACAACTCTCCGGCAGCGGGGGAGAGGGATGTATTATTGTTATCCCCTTTTTATAAGGAGAATCCATGAAACTTGTTCTCATTTTTAGAGGAAGATAAAAAATCAAGGTTTTTGCTCCAAGACAAGGTAAATCTCTGCTGCACTTACTGGCCTACATTATCTGTGCTTGGGGCCTGAGTCCCAGCGCAGTGGCTTAGTATTTGTGTGTGTGTGGATGTAATTATGCTACAGCCACAAAGTAATCAAGCTGGGCCATTGTTGGTTATGATGTTTGCAAGTCTAGCACTGCCAAACTGCATAATGCCTCTGAATACTTTGCCTGTCGTTAAAGTAGGCTGCACTAAGTAGCTGGTTTTGCCTTGGCTCTCGACTTTAAAGTGGTCAGCCAGGTAATCCCAGGTACATAGATAAGAATGCTTTCCTCCTCAGTTATTATTTTAAAATAAAAGTATAACTAAGCATAATTATCAAGTGACTATTAACATAAATATTGAATTTATGTAGAATACACTATTTAGACTAAAACTCTTAAATACAATGACATTCCTTCTTGTTATCAGTCACTGTCCAGAGTAAGCGTGGTTTTCCCCTTAAGTTAACCAATTCACATGTTTTTACCTTGTCCTGAGCTTCCATTGGTGCCCAGGAGGGGACACTGACACTCTGATTGTCCACGCCTCCCTCTAATCTTTGAATTGCTCTGTAAACTCATTTAAAACTATTTGACAAAAAACCCTTACCAAATGTCCTCCTTTCAATCCATGCTTCCTTTTTCTCTTTTGGTCAAGCAGAGAAAGGAAAAACAAATTTACATATCAAATAGAGTAAATTGTGGGGGAAAAAATCACAAAGCTTTTCCAAATAGTGCTTTACCTTACAGCTCATTTCCAAAGGCTCCAAACTGTATCTCTTTAGGTATCTACCTGCTAGTTATTTATTCACTAGGCTGCATGTAGCAGTCTCTTAGCAACTATAAATTTAATGGAAAAGTCCTAACTCTTCTCTGATACCACCTGTATTTTAGAAGTTGGCTTTTTTTTTTTTTAAAGACTTGGAGTTATATAAGCGAGAGATGTCAGAACTTAGTGCTTTTTGAAAATAAATGTAAATAAATCATAATAATTTTTTTTACAGGGCTATAAAGTGGTTTCTTCCCAGTGGCCCTTCTCTATGAGGTTACATTGGAGATTATACTGGTGGGAATGTTCTGTTCAGTCCCATGGCAAAGGGTCATGACTGGAAGTTTCTTTCTTCCTGATTCATTTTAGGATTGTGAAGATGTCCAGTCCCAATCTGAACATTGTGACCTTACTCGGCAGTTGTCTGACTTACAGTAGTGTTTACCTCTTTGGGATTCAAGATCGAGATGCTTTAGTGGGAGGCTCAATGGAAACTCTCATTCAGGTGGGTTAAATCTTAAGTTTTTGTTTTGAACAAAATGTCCAACTTTTGATTTTTTTTTTAAATCAGCATCTCCTGTAGGTGGTGGCTATCTTTATCTTTGGAATGGACACTCTCAGAGGTGATCACTGGAATGCTTAGTGCAGTCCACATCCTGCCCGGTGCCCTGTGTGGACTGGGGCTTTGCAAATCAGCATGTGGAGAACAGCAGAAGTCCCTCTCATGCCTCTTGCTTCTCTCCTTTTCCCCCTGTAGATAAGACTATCCATGCTGTGCATTGGGACCTCCCTTGTGTTTGGCCCCATTTTGGGGAAGAGCTGGCGACTCTACAAGGTGTTTACTCAGAGGGTCCCAGACAAGAGAGTGGTGAGTAGGCAGCAAGTACATACTGCTTGATTGCAAACAGCAGCTTTATTATTGATTAAAAGCTAGAGAAGTTTGTGTCAGATTACTGGGTGGATCCTTTTATGGCAGTCTGAAGTTATTGCTTCTCATTTCAAATCTTGGAGTAGTGTGGCCTCCTAAGTCCCCAAGCCTGGAAGGCTATGTGCCAGTGCTCTTGAGATATAAGTCATTGAACATAGTTCTGTTCAACATAGTTCATATGTACCCCCAGGCCCTGGTACTGCTGGTATTGTGTGAGCTGGCCAACATCTGGAACCAGTGTGAGGGAGAACAAGATGCCCAGAGAAACTGTTGCTTGGCACAAGTGTGAGCTGAAAGTAGAGTGAGGGACAGTGATTACAGAGAAGAGTAGCAAGTAAGCAGTTATTTCCTTTACTGGAGCCCAGTTCTTTTCCATGTAGAAGGCCAGTCTCTGCACTAAGAAAGGTGGGCCTGGAGCAGTGAGCAAAGAAGAGGACATCCATTCAGCAGATAGAATCAACCCTAGAAGCTATGTGGCAGCCAGATCACCTGCATTTCCCTGACATCAGATGTCATCCTGACCACATTTCCCCATTTTATCAGGTTCCCTGCCCAAACCTCAAAGTCTGATCATCAAACTCTTTGACTATAGGTCCTACCCAGACCCAATATATCACTCAATTGGAGTTTACTTCTCTGGCATGATTTTTTTTTTTTTTTGCAACATTATCCAGTCATTAGAATATTTATAAAAAGCTCAGCTGTGAATAACCATAATATGAAAAAAAAATTGACTAAAGGACAAGAAGTTCATCTATCCTTCTATAACACAGATTCCTTTGTAAAAAAAATGGCTTTATGGAGGCATAATTGACATGCAATGAACTGCACATATTTAAAGTGTACGATTTGACAACTTTTGCATATATATACACCCATGAGATGTGGTGTATAATCTGCAAAGTTTCTTCATGAATCTTTGTTATCTCCCTCTCCTGTCCAATCCTTACATCCATCCCTATTCCCAGGCAACCATTGATATGCTTTCTGTCACTATAGATTAGTTTGCATTTTCCAGAATTTTGTATAAATGGAATCATGGAGTATGTACTCTTTAAAAAAAAAAAAAAGATTGATTGATTGATTGATTGATTGATTTGAAAGAGAGAGGAGGAGAATACATGCATACCAGGGAAGGGGCAGAGGGAGAGAGAGAATCTTTTCACGTGGTTGTTTGCTATCCATATATCTTCTTAGGTGAAGTATCTGCTCAAATCTTTTACCCTTTTTAAAAAATTTAGTTGTTTGTTTTCTTACTATAGAGTTTTGAGAGTTCTTTTTATATTCTGGATATAAGCCCATCAGCAGATATATATAATTTGCAAAGATTTTCTTCCAAATTGTGTCCTTTCTTTTCATTCACTTAAGAGTATCTTTCAAAGAGAAGACATTTCTAATTTTGATAATGTCCAGTTTACCAATTTGTTTTTTTATGGGTCATGTTGGTATCAGCTGTAAGAAACTTTTGCCTCATCCAAGGCCTCAAAAGGTTTTCTCCTGTGCTTACTTCTTGAAGTTTTAGAGTTTTAGATTTTTTTTACATTTAAGCCTATAATCCATTTTGAGTTAATTTTAAAATATGATGTGATGTATGGATCAAAGTTAATTTTTTTACATATTGAAATGCAGTTGTTCCAGCTCCATTTATTGAAAAGTCTGTCCTCTTCACTGAATTATTTTTTACCTTTGTTGAAAATCAGTTGTCCATAGGTATGTGGATCTATTTTTGGACCTGATTCTGTCTCATTGATGTATTTGTTTATTTTGACACCAATACCATATTATCTTGATTACTGATGTTTTTCAGTGAGTATTAGTTCTCCAACTTGTCCTTCTCTTTCAATAGTGTTTTGGCTGATCTAAGTCCTTTGAATTTCCATATGAATTTTTGAGTCAGTTTGCCAATTTTTACAAATTTCTTCTGGGATTTTGATTGAGAATGTGTTGACTCCATAGATCAAATTGTGGAAGATTGACTTCTTAACAATGTTGTATCTTTTAATGCATGAATACAGTATATTTCTTCATTTACGTAGGTCTTTTCTAATATTTATCAGCAATTTTATATAGTTTTCAGTGGAGGTCTTTTACATCTTCTATCAGATTTATTCCTAAGTATTTAATTTTTATGTGATTATATGTTATTGTTTTTTATTTCACTTTCTAATTTTTTTGTTGCTAATATATAGAAATACAATTGATTTTCATATGCTGATCTTGTATGTTGTAACCTTGCTAAACTACTTATTATAGACCCATCAGATTTTTTGTAGATCCATCAGATTTTCTACATAGATGATCATATTATCTGTGAATAAAGAGTTTCCAATTTTCTGTATGATGGCACTGTCTAGAAACACTAGTACAGTCTATGGCCATACCACCCTGAACGCACCCTATCTCATCTGATCTTGGAAACAAAGCCGGGTCAGGCCTGGTTAGTAGTTGGATGGGAAACACTAGTACAATGTTCAATACAGATGCCAAGCACAGACATCCTTGAATTTTTCTTGACCTTATGGGGAAAGTATTCAGTATTTCAAAACTAAGCTATAGTTGTATTATAGATATCCTTTATCTAGTTGGGGAAGTTCCCTTCTATTCCCATTTTGCTGAGGGTTTTATTAAAGAATTGATGTTGGGATCTGTCAAATGCTTTTTCTATGTCTATTGATCATATTTTTTTTCTTTTTTAGTTTGTTCATATGGTGGAATTACATTAAATGATTTTAGAATCTCAAACCAACCCTGTTTTCTAAACTCCACTTGGTCATGATGTATTATCCTCTCCTTTTATTGTTGGACTCCTTTTCATAAGATTCTGTTTATAACTTGTATACTCATGTTCTTAAGGGATGTTGTTCTATAGCTTTCTTTTCTTATAAAATCTTTTTCTGGTTTTGGTATAGCATAATACCAGCCTTATAGAATGAATTAAGAAGCATTCCCTCCTCTTCAGAGTCTGGAGGTGTTTGTGTACAATGCTATAATTGGCATTCACATACAGTATAAGTATTTCACAGTAGTATGCTTCCATTTCCCCCTCTCCCACTCTGTGTTGTTTTCACTTCTACATATGTTATAAGACCCACACAATTTTTACTCATTTTTGTTTGAATGGTTATCTTTTGAAGATATTTAAATAATTAAAATCAACATATACTTTTCCATGAAGGTATTATTTCCTTGTATAGACCTATATTTTCATCTGGTATCATTTTTCTTTTGCTTTAAGGATATTAACATTCTCATGCAGGTGTGAGAATGCTGAATTCTTTCAGCTTTTGTTTATGTGGAAAAGTCTTTATTCCCTATTTGTTTCTGAAAGCTACTTTTGCTGGATATAGAATTACAGGTTGAGGCTTTCTTTTCTTCTTTCAGTACCTTGAAGTTTTCACTCTAGGGTCTTCTAACATGGCCTTATCTGATAAGAAATCTGATGTCATCCTTGTCTTTGTTCCTCTGCACATAATGTGCCTTCTAGCTGTTTGATTTGAAGATTTTCTTATTATCACTAGTTTTAAGCAGTGTGACGAAGCAACTGATGACTGATGTGTTTTATCTTACAGACACCATGAATCATGTAACTAGTCATGCTCTCTTCTTTTCATTGGTTGTCAACAACTCAGATCCACATTTTCCCCCAGTTCATGAGTGCTATGTACTCTCCTCATCTGACCTTTCATCCTAATTCTCCTGATTTTTTTCCTTGACATTTTTCATCCTTCCACAGAATATATTTTTTATTAGTTTTATTTCTGCTGTTACAAAAGTAATACATTGAGTCAAACGATTTGTATATGTATAAAGAAAATGCTAGTAATCTCTCTTCTACCACCCTCATCTTTCAATCCCACCCTCCAAGTTAATGGTTGTTAACAGTTTTATGTGAAAACTTTCATATCTCTCTATATGCTCATATGTGCATATCTAGAAATAATAGTGTGTTCATTTTATAAGACTCCTTAATCCTTTGTGAAAAAATAAACAAATGAAAATGTTCAATGGTGATGATGATGACATGGACATAGACACCATTGTACATCTATAGTGTATGTTTCATCTTTGATGGCTGGATGTGAAGCCTCCTGGGAGGGCTGACCCTGGAACCTTTAGCTCAGAGCACATAGTGTTCTCCAGCCCCTGTGTCGTACAGCCAGCAAGCCAAGGAAAGTTATGACCTTGACTCTTTTGCAGATAATCAAAGACCTGCAGCTACTGGGGTTGGTGGCAGCCCTGGTGATAGCTGATGTGATCCTGCTTGTGACGTGGGTGCTGACTGATCCCATCCAGTGCCTCCAGATTCTTGGTGTCAGTATGACGGTGAGGGGCCCAATCCCTGGATAATCTACTTCCCAAACTTGGAGGACTGGCTTCTGTGGTACACTGGGGTCATTCTCTCAGCAGCACTTGCTCTGCGGTCATCCTCCCAAAAAGAAGATAAATGACCCCAAAAGGAGGGAGAGTCAGGAGCTGTGGCTTTGGTGAATGCCTTGCCCTTGTCTGCAGGGTGTGCTACCATGGCCACTGCCCCTGCTCCACATGTCTTCCAGCAGCATCCACTGAGATGTCAGCACACCAGAACTGCCCGGCGGCTATCTCCACTTTCACATGATCAATAATGAGAACTTTCAGCCACAGGAAGTTGACTTCCCCTAGTTATTGAGAAGTAAAAGGGGTATTTTGAGGTGGTCTTTGGAGTCAGTCAGCCCTCATTCAAATCCCACTTACCAGCCATGTGACCTTGGGAGAGTGATTTAAACCTCTTGCAGTGTCGGTTTCCTCACAGGTAAATTGGCGATGATAGTGCTTCCTATTTCCTAGGGTTGTGGCGAAGATGAAGGGAAACAATACAGGGAAAGGGTTCAACTGTGCCTAGTACATAGTGTTCAATTAATGGGAAGTATTGTAAGTCTCCAGCCTCACAAGGGGCTGAAGAATACAGTGGAAACTTGACTTTGCTGATTTAGTATTTACAGTTTCAACTGTTAACAAATAGCAGAAACAAGATGTGAAATAATTCATAATTTTGCTGATACACTAATTTGAGTCACTGTGGTAGCAAAGCACATAACTGGGGAGTAAGCCCCGCCACCACCGAGCATCCACATGTTAGCCGGACTTTATCACCTTTCCCTTTAACTCACAGTCACATCCATTTGGATTACAATGGAGTCACCTACATGTTATAGTTTTTACCTATTAAGGGGGAAATCACCTGCTGAAGAAAAGTTCACACTCCAGATGTCCCCAACGATCTCCTGTGCATTCCTGAGAATTGTGGGTTTCCTCAGTGTTGACTCTGTGTCCCTTTTAGGTGTCAGGGAGAGATGTGTCCTGCTCTCTGACCAGCTCACACTTCTGTGCTTCCCGGTACTCTGATGTCTGGATTGCTCTTGTTTTGGTGTGCAAGGTTGGTAACCACATCTCTTTGGAATATAATCTATCTGTCACCAACAAAATAGCCATGGAAAGGGAATTAGAGGAATTAATGAGGTGATTTCTGCAAAGAATCTTGAAATTAGAGGAAACCTCTGTTGATGCATAAATCTTAAAGTTATGACCCTTATTATTTCTCTACTCTTTATTTGTCTTGGGGGTCACTTTTCCAACTCTTTGGACCCCCTCATTCAGTTTTCCTCTAAATCATGTGAAATTCACCCACTCTTTCTCCCATTTCTTGGTCTGATTTTTTTATTGATTTGGCAATACTGGCTTTCTCTCCAACTCCCTGCAAGGGGGATTATGCAGAGACATTTTATCCAGCTTTATTTGTTGTCTTGAGTGCCCTGATTACCCTCCTTGTGTTTTTCTTCAAGATTTGGGTCAAGGTATCCTACTACCTTCCACCAACCTTTCTCACTCTGGCCCTTAGAGAGACGGCAACATCCATGGTGTCCTTTGAGTGGTTCCAGCTGCCTCAAAGTGTCCCCATACTGCCCTGAATCCCCCACAATTAGCTTCATTTGTCTCTGTTAGATGGCAAAAGTAGGATGTTATTTCTAGCAGGTACAGGATACCTATACAGGGCACTAAAGGAGGTTCTTAGAACCAACTATCCTATTAGCTGGTTTTAAGCAAGGAAAAACAGAAAATCTGGCTGTGAGGGGTATAGGGCAGGCCAATTTCACTCAGGCAAACCCTGAGTGGTAAGAGACTACCTGTTGATTCTCAGGACAGAGAAGCCTGGTTGACTGATGGCTGGCAGAGGAGAAGGAATTTTTGTAGAAATATACGGTCTTTAAAGGTAAACTTTACTCATTTTACCACTAGGAAAGTGTTCAAGTGGTTGCTTGTTGGAAATGGGGCTGGGATAAGGAAATGTTGCTTTTTTACTATGTGCATTATATTACTTTGATAGAAATGTTTTTAAAAGAGAACACTGGCCAGTAAACAGCTCTTAATCTCTAGTTTCTTGCTAACAGTTAAGAAAATGAACTTCAGAATATGACAGAACAGGGTTTGAGTTCTGATTCAGCCCCTTCTTAGCTGACCCTGGGCCTCATTTAACCTCTCTGAGCCTGGGTTCCCTCAGACGTAAAATGGGGATGATAACATCCTCTCAGAACTGTTCTAAATTTCAAAAGAGATAGTGCATGATCAGAATTTTCAACCACTCCTGGCCCATGGGAAGAGCTCAATAAATGTGAGATATTATTATTATTAATCTCCCACTGCCTCCTGGACAGTTCGATTTCTTTTTTTTTTTTTTAAAGATTTTATATATTTATTCGACAGAGATAGAGACAGCCAGCGAGAGAGGGAACACAAGCAGGGGGAGTGGGAGAGGAAGAAGCAGGCTCATAGCGGAAGAGCCTGATGTGGGGCTCGATCCCAGAACGCCGGGATCACGCCCTGAGCCGAAGGCAGACGCTTAACCGCTGTGCCACCCAGGCGCCCCTGGACAGTTCGATTTCTTGAGCCCTATAGAAAAACATGTCCTCCCCAGGACAGAAACTCAGCACTTCGCCCATAGCAGCTCACTTTGTGACTCAAGTTGATTTATTTTCTCCATTGCCTTTTATATAATCCCATTTCCATTTTATTTCACTGTAATATCTTTCTGAAGAACGAAGAAAGAAAAAGGGAAAAGAGTGCTAAGCATCAGGAAACTGACTGAGCCAGCCTTTCATGGGCTCCCTGGTCAAAGAGCAGTTCCTGAGGATGACTTTAATCTTCACATTAATTTCCAGGACCCCCCCCACCCGAGCCTGGCAACAAGCCCTACCCCACACTTCTCAGCAGTGAATGCCAATGACATACAAGTATTAGATATGATTTACTCAAACACAAGTCATGGATGTAGAGAGACTTTATTCATACGTAGTTCCCTTTTGGCAAGAGTTTTAATGGAGTTAAAGCATTTTAAAAGAATGAGATGTGAACATTTCAAAATCATAAAATTAATTTCATTTACTTAAAAATTTTTTTTAAATTTAATTTACTTTTGATTAAATTACTAGGGATCCAGTCTGCCAGATGCCACCTGATGGTGTCAATTACCCCAAACTCAAGCCTCACTGGCCTGACTTGTGTATCTTCTAGTCATTGAAGATCTCAGGGTGGCCACCTTTGGCCCTCAGGCCCCTCCTGGGACACTGGGCATTAGGGGCGCCCAGAAGGCATCCCTGCCATGCTGACTCCTCCACTGTAGGCACAGCCAGTGCTCCAAAAATTATCTTTAGGGCTGTCCTTGCAGATGGAGTTGGGCAGATCGTATGATTTAGAGTAACTGGCAGGTACCCTGCTGATCCCTGGCCTTGCTTTCATTATTAGTTCTCCCTCTGAATATCTATACTTCCCACTCCCACTTCAGTCCTCATGGCATCTTCACATTCTGTGTGACAAAACATGGACATTTGTGTGCTTGCCTTAAATCTCCCTGCCAGACTGAGC
Source organism: Ursus maritimus (assembly GCF_017311325.1). Classification (NCBI taxonomy): domain Eukaryota; kingdom Metazoa; phylum Chordata; class Mammalia; order Carnivora; family Ursidae; genus Ursus; species Ursus maritimus. The sequence goes on along the minus strand of NW_024426552.1, from coordinate 62,959,804 downwards.
TTCTTGAGAGCCAGAACCATGACTTACTCTTTGTAACACCTTTGCCTACCCTGCACCTAACACATACTTTGTACATAGTCAGACGAACATATGTTAAATCTATACATGATGTATTATTGATTACAGCTTTGATTTCTTTGATTTCAGTGCAGCTCCGTCTAAGAGAGGCAGCACTTTAAAGTGCTGTGAGTAATTTTCTCTGTAATTCAAGTGAGAAATCTGAGAGCAGTTTTATATTCATGGGAAAGAGGAAAGAATAGGGCACTGGGTTCCCGGTCGTGGGGGCAGGGAATGTCACACAGAGGATGAAGGGTATAGATGAAGCCTTTATTGCCTGTGCCTGCTCCACAGTCTTGCTTAGGTCCCAGCCTGCCTTTGTTCTCTTTTTCCATCTCCCATAAACACCCACTGGCACGGAGCCGCTGCTAGCCTATAGAGATCCTTTGTGTAAGTTAGAAAAAGGCATCCCTTCTAGACAGATGCAGTCTTGCAGGTGCAGGGCTTGGCAAGCAGATGGTGCCTTTGGGAAAATTAGGGAGAAAAAAAAGAAAAAAGCCCATTCCTCAGGGCGCTGCCCCTGCCGCGGCACATGGCTTGACAAGCAGACCACAGGCTGTTTCCACTTATACGTGCCCCTCAGCTCCACGTAGTGCAAAACCACACAGTGGGTGTGGTAGTCCTTACCACCAACAGCATGGCATTGCCAATGCCTTCTGAGGGCCCAACAGCCTGTCCTGTAGACCTCCTACCCACCTACACCATCCTGTCCTAGTAGAGTCCTGTCTGATGGCTGACTTGCTAACCTCCAATGAGGTAATTCCCAGGGAAGGAAAGGAAAATAACATTTATTTAGCACCTACTAGATATAGGGGCTGCCCTTAGGGTCTTCCCATGTGCTATCTTAGTACATCTTCATAACAACCTTTTAGGGTAGGTCTTATTATCCCTATTTTAAAGGTGAGGAAATTGGTCCCAACCCTACTGCTCTTCAAGACCGAGCCCGTTGTTACACTTCTCTCAGCCCCTGGTTCTCTTCTCTATCTCCAGGGCCTGCTGCTGCTATATGGTGCCTACCTGGCTGGCCTGACTGACCACGTCAGCTCTCCTCCTGTGAATCAGTCTTTAACCATCATGGTTGGGGTCAACCTTGTAGTAGTGGCTGCTGGGCTTCTCTTCGTGGTCACCCGATACTTGCACTCCTGGCCCAACCTGGTCTTTGGACTCACATCTGGAGGTATCTTTGTTTGCACAACCACGATCAACTGCTTCATCTTTGTTCCCCAGGTATGCTCTCGGGAGAAATTGGCAGGCTAGTCCTCATTGTCATTCCAGAGGCTTCCCTGGACATGATAAACTGCTCACTGTTTTCTACTGAGACTTTTGGGTACCATTTATTGGAGAGTCAGAAGGAAGGCAAGTTCCTCATGAGTGGGCTCTCTCTGTTCTTCCCTCCTTGCTTCTCTGAAGAGGACAGCTCTGCTCCCCATCAGCAAGGAGGGCAGGCCAGGGTGACTGAGCAGGCACAGAAGCATGTTTCCACCCGTGGAGGGCTGCCTCATGACCAGCTTTTCCACCTACCCTCCCTTCGGCTTCACGCATCCCCTGTACCCCCATCTCCTTGATAATGTTATCCTTTCCCTAGCCTGGGAGTAAGGAACTTCTTTCTTTCCTATTTGAGATTGCAGATTCACAGAGAAAAACTCATTCAGAAATTTGTGCAATTTAAAATGTTTTTTCTTTCTTTTCATTAGAAGAAAATATAGAACATTTCTTTTTACAATAAGGAGAAATAAAAACTAAATAAAAATGTGTTTCACACTATGGGGATTAAGAAAAAAAAATCAAATGAGGGAGGAAGATAGAAGCAGAAATATCCAGACAGCAAAGAGAAAGAAAGGGAGTCAGGGAAAGGAGAAGGAATCCATGGGCTCTGAAAGTGTTGTTAAATTATTCATGCAATGCCCTAGGGTACCACTGAGCCACATATATCTGAGTTAATGAACTTGGCATTAGGCTTCTGTCCTGTTTCCCTTCTAGATCTCTTTCTCTCCCCCCGAGGCCTCCCTCATCCCTCTACCCCCTCTAGACTCCATCTTGATTCCCTTTGCAGCTTGACGTTGACTATGAATGACTTCACAAGGGAGCTAACTGATAATTAAAGTGTTGGCTGAGGGAGGGTTATGACTGCACTTTGGGGCACGATGCTGTGACACAGGCAAAGGCCTTTACTCTTCTTCCCTTTCATAAATTCTCATTAAAATATTCTACAGAATGAACAAATATGGAAAAATCTGTAGCAGCAGCACTAAAAACCATGGATAGGTATTGCATCTCTGCTAGAAACTAGAGGAATCTCTATGTTATAAGAACTAGATGGAAGGAAGTCATGAGAGCTGAGGCTTATTTGTTTGGGGTATAGCAGAAAAGGGCTGTTCCTCCCTTTTCCAGAGAGGAGTGGGCAGGGGAGTGGGCGGGGGCCTTTTGTGTGGCCCACCCCTTAGGCTCTGTGGCCAATGTTGTTGATTGGTAACCCACCCATCTGTTGCTAACCCCTTTCTTCCTTGTTCCTCTTCACTACATAGGCTGAAAGAACTCAACACTTGCTTTACCAACCTCCCTTATAGCTAGTGGTGCCCATGTGATACCGTTTTGAACACTAAAGGTTTCCTGGAAGGCTTATGAGAAAGCTTTTGCTTTCCTAAAAAAAAACTAGAGGCGTGGCTGGCATCACCTATTCTATGTTTGTGATGCCTGGAGCTATGGGAGCCATCTTGTGACCACAAGTGAAAAACAAAGCGAGTATATTTACTGTACTAGGAAACGATAGCTCTTCTCATGTAAGACTATAAATTGAGGAGGAAAGGACCTATGAAGAGATTCAGCAGCTTACAAGAATAGGACCACAAACTTCTGAAGATTTGGAGAAGCTGCCTTCCTCTGAAGTAAATTAGTTTTTAGAAGAGATCTGACTTGTCTTGTCAATAGGATTCAAAGGATATTGCCTCTCTTCAACTCAAGTGAACCATCATGAAAAGGACATAATTGTAGATCATGAAATACTGAATAAGGATGAAAAATATTGTGTTAAACTTAAAACCCCAATAAAAGCATCGAATAGGCAATTGGACATGGCAAAATACTGAATTAGTGAGTTAATTCAAGGAAACAGAAAACAAGGAGACGGATAAAAAATGAGACTAGTCAAGAAAATATGGAGAACAGATCTAGGATACAATTTAGAGCTAATAAGAGTCTCTGAAAGACAACAAGATAATTTGGGGCAGAAGTAGTCACCTAGGAACTATTAGAGGAAAGCCTTCCTGACCTAAACAAGACCTGTATCTGAAAATTGAGTGAATCTGCAACCTCCATGATGTGGCCCTACTTGTAACTTCCCCCTCCACACCCACCTCTGTCCCTTTCACATCCTGAGCCTCAGATGGAAGACTCCCACTGTCCTTGGCGTTTGAATCCTCAGTGGTAATATAGCTTCACTCCCATCTATACACAGACATAAACATGCAGGGCAAAGTGCAGCTTGGAATCTCACTTGCAGGTTTGACCTCAGCAACAAGCACTTGGGATTGTTGAAGTGGGAGTAAAAATGGAAAAATTAAGGGGTACAGGAACTGGGTGGACAGACAGTGTGGGTCTTTCTCTTTCCTTCTCTCTGACTCACCCCCCCTTTTCTTCCTAGCCATCTTGAGCTTCCATTCTCTTACTCTGTCTTTCCTCTTCTATTTTCTGTCTCATGCTTTTTCTCCTCTTGAACTGACCATAATCTAAAACCAAAAAAGATATGTTATAGTTTATTGTAGTTTAGGTTTCGGGGGGTAAATGCTATTTCAAAATATAAAAGTAACTGAGGCTTGTCAGTTTTTTGTATGCCTCTGAATTGATTTTCCTCTCTGGCTCAGTGGCCTTTGGTAGAAGAAAGATTCTCCCTGTGAGACCTGCACTGTGTCTTCCAGGAAAATAGGACAGCTGAACAAATTTGGAAAGGTGTGTGGCGAGAGCTGTATGGGGAGGGGAGGCAGCAGGAGGTGGACTGCCTGCCTTCTTGTGGCTAAGCCTTCAGACTGGACTGATGGGAGGGGCTAATGAAAGCAGAGGCACAGATACATCAAGGGCAGCTAGGTGGCGCTAGAAAGCTGAGGGAAATGGCTGACATTACTGAAGAGGCAAGTGGGCCAAGCAGCACTCTACTCAGGCCCTCAGGAAATGCCTAAGTGTTTATGCCAAACACTGAGGTCATCACCAGCAATGAGCCAGCCTCTGCTTTTGTGACCTGAACGTGACCCATCTCTATACACATCCTCCCTCCATCCCTCTCGCTCTGAGAGGCAGGTGGGTTCTGAGATAGGACATGGTTTTTTCTTCTGAATTCCCCAAGTGTTTCATCTGTTCCTTCATAAAGGTGTTAAGGGATTTCTACTCTGCCTTCTATTATCTGTATACGTCGCAGCGCTCCCTAGCTTTCTAGAGGAAGGCTTCCTTCATTTGTTCATGTATCTCTCCATCACTTATTAACTGCAGGAAACATGTAGTTCAACACAACGGCCCCACCTCCAAGTCTAGTAGGGAGCAGATGTGAAAGGAATTATAACACGTGCATCAAGTGTCTGAGGAAGGCATGTTACCTAATGTTGAGGAAGGTGTGCCTCAGGCCGTCTGTGAACTCAGTGACACCTTCTCAGAAAATGAGGTGTTTGGGCCCAGTCTTGAGGAAGGAATAACAGTTCACTGAGCAGGTGGGGAAGGACAGTGGGTGGCATTTTCAATGGGGGAGCACCATGACCAGAGGCAGCCATATAGGAGACAGAACAGGGTATGTTTGGAGCACCATAACATTTGTGCGCTTTGCACTTTCTGAAGTACAAGCTGAAGCAAGGGGAGAGTGGCAGGAGGTGAGAGAAACACACAGGGTGAACTTCTGAAGGCCCTGGTTACCTGGTAGAGATTGAGAGTCAGTCCCACTGTGTTAGCACCCTATTGCTGCTGTAACAAATTACCACAAACCAAGTAGCTTAAAACAATACACATTTATTATTTTACAGCCCTGGAGGTCAGACATCTGAAATGGGCCTTATTTGACTAAAATCAAGATGTCACTAGGTGTGTGTTCCTTCTGGAGGGTCTAGGGGGGAATGTGTTTCCACGCCTTTCCCAGCTTCTGGAGGCTGCTTTCATTGTTTCCCTCATGGCTTCTTCCTCCATCTTCAGAGCCAGCAGTGTGGTATCTTCATCTCTCTCTCTTTCAGACCTCTGCTTCCACTGTCAACATTCCTTCTCGCTCTCCTGCCTTCCTCTTTTAAGGATTCTTGCGATGACATTGGCCTTGCCCAGATAATCGAGAACAGTTTCCCCTTCTCAAAATCCTTAACTCAGTCACATTTATAGACTCCCTTTCACCGTGTGCGGTAACAGATTCACAAGTTCCAGAGATTAGGAGGGGAAGAACATCTTTGGGGAAACATTATTCATCCTACGACACCCACGTAGCCCAGAGGCTGAGAAAACAAGAAAATGCTTGCCTTCTGGAGGAAGCGCCATGGAGAAGTCCTGAAATTGTGACCTGGGGGTCGTTTATTGCCATGGTCCAGAAAGCCAGAAGAGTCAAGTCTTTAAGACCAGGATCCCCACAAAGGGGAGGAGGAGGATTTAGTCAAGGGACACCCTGGCTCTGCCCTCCAGCTTAGGGCGAGGCAGCCCAGTAGCCCCGGTGGTGCCCTAACATCAATATTGAGCAGTTCTTCCAGCAGCCCTGCAGAGAGGGCTCAGACTGGGGGTGCTGGGAGAGAAAGGAAAAGCTATACTGCTATGGAAACGAGGGGCCCTGGGAGGGAACAGACACACTGCAACACTGCTAGGGTGAGTGCTAGGACACTGGGGGTCCATCCACTGAAGACCACAGAGTGACCCTGCGGTGCCAGGCTCCTAACTCCTGAGTCACCAGCTGAGCGGATGGCCCCCTGGGGAAGGGGACTTCGAGAAGGGCATCCAGAGGGGACGGTCCTAGCCGGACCCAGCACAGATCACCCAGACTCCTGGTACCATAAAGGACTCATGCTGAGTCAACAGAGGACCCAGGAGGTCTTGGGTGAGAATGTATTGCAGTCGGTGGTGGGAATTTAGAATCTTATCAGCTTTACCAAATTTGGGTTACACTCCATAGTCAGAGCTTAATAAATGTTTGACTAGTAAGCAAATAAATTCCAGGATCCCTGTGAGGCTCCCCACAGACCCCTCAGCATCCTACCTAGAGCCAGTGTACCTCACTAGCACTCCTGATGATGAGAATTCCTTAAGAGAGAAGGACACGTGTCCAGCACTGCCGCTGCCCCCACCCCTGGCCTTCGCATTACTGGCATTCGCCACATGGAGACAATATCCCAAAGGCCCAGGAACATGCCCCTGCTTGTGAATGTTCTATATTCCATTCCATTCTTATGAAATTAAACCAGCCTAAGCTTCCACAGATTATTTTTCAAAACCAGTTTCTACTGAAAAACCCTCTGTAGGACCCCCCACAGTTACCAGGCTCTGTCTTCATCAGCCGTGCTGAGGAGATGTGGTGTGGCACAGGGCCCTGGTGACAGCTGGGGCTGTGCTGCTAACTAGCTGTGGGGCTTTGAAAGGTCATACTCCTTCTGAGTCTTTCCTCATTTGTCACGTAAAAAGGACAGTCAGCTCTCAGACCTAATGTTCTGTCATTTCTATCGATCTTTATTGACATTTGTGGTTTTCTATCTGTCCGAGACTTGATTATTGATTTGGGTTAGAAGTCCTCCGGCAAGGACTGGGCTTTCAGTAGCAGTAAGCACACCATTACTCCACAAATGGGAATAATTAAGAACAGCAACTTACAGCTAAAAGCAATTTCATTTGAAACATACAATGTTTAGATTGCTTCACCCTGTGAGAGCTCCTAAACTCTGGCTTGAGAATATGGCTCTAGAAGCATACTTCAGCTCTGGTTCTCCTTGTCCAGCCATGGGTAGGTAGAGGGGTCAAGCTAAGATTATTCTATCTTATCTCCCTGTCATCTTCTTCCTTTGGCATTTTTTAAACTAAGAATGACCTTAACCTTCTCTATACCTTCTGTCACTGCTGTTTATGAACTTCCCAGAGTAAAGTACATTTTGAGGAGAGAATAGTTTATATGTGTGTATCTGTGACTCTGTCATTCCTTAATATTTTTGAAAAAGAGCGAGAGAATGTGTTTCTGGGAGTGTAATTAAATAAATAACATGTGTTCTTTTATCTAACAGCTGAAGCAGTGGAAGGCATTTGAAGAGGAAAACCAAACAACCCGACGCATGGCCAAATATTTCAGCACTCCCAGCAAAAGCTTCCATACCCCGTATGGTGAGGAGCAGAATTGCCACGCTGGAGGAGAGAGAAACTCCATGGACAGACTCCTCACAGAAGTAAGCTAGACCCCTGCCTGGTGGATTCTCTGTCAGCAAGAACTCCAGTCATGCAGTGGTAGACCCCAGATGTCTCATGGCTAACATTCTTTCTTATTCTTCCATTCCCCCACTTCTTAGCCACTCCCACTTCTCTCAGCCCCGGGCAAAAAGGGTCAGCATTTCTCCAGGGACCCTCCCATTGCTGACCTCACGCACTGCATTCATTCACTGGCCACGTGTGTACTAGGCATTATGCAAAGTGCTGATGAACAAAACAAATACAGTCCTTACCTCACGGAGCCCACAGTCTACTGGAGGAAATAGATGTTGGTCAAGTAAATGTATAATTCTTTTTTTTTTTTTTTTTTTTTTTTTAAAGAATTTATTTATTTATTTGACAGAGAGAGAGACAGCCAGCGAGAGAGGGAACACAAGCAGGGGAAGTGGGAGAGGAAGAAGCAGGCTCATAGCGGAGGAGCCTGATATGGGGCTCGATCCCATAACTCCGGGATCACGCCCTGAGCTGAAGGCAGACGCCTAACCGCTGTGCCACCCAGGCGCCCCAGTAAATGTATAATTCTAAACTGTGGTAAGAATTATGAAGGAAGGGGCGCCTAGGTGGCTCAGTCAGTCAAGTGTCTGCCTTTGGCTCAGGTCATGATCCCAGGGTCCTGGGATCGAGCCCCCCCCCCATTGGGCTCCCTGCTCAGTGGGGAGTCTGCTTCTCCCGCTCCCTCTGCCCCTCCCCCCTCACTTGTGTGTGTGCGTGCGCGTGCTCTCTCTCTCACAAAAATAAATAAAATCTTAAAAAAAAAAAGAATTATGAAGGAAGAAATCAGTGTGGTAAGACAGAATAATGGGTAGTGAAGGCGAGGGAACCTAATTGAGAATGGTCAGAAAAGACTCTCTGAGCTGAGAGCTGAAGGTTAAGTACAAATTGACCAGGTGCAGGGAAAAGCATTCCAAGCAGGGGGAACAGTGTTGTAAAGCCCTTGAGCAGTAGTGGATCCTAGCTTCTTATGTATGATATATTGTCTTTACTTAAAGTAGTGCGCTCATTTCCAAGATCTTACGGGGCCCATTCTTGTCCTTTCCAGGTTTGAACTAGAGATTTCAATCATCCTACCAACCCAGAAAGTGTCCAAAATGGGGTGGAGGGCTTAATACGGCCTCTGAAGATCATAGTAGTGCCAGGGGAGAACTGGGCCAACCTCAAGCCCCTTTTTCTTCTGTTCTTGAGCCAGAGTTGGCACCTGTCCCAGAGTTGGGCAGTGTGCTGTGGGCTCGAAGAAAGCACCTGGAAAAGCTTCAGGCTGCACTGCCTCAGAAAGGAGACACAGGATTCAGAGGAATCAGTTTTTCACACTAACTAAATTATATTTCATTCTTTTTCAGTACAGAACACACCTGAGTAGGTGCTATGTGGGAAACTGCACTTGTTTGAAACTGTCCTGACACCTGGGTATCAGTTGTCCCTATGCGAGACAATGGTGTGGTGGGGACCTATGGGACACAACCAGGGAAGGGATTAACTGCCCCAGGCCCCCACTGCCTGTGCTCCTCTATTCCCTCACACCACACCCTCCGTCTGGAGCTGTTTAATCCACCGGAGTAATATTTCTCCATTTCTTTACTATTCATGAAGCGTTCAGGACCTGATTTCAAAGCCAGATTTCTTCCTACCTGTCAAGAGAGTAAGTTGCATTGCCTTTGATACTCGGTGAAGTCTTCAAAGAAGTATTTTTTTTTTCCAGCTGAACAGAAGGCTGGAAACTTGGCGAGAACAGCCAGGATGGTTTTTATTCACAATCAGCTAATGCTGGAACAGCCAAGTGGCCTGACTCTTTAGCCTTATGGTAATTTGTGACGTGCTTTTTGTATTTCTGCCACGCTACCCTGTTTCCCACGCAGTAACTGAATCTGCTCTATCCAAAAAGATGCTTTGAGTCTGCGGAGGAAGGGCCCTAATAGAGAGCAGATGCAAAGGCAGTAAATCCTGGCCTCCTCCCGGTGCCCTACACCTGGAACATCTTTCCCAGAACAGGCCTGAGAACAAGCAGCCTGTCCTGGGCTCCTCCACAGGCCTAGAGAGCTTCCCGCATCTGAGTCTCCAGTACCAGCACTGCCTGGCACATAAACACAAGTAGCCCTCCTGCTTCCATCTGTGCACAGCCCCTGACTCCAGCTCCTCCATTGCAGGTCCCTTCATGCAGCCCCTTCCACAGCCCCTCTGTCTCCTCTTACTTGCAGTCCATCTTCTTACTCTCACCCCTCTTGACCCTCTGGCCAGAGGTCCCCCAGAGGCTGTTTGAGCAGCATGCATCACTGACTCACCAGGCTGTGGGAAGGCCAGCAGGCAGAACCTTCCCAGAGGTTGAAGACCTATACACTCCCTCGTACACTCTGCAGCAGAGGGAACTCACCTACAAGAGGGTGACTCCATTTCCTCTTATGGCCTGCACCTTATAAAACACACCAATGGATGTTTTGCTTCCCCGAATGTACCAAAAGTAATAATTAATAAGCTCATTTAAATGTAGCTGCCACGGTAGGTCGGATTTTGGTTTACAATGGCAACGCCTCACACCACGCCTTTAATTAGTATGCAGCCACGGTGAAGACAGGGTCCCATTTCCTTTTCTGGAACAAGGGAAATTTACTGTTTAGGCTGACATTTCTAAATTCGTCACCAGTCAGCTTCAGATGTTTGGTTTGCTGGGAGAAAAGTATTCTTCCCAACTCAATGTTTACCCTATTTTTCTACACTCAGAGGGATTTGGGGCACAAAAAGTCAGCACTCGGAGTTTACTTGCTGGGTAGTTGTCGTCAGCTGGTGGTTTCCTCCTAACTCTGTGGGGCCGCGGAGACCTCGTGAAGCCTATGAGAACGTGCAGGGGGTCTTCGGGAGGAGGGGCTGGTGAGGAAGAAGAGGGTTGGGGTCCCTCCTGTGCAGCCAGCTCAGTCACGCCCATGAGATCCTCAGGAAGATATCAGGCACCACCCAGATATCATAAAGAGCCCGAATGAATGTCGTCGTGTTACTCATCCACTCTGCTCCTGGTGAGTCCTTGAGTCATCTACACTTCCCTGGCAACGCCCCGGCCTCACCACTCTGCAGGTGAGCAAAGGGACATGGGGAGGCGGGAGCTCAGAGGCAAGTCCCTTCCGCTTATTCACCAGTTACTCACTGGTCCTGGACTCTCTCTTGATGATAAAAGAAGAGGACTAAGCCAGGATGAGCCTGGAGTGCCAATATTCGGAAAATCACCCTGCTGCTTATAAAGAGCGAACAGGAGATCTGCTCGGAGTCGCTGCCTGAGGACTATTGCTGGACTAGTTTACTTAAAGGGTCACTTCTGGGCAACACCCCCATATCAACTTGAGGAAAAAAACCACAGGTTCAGTCCACAGGTGACTTATTTCAGGTAGCCTAAAGAAGGAAAACATTCTTTTATTTCTCGGGCGCAATAAGTGGATGTCCAGATGGTCATCCTCAGCTTCTAGAGAGGATGACCACAAAGAGGCAGCATTTTGGTATTTGGACAAGCACTTCCTAGAAGGCAATTTGTGTTATTAACCCCGAACCCTGGACCCTGTATCATCTGCCCCAAGACCATCTCTTCTCCTTTGGGCTCCACTACTTTTGAATATCAGAACTCTCAGAAGGTGGGCGTAAGTTCCGAGCTAGACAGTCACCAGCTGTACCACCAGTGGATGCTCAGGGCACACCCACCACCACCCCTTCCTCCTACTTCGTGCCCCCTAATCTTGCAGTTAGGACAGGCACCCCCCTGCAGCCCTCACCTGCCAGCCTCCCGGGTACAGCGTTGGTCAGCTCAGAGCCGTGCAGCAGGTAGGCTGCTCCACAGCAGAACTGTCCCGGAGCTCAGTCATCTCCTGGGCTCCATGCTGGAGCGACTCAATCAAGTGATCAGAGTTTCAGTCCCAACTATGCCAATAACAAGAATAACAAAACTTTCTCCACTTCTTTAGGAGCTACCGACAGCTAATGTCTCCACATGGTAGCTTTGGCGCCCGCCCCCGAGGTCCAGCCAGGGGAGGTGATGACGCCAACCTGAGAATCTTGTTGCACCCTTCCCAAACCCCAGCTCGGGTCTTGTCTCTTTGGTGCAGGAATCTCCACTCTTCTCTCTGTTCTTCCCAAATGTTCTAGTCTGTTTAGCAAGAGGCAAAATACGTATTTCCTCACTCATTCATCCCCTGGAGATGTGCCTGAAACTCATCTGTGATTTGCGCAAGTGTGACAAACCCCGAGTTGGGCCATCTCAAACATCCAGGGTGGTGTCCCGCAGAGCGGCGTGACCCTCTGAGCTCTGAGGAAAGGGGAGAGGGGGCTGTACAGCCAGCAAACAGCTAATGCTGTTGACCTCCCTTCTCACGGACAAAGCCACACGCTCTGGGGATGGAAGGGGGGATTAAGATCACCCAACAATAAATCATGGCTAACCTTTATTGAGCACCATGTGTCAGTATTGTGCTAAGCACCTCACTCACATCCTCAGAGCCTGCGATCACCAGCCAATATGCGGAGGAACAGGAATTTAGAGCAAGGTTCCGATGCCACGCTTTCTCCACCATGGGAAACAATGTAAAAACCCTCAGAGGCATCCTTTATTGATGGTTTCGCTTTTATTTTACAGAAAAATGCTATGATTGAAAGCCTGCAGGAACAAGTAAACAACGCCAAAGAGAAGCTAGTGAGGCTGATGTCAGCCGAGTGCACCTTCGATCCCCCAGAGTGGGCTGTCCCTCCTGCCTCTTCCCACAGCAAGAACATCCTGGTTGCAGCCTCTGCCCACAGCCTGGTAGCTCAAGGGCCTTCGGAATGCCTCTCTGACTCTCAGAATGGTACCAGTGTGGTTGCCCCGGTTGGCTCCCAGAGCACCTCAGTGCCCTCCTCAAGTGTACAAAGCCTGGTGTGGGCTGTGAAGGACACCAGCTCCTCCCCAGGGCAGAAGGAGAAAATTTCTAGCTTGAAAGATGTTTCTGAGCATTTAAATTTGGGCTGCAGCCAGAAGCCATGGCCTGATCAAAGCCGAGGTGCAGAAAGGCGAGACCAAGTACCCATGAACCCCCACCAGAGTCTCATACCAGGGGGAGAAGGCCCCATTCCCCAGAGACAGGAGCAGCTGGAGAACTCAGAGGAGCCCCAAAAGCGGCTGTCAAGGGTCAATTCAATGATCAGGGAGAAGCTTCAGGAAGTCCTACAAGATCTGGGCCTGGGCACTGAGGCTCCCCTCCCCTCTTCCCTGTCCTATCCCCAGCAGCCCTGGAAGAGCAATTCTACCCACAGCCCCCAGAAGATTCCCCTCTCCAAGGAGCTGGGCTTCAGCCCCTATATGGTGAGGAGAAGGCGGGCAGCACTGCGGGCTCGCTCACATTTCCCAGGCTCTATACCTTCATATGTGGGGCATCGTGCAAATAAGACTGTTTCTGGGGCACACAGTGGGCGGCTAAATGTGCACAATAGGGACAGTGCCTGCCTGGATCCCCAAACTGCTGATTCCAGAGTCCCAAAACCCTCTTCCAGGAAGACTTCACTACCCCCAGATCCTCAAGTCAAGCTGGGCACCATGGAGGTCAGCAAACAAAGCCAGACAGAGCCCCAGGGGGCCATAGGGAGCCATGCAGCATTTTCCCACCAGCCTTCTGGCTCTGACCGGGCACCGTGTCCCACTGCCCCACACCTATCCAGAGCCTCACCAGACGTTCCTGAGCAGCAGCTGCTGCTGCCCCTGGGATTCCCACACTGTCCCTCCATGTCCTCTCCATGCAACTACCTTGACACTGAGTCCAGCAGCTCAGACGAGTTCTTCTGCCACTGCCACCGGCCCTACTGTGAAATCTGCTTCCAGAGCTCCTCTGATTCCAGTGACAGTGGCTCATCAGACAGCGACCCTGACCCTGCTGGCGGGCTGGCTTCCTGGGAGAAGCTGTGGGCCCACTCAAAGCCTATCGTGAACTTCAAAGATGACTTGAAACCCACACTGGTGTGAAAAGCAGCAGAGTGGGTCTGGATATAGAGGTTGGTTCAGGACAAGCCATACCAAGGCCTCTAGGTGGAAGGCCAGTTCTGGCCTTCAGGAAACAGATCGGTGCCCTGAACTAATCAAGCCTTTACCATGTTTCAGCTATGCTCACTTGAGCACTGTGCTACCTTGAGCTCTTCTCAATCTATCAAAAGAGGGGTATTGCCTGTCTTGTTACTACCTCACAGCATTCCTAAAAAAGACTCTGGTTGAGTGACCATAAAAAATAACTTTTAGATAAAAGGTGCTAAATGAGCACAGAGGGTCTTCCGTCCTGGTCAGTCTGTATTCTACAAAACTCTTAATATATACCAGGTGGATAACTTTGCAGACATACAGATGGAGAGATAGAAAGAGAGTTTCTGCAGAACCAGAGTTGTAGACTGTGACCCATCAAACTGGCCTTCTGGTGGACAGACCTGCTAGGAAGATAGTCTCTTACATTCTTGTGCGCCCCACTCTTGGTAGGGGGTGGTTGTATTTCTGCTGAAGTTTGTGAACACCACCCCCCCTCATTTCCAGCTTCTGACCAGACTCAGCTCAGAATCACCTGTACACCACTGTTTGGTGCACATGTCTTTCTGCCATTATGGCATCTCACCAGCATCCCTGAGACTGTCAGGTCTCCATGTACCCATAGTCTCCCCAGGTCTCATTCTTGAGCTCAGATGACACCGGAGGCCCAGACTGTGGCCCATCTCTTTGACTCTTCCAGTGGTACAGTTTTGTACTGGGAGGGGGCAGAGGGTGGGAAAAGCACACACTGGCAATTTCTGATGGGGTAGGAGAGGCCCTGTTTGTCAAGAGGTGATTTTGGTGCCATTGGGATAACATACAACTACATAAACCTGGAAATAGAAAATGGGGAAATATAAAGGAAGAAATGGGGGAGAAGGCAGGAAAAGAAAATAGGTTTTGAATATTTCGCTTGAGTCTAGCATGGTACTTGGCAATATAAAATTTCAGTAATTCCTTATGATAACCCTGTGAAGTAGGCACTCTTGTTCCCATTTCACAGATGGGGAACATGGGGAATTTGAGGCTTAGAGAACTGAGGTAACTTCCCCAGATATCACACTGCTAGAGAGTGGCCCACATAGGACTTGCCCACAGTTCACGGGACTCCCAAGGCGGTAGATTTCCCTGAGGGCACATCTCTTCATTCATTCTCCTGGGAGTGGCCAGCAGGGCTGGGCAGGCCAGACAGTAGACCAAGGTAGTGCTCACCCTGCGGGTAACAGAACTGGGTTCCTGGCCTCAGGCAGCAGCCCCCCACCACCCCACTGCCTCAGGCGCCCATTCACACCTCTCAAGGGAGCCGGGGAGTTGGTGAAGAGCCAGGGCCTGAACGTAACCACCCCTGGTACCCCAGGGAAAGCGCAACGGGGTCCATTTTGCTTTAAGCGATTGTTGTTTACAGGCCGTCCCCCACCCCACCTCCCACTCCCTGTGTGTTCGTCTTTGTGTATCCATGTTTGTGTGCAGGAGTTTGGGCCTCATTAGATATGCTTGCAGGGGGTCGATGGGCTCCCAATGTCTCGCAGAAGATTGGTCCTGAACTCTCAGGGCTGCCGACACTTCGTGAATCTCCAGACACTGGACTGGGAAGCCCTCCTGGAGCACGGATTCCTCTACCGTTTACTTTTAAATGCAAATGTCATAATTTATTCTGTCTGTGGGTTTGTAGTTTCCACTTGTGCTGTTTGTATGCTGTCCAGGTGACACCTTAATAAACCAGAAAGGGCTCCCAAAGCAAGTCTCTTTAGAAATTGTGGTCTCGTGCGGCGGAGGAGAGGAACACACCCAGGGAGTGGACACAAAGCAGCTGTCAACGTTGCCACTGGCTCACCCTGGCTTCCAAGTATATCTTCTACCAAACTTGCCTTTGTAACAGATTCTTCCGTGACCTCCCTGTGCAGCTTCCTATCCCAGAAACACCCGCCCCAGTGGATCGAGAAAACTCAGGAGACCCTCCACTCTTCCCACCCATGGCAGGGGGTCCTGTAGCTGGCCTCACCTCCTTCAGCTTCAAGCAGCCTCCCATTCATTAATGTGGACTATGCAGGCTCTAAACCTGGCACTTCTAGCTTCTTCCTCTCTCTGCAGCTATACCTCAGCCCCACCATCTCGACACTTTCACATCTCCATCCCTCTTCTCTCTAGAATCTCTTTCTCAACTTTGTGCACCTTGTGAATTACTCATCCTTCAAGACTCAGGTAGAGTCTGAACACCCCCAAATAAAATGGACTGATCCCCTAGCTAAATATAGAAGGATATTTTGGGGTCCATGTTTTGAACTCAGTTATATAGAGGCTTCTATTATCCATTTTACCTAGAATGACTTTGTAACCTTTGATAGACTTGATTGAAGAGATGAAGAATCGACCCTGAATTTTCCTCGTTTATCATTTGGTTTAAAAACTATGTGCCATGGAGTGTCTGGGTGATTCAGTTGGTTAAGCATCCGACTCTGGTTTCAGCTCAGGTCATGGTCTCATGGGTCGTAAGATCAAGCCCCAAGTTGGGCTCACGCTCAGCAGGGCCTCTGCTTGAAGGTTCTCTCCCTTTCCCTCTGCTCCTCCCGCCATCACGTTCACTCAAGTTCTCTCTCTCTCTCTCTCTCTCTCTCAAATAAATAAATCTTAAAAAAAAAAACACACCTATGTGACAAATATCATGACTGCCTGCCTCAAATACTGTCTCCAAATCTATTGTTCACTCAGTGTACCCACCCCCACTCCTCACCAGCTCCTTTCCTAGATCTGTTACCTCAAACCAGCTAATCCAGTGATGAAATTCTTAAAGGGATGAGTGTATCATGACTTTTGGATGCTCTTGACCATTATGCTCTAGGAGAAAGGACAGTAACTTATTCAAAGGAATCCTGAAAAAGGAAACATTGCATCTACTACTGTGCTCTGGGTTATGTCTGTCTCTCTTGGTTTTAAGGTCTGCCACGGAGCCAGGCCTGATTCTGACCCAAGCATATCTTGTCCTGCTGATTAAAATCTTTGGGTTGAAGGTGTCCATCCTGATCCCAAAGTCCATTCCTTTCTCCTGGCCTGCGGCAAAACTCTCTTTCCTGAAAGGATTAACTTGGCCTTCCTGGAGCTCATAGCAGAGAAAAAAGCATCAGAATGTAGGAGGCTTGTTTTAAAGAGCCATATCACTTCTAAAATGGTAAAGAGAAAAGTCAATGCAAGTTCCACAAAATCTCTTCTGTATCTGTATTTATTTTTATTATATTTAGACGTGTCTCCTGCGCAGATGTGTCTCCTCCTCCTGAAAGCACTGAGTTTGTCTTCTCCATCTTTGTGTTCTCCAGAGAGCTCTGCACAAAGTATAAGCACAATAAATGTTTGATGGTTGGATTTCTGGACAGGTAAGTGGATGAAACAAAGGAAGGCAGGGAACAAGTTCTGGGGCTAGCAAAGCCTCAGAAAGGGAGGCAGAGCCATCTGGTTTCACTGCTTTCCAATGAATTAAAAGCAAGAAACAATATCACTAGAAGACCCAGAAATAACTGAATTCTGAAAATTACAGTACTTTAAGTCTCTTAGGGAGAAGGAGGATGAAATGATAGAGTTAATGGAAGAGAAGCAGGAAAGTGTGATTAAGGTCTTCTCTTAAAGATGCTTTCTTCACAGGCTTGTTACTGAGGAACAAGCAGCATTAGTAGGAGGACAGTCTGTTCATTTTTCTCACCATCAGCTTCCTTAGTCCCCTTTCTCAGAGCCCCAAATGAAGCACTTTCTCTGTATCCTCTGGCTGCTACACTTTTCCCAGTAACAGCAGCTGGGCTTTGTCAAGGGAGGTCTAGTGCAGAGATGGCATTTGGGGCCTGAAAACAAGGAGAGACGTTACTCTTTGTACTCAGACTTGGCTCTTCCTCACCTCTGGTACCCACTCTGATCTCTTTCTCCCTGAAATGTTCCTCATCTTAGCAATCCCAGCCACACTGCATTTGAATAAGGGAGCAACCTGGGATGTTCAACTCACTATTGAGGTCACAAAGAGGCAGGAAATGCCAGTGTAACAAGACAAAATAACCGGTTATGAACTTGACAAGATCTGGGTCGGTGATTCCCAACCCTTTTCATTCTTTGACTTACTTTGGATGTCTAAATATACTAAAAAGACAGGTAGGCTCAGAGAATAAGTGCTTGGGAGAGGCCCTGGAAAGGTCTGCAGATAATGAAGAGAAAAGCAAAAAGAGGAAAAAAGAAGGGAAGGAGGACAAGATCAAAGAACAGAGAGTGGGAGATGTGGTGAAGGAGGGAGGAAGACAGAGAACAAAAGGCACCCTGCTTGGCTTTGTCAGCGGACAGACTGTGGCAGTTACTTCTCTTGTAAATGAATGTGTTGGCTCCAGTTCTGAATTAGAGAAAGTGAGGCTCACTTCTGTGAAGAAAGGCAGGGATACCCTTGTAGAGCCCTTTCTTCAGTATGTATGTGACCATCGTTTCATTTCTCGACTTTCCCCACGAGGCCGTGAGTCTACAACTTGTTTATAATTACCTTGGTGTCCCCAGCACCTAGCACTGTGCCCAGTACATGGCTGATGCACGACAGATGTTTGTCAAAAGAAATAGATCAAGAAAAGAAGAGCAGCCTAGCCAGAACTGTCTCAAGGAGGACCCCAGTGATGCCACTCCCAAGAGCTGAGGTCACCTGGGAAGCAAGGCTCAGGTATCTCATCATGGATGACAGTGTTGTTGATTCACCTGAGTTTAAATCCCTTGTTACAACACCTGAAAGCTTTGTCAAAAGAAGGCATTTTAGATGAGCTCTCTTCCCCGCTAGTTTTTGTACAATAGTTTTCCCCATGGCAATGCCAGAGCTCAAAGTCACCTGTGTGTCTGTGTGACTTTCAGCAAGTTGCATAACTTCTTTGTGGCTCAGTTCCCCCAACTGTAAACTGGGATAATAACACCTACCTCATACAGTTGTTATGAGGATTCGATGAATTAATGCTTGTAAAGTGGTTGAACTGTGCCTGGCGCAGAGTAAACATTATATAGAAGCATGTGTCTTGGAAAGTTGTTTGGGAAACACAGATTTACAATTAGAAATCCTGTTTTCTTGCTTTATACCCAAATCCCCCTTCTTTGTGTTCAATTTGTTCCAGAGCGAAGGGTCTTCTAAATAGATCTGGCAAAGCGAGGATTACCCTCTGGTTCAGCCCACTTCTTGGGCAACAGTAATTTCTCCTTGAACCCCTTCTAGGTCAGGCACACTTTGGGGAGCAGAGCCACCTGTAGGGCACAAATTTTAGGGCAGGCCTAGAAGAAAAGGTGTAGGTGGAAAGTCAGGAAATCTGATTTTGTTTTGGGGGGAGCCAAAAGACACAACTAATTTCCTTGATAGAAATATTATGGACTTTGTAATAGAAAAAATACTTACTGTGTGTCACTTAATCCTTGTCTCACTTAAGACCTATAACCACCCCATGAAGTAGTTATTGTTTCTGTTTTACAGATGAGGAAACTGTAACTGGAAGAGGTCAGGTAACTAGCCCAACGTCACACAAGTGGTTAGAGGCAGAGGGAGAGCTTGAACTGAAATCTGACTTGATTCCAAGGCCGTTTTTGGATTCCCTGACACTAGTTCCAGAGCATGTGCTACAGGCGTGCTACCAGAAGACAGAAGGCATTTCAACCCGGCAGGGCAGGGGCCCAGGCTGAGGTTTTCTTAGGACACTAAGGTTTCCTTAGGAAAAGCAAGCTGATCTAGTTCTATAAGCCTATTGCAAAACCTCCATTGCTGAGTCATTGAACAGTGTTGTGGAGGCTGGAAGGGAGCTTTCTAAAGCTACCTGGTCACTCCCGCCCCCTAAGTTCAATGCCACATACACTTGATACTGAAAAGAAGTAATTCCCTTATTTAAAAAAGTTATGGCCAGTCCTTCAAGCTGGAAGTTTTTTCTCAAGCACCGTGTCCTTTAAGTGGCACAAAACGATGAAGTTGGACAAGGGTTCCAAAAGATCCCATGATGACTAGAAACACTGCAGACCATAGGTCTTCTGCTGAGGCTCGGGGACGGCCATAGAATCTCTTCAACTCAAGTCCATTTTGCTGAAAAGCTTTCATTGCTCCCACTTCTTCAAGATGAAATCTCATCTTGGTTTGGGGTTCAAGGCCCTCCATTATGGAGTTCTGCCCTCCCTCATTCTCCACTCGCCTAAAACTCTTCTCCTTGCTTCTGCCAAATGGGTTTCCGCCTGTTTCCAGAGCATGCCAACACTACTACAGGCTCTAACTTTTGTTCACACCAACCCATCTCTCCCTCATCCTGACTACCCTGGCCTGAAGTGACCTCACTTTCTTCTGGCCAGTTCCAACTGGCCTCAGAATTCTTTTGGTGATAAATTATATACTCCTGTGATGCCCCTGACAACAATTCTATTGTTCGGAGCTGTTATAGAAATCCTTTATTGTTAACTTTTCACATGTTCATTTCTTGCCCCTCCAACTAAATTATCAGAGACTGGAAGGCAAGAGCAACGTCTAATTTATCATTTCATGTCCACAATATCTTGCACAGTACCTGTTGCCTGGTAGATCCCAAACATTTCTAGGTTTTTAAAGACTGACCAACTCTCTTTCTGTTCCTCCCTTTCTGTTTGCTCAAGAGTATGCAAATGAAAAGAAATATGGCAGTATTTTTCTTTCATTCTGAACCTGGAGTTTAGCATTTCAGAGGATCTCTGCTGTGTCATGAGTGAAAGTCCACTATATAGGCCAAGCATTAGGATAGGGCCTTACAGTAATGCTGGATGAAATTAAGCCAACAGGACCCAAGTTGTGAGATCCCTAAAACTCTGGATCCCCCCAACATCTTCAAAATAAATAAAAAGCAGCAACAACAAAAACTACTTCTCTAGGTGGTTCCTATGAACACCTTCAGGAAGCATAAGGGTCCTAAGAAGAAGGAGACCAGGTTATTTTGGCTACTGTTGCTACTGCTCCCACCATAAAATATAGCACAGAAGCGGAAACAGGATACAGATCTGTCAACATATTCTGATGTCACAAGCAGGCACTTTTACCATCAGGAAAAGGAGGCCATACCAGTGGAATGCAGCCAGATGTCTAATTTCCAGCAGTTATCCCTATATCACTCCAGAACTACAAGAGTCTCATGACTGGGCAGGGCAGCGTGGGTCCTGCACTATAAGCCATTGTTGTCAGTCCCCATCCTAAAGGGATTTCTTCTCTCTGAAGCCCTGCCTACAGTTTCCAGGACATCCCAGATCAAGGTAGGGTCTTTATATTAACATTTTTTTTTTAAGTTCACAAGGTGATTTTCATGTGCAACCAGAGTTGAGAACCACTGGGCTTTGGCTCCGGCCTCCTGGGATGCCAGAAGGAAGCTCCAACTTCTATCCATCATCTCCATCCCCATGCCTTGCCCAGCCTCTGGTCTGGAGCAATCCCACTCTTCCCTAAACACAGCTCCCAGGTGTTAAGGAAGGCTGATGGAATATGAACATTCTGGACTCCCCTATACTCTCTCCTGGGCTTTTCTTTCATCTCAAGCATAGATTCCTTCTCCTCCATGAGCCTTTTCCTGTACACTTTGGCCCACTGCACCTTCCCTCTGTAACAGTTATGATCCAGCACCCCTGAGTCAACAGCCATTCTTTGAACTTCTTTTTGTTCTGACAGGGGTGAACATGGAATGGACATAAAAGGTGCTTGAATATTGAATGGAGAGGGAGAGAGTAAAGAGAATGAGTAGGGATAAATTTTTCTTCAACAAATACATATTACACATCTATCAAAAAGCAGGTGGAGAACCAGTAAACAAATAAACAAAAGATAAAATAATTTCCCAGATAAAGTGTAATAAAAATAAACCAGAGTAAAGAGATGGGGAATGAATAAATGAATGAATTTATCAAATGTCTAGCAAATTCAAACTCTACAAACATTTAATTTCTATCCACCCAGGGTTTTCCACCAGATCGTACAACAGTGGAAAGGGGGCCACTGAGTGTTTATACTATTTTGCTAGAGCCGTCATAACAAAGTACTATGGACTGGGGAGCTTAAAGAACAGAACTTTCTGTCTCATAGTCTGGAGGCTGTAAGTCCAAACTCAGGATGTCAGCAGGATTGATTCCTTCTACGGGCTGTGAGGGATCTCTTCCAGACTTCTCTCCCTAGTGTACATCCTAATGACCTTACTTTATAACTTAATTCCCTTTGTAAAAAAAAAAAAAAAACAAAAAAACTCTATGTCCAGATAAAGTCACACTTGAGGTACTGGGGGTTAGGACTTGAACATATGAATTTTTGAGGAACACAGTTCAGCTCGTAACAGTGTCCAAATTTTACCTTTCTATCAAGATCTGCATACCATTGGGGTTTACCACTTAATTATTTTAATCAATTGTAACCTCCTTGAGGGCAGGAACTCTGTTGTTCATACCTAGTTCTCAAGTTACTAAGACCATGCCTGGCACAGAGAAGATAATTCACCAATGTTGGATTGAATTCCCTTTCGTTCAAGAAAACTCAGGGCAAAGGGTGAACCCATTTAACCCAGGAAATCAAAATAGGTTGATAGCCTGCAGCAATTCCTGAAACTCTCTGAGTCAAAGGAAATTATGTTTCCATGACACAGTATCTCTCTCTGGATTTCTTAATTAGGGGTATTTGCATGATGAGAGGAGGCTTGCTTTCCTCCTCTCAAATCAATGGCCTCTGCCTCTGCCATCAGAATTATCTCTACAGCAACTGCATGAGTCACAGAAAGAAGGTCTGGCTCTCAGTGGAGGAATGAACAGCAGGAGAGGGAAAGCATCTTAAGATAGAGACCCCTTATGGATGTGCAGGAAAAAAGGAGGGCCCACAGCTCAGCTCCTCAGTAACAAATGCAACAGAAACAGCAAAATAGCTTTAAGCAAGTGTCTCCCCACCTCAGAGATATGTTGCTGTTTCCTTTCAATAGCTCAGTAAAAAGGTCTCCCCAGCCGCATACCAGTTGGGCCCTTGCCCTCAGTCCCTGGACCAACTGTGAAAAAGCTCAGCATCCAACAACCTGGAAAGAAGACATGTTGGATGTGAGAGGGGTGAGCTCTTAGCACCATCCTGCCTTACAGTCATTGACTCCTTGAGGCCTCTCGTGTGCTTACACTATTCCGTACAGATCAGATAGGGTAATTCAGTCTAGCCACCACAGAGTCTCTGAATGCAGGTATTCCTTACCTGAAGACATGCTTCCCAAGGCCCCTTCCATCACTAAAAATGTTGAATGAGGATCTCACTCAGCAAGGCTTTATCAGAGTGGATGGCATTCTTAAGATCTATTCAGAAAACCTAGAACGAGAAACCAGATGGTTAAGCAGGAAAGGGTTCCCATGCTTTCTCTTCTACCCACTGGTATCCTGCATCAGGTATCCAGTCCTCCAGGTGGGACACCAAACCAAACCCTAAGAAAGGCTTTTGGAAGATGATAGAAAAGGTAAGACAGGTCAACCAGAATTCTAAATACTGAAGAAAGAAGAGAATCTTTTCCTCATACTGCTGTGAAAAGGCTGCAGAAGAGCCACAGGGCAGCTGAAAACAGTTAAAAACCATTAAATCGGGGCTGTCAGCAGTGCCTCTGAGCGAAAGACACAGAGATGGCCAAGACCAAATCCTTGAACTACAGCTTCCCAAGGGAGCTCTGGGGAGAGGACTCTTGCAGCAAATGCACATAGCTTACGATTACAGGACTTTCAACCTTCGCTCCAGGAAGTTGGACTAGACCATGTGAAAGCTGGGAGGAATTGGTTTTCCACTCTAGCCAAAGATTTACGTTAGTGTCTCTCAAATGAAGAAAATGTTTTCAGAGAATCGCAAGGTCTCTCTAAGATTTTTTAAATTTGGCTTTTTATTTGAATGATAATATAAAAATAATTCTTAGCATGTTCTTGATCATCTGGATGACGGTTTTAGAATGCTCTGTGAAATTTCAGTACCTAAGGCTGTGCTTTGTGAAGGTTTGCGCAAGCAAAGCTTCAATGGCATCAAGGTCTGGTGTGTATAAGGGAGGATTTTGAGATGGTTTGAATGTAAAAAGTAGTTGGAGAACAAGTCTTCACACGGCAAATGGTAAACGTGGAAGACTGTGTTATCCAAAAATGGGCTCAGCAATATTCCTAGTCCTACATGCTTCTTCAGAACCTTGTCACTATCTCTTCAAGAGGTAGAGTGTATATCATCCCCTTTGACCTCAGCATGGTAGAAGTGATGCCGCATGACTTCTCAGGCTAAGTTATAAAAAAGATAGAGCTTTCTCCAGGTTCTTTCTGTCTGAACACTTGCCCGTGGAACATAGCTTTATGTTGCAAAAAAGCTCAGGACCCATGAAGAGACCACATCTAAGTATTCTGGCTGGAAGATCCAGACAAGGTCCCAGTGAGCAGCTGGTGTCAACTGCCAGACATGTCAGCAAGCAAGCTTTTAGATCAAGGGTTAGCAGTTTCTGAACTGCCAAACCTGACCTATTGCCCATTTTTATAATAGTTTTATTGGAACACTACCATGCCCATTTATTTGTCTATGGCTTCTTTTTTGCTACGATGACAGAGTTTAGTAGTTACAACAAACTATGTGGTCTACAAGGGTGAAAATAATGTACTATCTGGTTTTTTAGAGAAAAACTTTACCGGCCTCTGCATTAGATGATTCTCGCTCCCATTCTTCAAGCCACCTCAGGTAAGTCCTAGTAGAGCAGAGACGAGCCATCCCTACTGAGCTCTGCCCAAATCATAGATTTGTGAGCAATACAAGTGTTGTTTCAAGCCACAAATTTTGTGATTGCTTGTTTCATAGCAATAGACAACTGGAACAGTTTTATAAGCATGCTGTATTCAAGAGGACCTGGCCAAAGCAGGTGATCCCCCATTCAGAATCTACTGCTTAGAGCTTATCTTTGTGGTTACCAACTTGCAGCAGTTCATCAGCAGCAAGAAGTAGATAATTGCAATAAAGGATTTTTCCATTCCCAACTCTAATAAGAATTAGATTAGATGCCCGTGTAATTCAGATTTTAATAACATCACCATGTTAATCTTATCTCTAAGAAAAGATAATTTTACATTATTATCTAGAAACACTTCATTAAAGTTGGTCTTCAAGAATTGCTTGCTGTCATCTTATGGGTAAGTGTGTGGTCTGATTATCTTGTGCTATCAAACCAAGCTGTGATGTTACTAGTGACATTTTCTATAACACACTTGTGCAAACAGTTTATTCTCTGGATTAAAACAACTGAAGTCAAAATGCAGAAAAAAAAATTAAATATATAGCCAGAACCAAAAGTCTTTCAATTATTAACTAATTTGGGGGGTTTTGTTTTGGCAAAACATCATCTCTCACATTAAATTTAATCATATAGGGTTTTGTGGATTTTTAGGGTCAGCTTGATAATTTGGTTTTCTAATTGTGTAAGCTGTAAATAGAGCACAAGATTC
Source organism: Ursus maritimus (assembly GCF_017311325.1). Classification (NCBI taxonomy): domain Eukaryota; kingdom Metazoa; phylum Chordata; class Mammalia; order Carnivora; family Ursidae; genus Ursus; species Ursus maritimus. Next base: position 62,934,876 of record NW_024426552.1, on the reverse strand, counting down.
ACACCTACATTTACACGTGTGTGTGTGTGTGTGTGCACAAGCAACATCAGAATAGGTGATAGAGTAAACCTGTAATATATAATTTTTTCCCTTTAAAAGAGGCCTGCACAGACACAAAAGGACAAATATGATATGATTCCACAGACATACGGTACCCAGAATAGCCAAATTCATAGAGCAGAAAGTAGAATAGTGTTACCAGGGTTTAGGGATAGAGGGAAATGGGGGGTTCTTATTTAATGGGTATGGAATTTCAGTATGAGAGGATGAGAAAATTCTGGAAATAGATGGTGGTGACGGTTGCACAACAATATGAATGCACTTACTGCTGCTTAATTTTACACTTAATGATGGTTAAAATGGTAGATTTTATGTTATTTATATTTTATCAAATTTAAAAAAAGAGTCCGGTACTTTACCCAAATCTCAGCCCAAGCCAAAAGCAGCTGAGAGTCTCCCCAGGACATTTCCCCTCAGGCCTAGATGCTTAACCTAGACATTTGAGGTTTTAACACTCAAAGGTGAATAGAGCCCTTTGTAAACGGGCACCAAAGAATTCGTGCCCAGGGGAAGAGCATCTCTCTCTCTCCTGCTCAGACTCAGAGCAGCAGCACCCTGAGCCACTCACCCCTGGACTTTTGGCAATGGGCCCCTTACAGCCCCTGAGCATGGGAGGGAGGAAGTGATTCAAAGGGAAGCCCAGGTATTCTGAAAAAAAAAAAAAAAAAGGCCATCTACCCACAGGCTCTCCAAAGCTTCATCCTTTCCGTATTCTCATTCTGGTTTTGTCCCACGTCAAATGGGAACTGCTCCTTCTAGAAGAGGGCGATCTTTGAGCAACACTGGAGACTGAGGTACCCTTCCAAGGGAGGTGAGGAGGCAGGGTGAAGGAAATGGGATAATTAGAAGGGAGATTCCAGGGTAGGCATTCAAAGGGAATGACTGGCACCTCAGAGGAGCCAGACTCTGTGCTTTACATTCTTTATTGCCTTTAAAAATCTTCACAATAACATTAACGGTTTTTATATCCATTTTATGGAAAAGGAAACTGAGGCCAGAGCTAACTTGCCTAAATTGTCGAACAGCTCAGAAGAAGCCAGGATGAGAACAGGGTCTGTCTGATTACGAAACCTGGTTCCTGCCCCTTCTGACTCCCTCTCCACTGTGGACTCATTCTAATCTCCCTCTCACCTGCTCTGTAATGGTTCTGCCTCACCATACATCAGCCTCCTCATCTGAAAATACCTCTTCACACCTTGAAGGAGCCCTTGGGCTCTCTCTGAGTAATGTAAGAATTTGTCAAATCTCAAGGAACCCCAGAGAAGTGGAGTCCAGCAGAAAACCCGACGCCAGAAGAAAGCCATATGAGACCCCTTAGGGCGCCAGAGAGCCCCCCACATCATTCAAGGGGCACAGATACAGGATTTCTTTCTTGAGAGCATTTAATTTAACATGTGGGTGCACCTAGAAAAAAGTCCTTCTCTAAGAAAGCTAAGCATGCTCAACATTCTTTATAGCCAGCTAATACCACAGCCCTTTCTAGCCACACTGCTTGAAAATAGCTCTAAAAATAATATCTTGAGCAGTCTCTGTTTGCTCCTTCCCAGGAGAAGGTAAACAAGTAAACTCGAAGGCGGCTGCTGACTGGCCACCTCTTCCTGTATTTGTTTCTTGTCTCTCAGGGACAGCCCACTCCCCGACCTCCACCCCTGCTCTTCCTGCTCTCCACCATTCCTCCATCCGCTCCTCTCCTCTACCAAATTAGACACAGGAGCAGCAGCAGGCACAGGCATTTTCTGAGTAATTCTTTACACTTTTGTATGAATTAATTTTTTGAGTAATACTGCCCATTTGACATTTTTATCATTGGACAAATGTTCTCCAGGAAGCAAACAGAGGCACCAGGACCTGGAAGAGGGTGGAAGAGGTTATACTAAATGGCTTGTAGAAGCCATCCATGATGGTTCCATACCTGAAAGGATTGTACTGAAATTATAAACACCTAGAAGAAAACATAGACAGTAAGCTCCTTGACATTGGTCATACCAATACTTTTTGGATCTGGTTCCAAAGACAAGGGAAATGAAAGCAAAAATAAACAACTGGGACTACATCAGATTAAAAAGCTGCACAGTGAAGGAAACCATCAACAAAACAAAAAGACAACCTACTTAACAGGAGAAGATACTTTCAAATCATACATCTGCTAAGGTTTTTATATCCAAAGTATATAACGAACTCATACAACTCAATACGATAACCAAAAAAAAAAAAAAAAAAAAACCCAATAATCCAATTTTTAAAAGGACAGAGGAGGGGCTCCTGGCACAGTCACTTAAGCCTCTGATTCTTGGTTTCAGCTCAGGTCAAGATCTCAGGGTCGTGAGATCAAGCCCCACATCAAGCCCTATGTTGGGTTCCATGCTCGGTGCAGGGTCTCCTTTAGACTTTCCCTCCCACTCCTTCTGCGCACCCCCCACCCTCTTTCTCTCTCTCTCTCAAATAAATAAATTTTTAAAAAAGAAAGAAAAAGGACAGAGGATCTCAAGAGACATTTTTTCTGAAGAAAATATACAGATGACCTGTGGAACATGAGAAGATGTTCAACATCCCTAATCATCAGGAAAATGCAAATCAGAACCACAATGAGATATCACCTCACACCTGTCAGAATAACTAGAATAAAAAAGACAAGAAATAACAAGTATTAGCAAAGATGTGGAGAAAAGGCAACCTTCATGCACCGTTAGTGGCTATGTAACTTGGTGTAGCCACTATGGAAAACAGTATGGAGTTTCCTCAAAAAATTAAAAATTGAGCTACCATATGATCCAGCAATTCCACTACTGGGTATCTATCTGAAGAAAATGAAAACATTAGTTTAAAAAGATACATGCATCCCTGTGTTCATTGCAGCATTATTTACAATAGCCAAGATAAGGAAACAACCTAGGTGTCTATCAAAGGATGAATGGGTAAAGAAGTCTCTTTTTTTTCTTTATCCATTCATCCATTGATGGATGGATGAATATACATATTATTATGTACACACACAAACACACACATATACACACGCAATGGAATACTACCCAGCCATAAAAAAGAATGAAATCTTACCATTTGCAACATGGATGGACCTTGAGGGTATTATGCTAAGTAAAATAAATCAGAGAAAGACAAGTACTGCATTATTTCACTTACAAGTGGAGTCTAAAGAACAAAACAAAACAAAACCCAGACTCACAGATACAGAGAACAGATTGGTAGTGGCCAGAAGGGAGGAGGGTTGAGGGGGGTAGGCAAAATGGGGAAGGGGATTGAGAAGTACAAAATTCCAGTTATTAAATAAAAAGTCATGGGGATGCAATGTACAGCACAGGGAATATAGTCAATGGTATTGTATTAACTTTGTAAAGTGACAGTTGATAACTAGACTTGTGGTAACCATTTTGCAATGTATACAAAGGTCAGTCATTATGTTGTACACCTGAGTATGTCAATTATACCTCAATAAGTTTTTCTAAAAGTCCAAGAAAAGAAAGAAACTATGGATGCCTGGAAGGGAGCTCCCACTCGTGGGTCTGGGCCACTAGATGGCAATTATGTCCCTTTGCCCTGTTGCAGCTGACCCTAGACAACAGGCCTGTCCCCAGAGCTTTTTGATGTCTTTCTGGTGCAGAGACCTTTGAGAAGCTCATAAATACCCAACAACTGTTTCTTATCTACCTTTACCTTTACTAGGGATACTTACAAAAAACTCAGAGAAACATTAAAACTGATAAGAGGGTTTTCCCTCATACCTCAGCAGGAACTCCATCTGACCAAACATTTATCTAATATTAAGCAAGAGCCTTTGCCTCACTTTCAATCACCTTTCTTGTGTTGTGTGCTTTGGAAAACCTTGGTCCTGGGAACTCCTCTTTGGGGGTGCTCTTCCTTCCCAGGCTTTCCCTCAAGGAAACCTGTCAGGATACTCTGGTTAGACTACCCTGCCATGCCTCCTTCAGCTGGAAAAGTCCTCACTCCCATGCCACTCTTCTGTGAAGCCTTGCCCATGTTTTCCCAAACTTCAGCCTCACCCTCTTACCACATATGTTCAAACCATATTTGTCGTACAACTACTAAAGAGTTAATACATCATTCCATTGTTATTTGCCCGCATGTGTCTTCCTCATTAGATGGCAAGTGTCTAGAGAGCCGGGATAAGGTTTTATGTATTTATTTCTGATTCCCACAGTGCCCAGCCCAGCAAGCTGCCAACTACCACCTGGACAGCAGGTAGAGATTGAAGAGAAAAGAACCCTTCTCTGAAAGTCCCAGCCATCCAAAACTAACCATTTTCCAGTCACTGAGCAATTTCACATCCTCTCTTCTGCCCTGTCCTAGGACCCAAAGAGCTGAATCACCGTCGACATCACTAGGTGGGTGGGTGAGGAATGAGTATGTTTAGGTGAGTATTTGAGGGAGTATATGTGCAGTGGGGTACAAATACTGACAGATGTCTGGATTCCTCTTGGACTCTAACCAGTTCCCTTATCTCTGCTTTCTCACAAAGAAATGTTATTTGTCTGGGAGGAGATTACAAGGGCCAAGTGGATTAAGGCCATTTTCATTAGCCTTAAAGGTAACTTCCTTTCCAGCTGCAAGAAACTTATATCCACAGAAGGACAATAATTTGGAATTATGTCCTGGAATGTTTTTCCTCTGCTTCCTTCAAAGTCATGCAGCCAAAGTGTAGTCCTGGGACCAGCAGTATGAGCATTACCTGGGAACTTGCTAGAAATGCAGAATCTCAGACCCCACCCAGATCTGCTGAGTCAGAGTCTACATTCTCACAAAATCCCCAGGTGATTCACATGCACATTAAAGTGTGAGAAGACTGATCTATAACATACCTGGAGGCCACAGTATTTCATGGGAGTGTGGAAATCTTTGTAAACTCTGGAGTGTTCTGGCTGGTCGCAGAAAAGTCAGGGTCACAGTGGGATCAGTCAAATTCTTCATGCCTTAAGAGTTTAACAGAAAGTCCATTATTTGGCAATGTTGGGGCATTAAACAGCCCTGACACTTCCTCAAGATACTGGGAGTTAAACATAAAGCCCCCACTGATGGAAACCTGGACCCCAGATCAAGGTCTTTGTCAGGGTCTCAGAAGATTCCCCAGTAATAACTAGATCATGATACCTGGGGTAGTGTACAGACCAAGTAAAGACAAAATGAAGGCTTTCGCATAGGCTCTGAAGAACGACTACAGTCCAGGTGAGGTTTTCTTAGTAACTGCAGCAGATAAATCTGAGAAGTAGCAAGCCACTAGGGTGGGAGTGAGGGAGTCACGTGATAATGACCAGACTTGCTTCATACTCATGAAGTCTGAAGAGGCCCCCATCTAAATTATGGTGAATGCCAGAAAACCTCTACAGTGCAGTAAGCCCAGGGAGGACGGCCTGGGCCTGTCTTCAGCCACACTGTGCCTTCTGTATTTGGAGCAGGACACAGTTCCTAAGGTCAGATGAGTTATGGTCAGAGCAGAGCACGTTCTCAGGGATGATAGGAATTGATGATGAACTACTACAAGGCAAGACAGCAGGTGGCAGCCTGGGGGATAGACAGCCAATGTGGAGAAATCTCCGGGGGGCCTATAGGGGATTGTGTGGGGTTCAGGATCCCCCAGTTAGCACCTGATAATAAAGCAAGAACTGGCACTTGGGAAGCAGGCAGAAAATGAGCTGTCCTAAGAAAGTTCCAAAAAACAGAACCAAGTAAGCCAAGAAATGAAACATGCTTTCATGAACTTTAATAAAGATAAAAAGTAGAAATGGAAGAAAACGAGATCAAAGGAGGAAAACATGGCATGGGGTTGGAACTGAAGACTATTCCATCTGCTGCTCGATCTTATCACACGTTGACCTCGGTCTCTAGAAAGCTTGTATCACTTAGTTTCTTGTTTATCTTTTCCTTGATGTGCAGGCGGTGACTCCTTGCCTCACTTCTCCCAACTCAGGTCCTAAAAGAACCCTTTCTTCCTCTGTCTCCAACCACATTGACTTTTCCTAACAGAATCAGAAGGGGCCAACAGTCCCTAGCGTGGCAGCTGTCGTTGAGCCATGAAGTGACCAGTCAGAAATTGGTCCTGGGGGCGCCTGGGTAGCGCAGTCGTTAAGCGTCTGCCTTCGGCTCAGGGTGTGATCCTGGCGTTCCGGGATCGAGTCCCACATTGGGCTCCTCGGCTGGGAGCCTGCTTCTTCCTCTCCCTCTCCCCTGCTGTGTTCCCTCTCTGGCTGGCTGTCTCTCTGTCACATAAATAAATAAAATCTTAAAAAAAAAAAAAAAAAGAAATTGGTCCTGGACCAGTGTGAACACATGTGTTCCTTTGACTATATATATATATATATATATCCATAAATTTTATAACAGTTTAACATTTTCATATTTTTAATATTTCTTAATTTTGTGGTAACAGTTTAATAATAACAGTATTTGTTGTTAAACTATTACCACAAAAATTACCTATAACCCCTTCACCTAAATACAACTATTTTTATCTATCATTTTTGTGAGCCTTAAAATGACAAACATATCTGAATATAACCCATGTTGTCCCAGGCCACACCTGTCTGAAATAAAATAGTCAGTAATGGTAAAAATGGCATTTCTCTGGCTCTGCTGTCACCTTCAATTCTGGAAAATCTGATCACTCTCAAATTCCACCCAACTATTTCTGGGCGTCTCTAACTAAGCAGGAGTAGAGATGAGGATGATCTCTTGTGCTTTCCCAAACAAGGTTACATGTTACATGTTAACCTGCTACATGTCTCTACACCCAAACTGTAATTCATTCCCCAACATCTCCACCCCATAGGGTCCTACCAGGCTCATTATAGATTTAGAGTCATCTCAAAGGTCCTCCTTTCCCCTTCATCCCTGCATGAGGCTCTCAATGTTCTCACAAGACTCTGGTTCACCCACATGACCCATGAGTATTGGGCTAACAGACAGGCTGAGTGAATGATGACGTTCTGAGCTTAGAATCATATAAGTGGACACACTCCTAGGCAGACCCTTGGTTGTGTGTAATCACCAGTGCCATAGAAGTAGCTCCCCACCAAGAAAGCCTATCAAGACTGAAGTGATAGACGGTGGTGTTAATGTGGGAGAGAATCTTAAAATTGTTTCCTCTAATTGGTTATTTTAAAATGTATGATCTCCTGTTTAAATGATTAGTGATAACAAATGGTGACACCCCCCACAACCTGACATCTCCATTAAGAACTGGAAAGTTGGATGGTTTTTTTTATAGGAGTTCAAAGGATTGGCTCAACCAGGCTAGGAAAGCGGATGTTTCATACAGAACATGAGAACTCTTTATTAGAGAGAAGTAAAATTGATTATGGGTAATAAGAGCTGGGGAGGGTTTTTTATGTGGGGAAGATGGTAAAAACACAGGCACAGAGGCAAGAAAGCACAAGGCTTGCTCAGTGACCCATTTGGCTTTAACTGTAGGTTCATGTGGGGAAACAGTAGTAGATGCAACTGGAAGGATAGATTTGGGGGCCACCACATTGAAGAGAAACCTTAATGCCAGCTCAGGAATCTGGAGTTTTGCTGAAGGCACAGAGAAATACTGAAATATGTTGTGCATGTAAATAACATGATGAAATTGACATTTTAAAGAAAATTGTTCTGGTCCTTGTATTCAGAAAATGTAGGAGAGAAAATCTGAAGGAGATAAAGACAAATATAATTAATCGTACCTAACTCTTTGGATTTCTTTGAGTCTTGCTTTTTTTTATTATAATAATACTTTTTATTAGATTATGTTAGTCACCATACAGTACATCCCTGGTTTTTAATGTAAAGTTCCATGATTCATTAGTTGCGTATAACACCCAGTGCACCATGCAATACGTGCCCTCCTTACTACCCATCACCAGCCTATCCCATTCCCCCATTCCCCTCCCCTCTGAAGCCCTCAGTTTGTTTCTCAGAGTCCATAGTCTCTCATGCATCATTCCCCCTTCTGATTACCCCCCTTTCTTTATCCCTTTCTTCTCCTACAAATTGCTTGTTTAAATATAGTTATTGCTAATGCTAGTAAACGTGGCATTGAGTACATATTATTCTTGACAATCTAAAAAATTCTATATTTAATAACAAAAAATATATGCATGAAGAAGCACTCTGTTATTCCACTAACCATGCTTATAGGAAGTTCAGCTTCTTAAAACTTCAGACTATATCTAATTTACCAGACCATTAGACTATACGTAATTTACTGTATCTAATTTACCTGTTGGTACATTAGAATAAATAGCTTCTAGTAACATTTAATTCATCAAAGAGATTGAAAAAATGGCAGGTATTCTGAATCGATCTTTTGGCTAGAAAACCATGTAATACAAGATAAATGTGTTTCAAATATGAAAGGTACATAAAATCAGATGGCTTCATAAAATTTTTTCCTCAGATATGTCAGAAATGTGTGCATCCATTTTTCTTACTTAAAAAATTAGTGATCTTTATTAAAGGACTCCATTTATGTTAAACTTTTATTTTGGTTTGGTTGGGTTGGGTTGGGTATGTATCGGGTTCTTTTGTTTTGTTTTACTTTACTACTTTTTCAAAAATTTTATGAAAGTAAATTTTTAAAAAAGATTTTATTTATTTGACAGAGAGATACAGCGAGAGAGGGAACAGAAGCAGGTGGAGTGGGAGAGGGAGAAGCAAGCCTCCCACTAAGCAGGGAGCCCGATGTGGGGCTTGAATCCAGGACCCTGGGATCATGACCTGAGCCAAAGGCAGACGCTTAACAGACTGAGACACCCAGGTGCCCCAGTAAAGGAAATTTTTAATTTTTATTTTGCCTACCTATGAGTCTTGGCAGGAGCATAATTTGCCTTCCACTATAGAAGCTGTAAGTTAAGATTCTCACTTTCTAGCTCCTTTGTCCTTGGGCATGGGAAAATATCCTAAGCTAGGTCAAACAGGTGTGAACTCCCTGAACTTTGAAGCAGGGGCTATAGTCAAAAAGAGTCTGATATCCATTTGGAGACAGGAGAAGGCGGAAGAGTTTCCAGGTCAGCAGCAGTGGTCTCCATCAATTAAAACTGGACAGCACTGTGAGCTGTGGTGGCCAGGGGTTAGTGGCAGTCATGGCCAGGGGTTAATGCAACAGCAGCAGAATGGTTCTGGTAAGGACAAGGTGAGGTTTGGGCTCCCTGGTAACTGCCTTCCTTCCAAGCTTGTCTTTATAGATTGCCAAAAATGGTCTTGTGAGTTCCAAATATCTTCTCAATAAGCTCCTCTTCCATCTGAATCAGCCTTGGTCAGCTTCAAGCTTTCAAGAACTTTGGCTGATATGACAAGTCCATTGTTGAAATTAAAAAAGAAAAGAAAATATAGACAAGGCAAAAAATAAAATCACTCATAATTTCCTTTATGATAACTTTTTTTAAAAAAAGATTTTATTTATTTGATGGAGAGAGAGACAGGGAGAGAAGGAACACAAGCAGGCAGAGTGGGAGAGGGAGAAGCAGGTTTCCCGCTGAAAAGGGAGCCTAATGCGGGTCTCGATCCCAGAACCCTGGGATCATGACCTGAGCTGAAGGCAGATGCTTAAAGACTGAGCCACCTAGGTGCCCCATGATAACAACTTTTAACATTGTGTCTATAGCCATTCCGAATTTGTTTTATACATCTATATACATTAAAACACACACACATGGGGCGCCTGGGTGGCACAGCAGTTAAGCGTCTGCCTTCGGCTCAGGGCGTGATCCCAGCGATCTGGGATCGAGCCCCACATCAGGCTCTTCTGCTATGAGCCTGCTTCTTCCTCTCCCACTCCCCCTGCTTGTGTTCCCTCTCTCACTGGCTGTCTCTATCTCTGTTGAATAAATAAATAAAATCTTTAAAAACACACACACACACACACACACACACACACACACACACACAGAGTTAGTTTGGGTGTTTTGGATGCAATAACAGAAAACTCAACTCAAATTGCTTGTAACACAGCTGCTATTCTTGCCATCCTGGCCTTTAACCTTACCCAGGCCTCAGAGACTGAAGAATATGGACTGACCCCCTAGCCATTCTTAATGATCCTGACTTGCCTATTATGAGTCTACCATTATCATTTCATAGAGTCAGGGGGTCCTGGATTCCACTAGCCACAGTGACCACCACCTGATTGAGTGTGGTAGCAGCAGTTGCCTGCAGAGCCCCAGGCTTTCTGGACCAACAGACATCCACCCTCAGGAGGATGAGCTCTGCCATGGCATACCTCTCTTGGACCATGTCATCTGGTTCTATGACACCCACTCAGGTTTTCCTCCTTGGTCTCTTTGCACTACTTCCTGCTTAGATCTAAGAGTTTCCCTCAGATCTTGATTCCCATAGTTTGTCCTTTCTTGGGCCTGACATCTTCTATGATATCTTAATTCTGGCCCTGGACCACCATTTATTTTAGGTGGGGGAGGGAGGTGGGAGTGGTGGGGAGGCAGAGGGAGAGAGAGAATCTAAAGCAGGCTCCATGCCCAGCACAGAGCCCAACACAAGGCTCAATTTCACAACCCTGAGACCATGACCTGAGCCAAAACCAAAAGTCAGACACTTGACCAACCGAGCCGCCCAAGTACCCCAGGACCACCTTAATCCCACCCTTTCCTCACAGAATTTCCACCTTTAATTGTCCCATTGCCTTATCTTAGCCAGCTCCCGATTTGTGATTTGGTGTTTTGGGTCCTGCTGCTGATCCAGCTCAGGATCCATGGTCCCTGAACCTGGTGCCAAGAATTGGGTCAAGGTACCATTTCTCCTTGTACCAATGAATACCCTATAATTCTGGCAAGCCTGGAAAAGGAAAGTAACAGGAAAAAAAATTATCAAAATCTCCATATTATATCAACAGAGACAATCTGGGAAATTTATGAGGAAAATTTGGTTTTCCTCTTTGCAGTTGTCTACACCAAAAATTTATATTTTTTAAGTGTAGTAACTATGACCATATGTAATCCATTAACAACTAAATAGGGTTTACCCATATTAGCATGATTTTTAAAACTATACCCACTGATTTTTCCCCTTTTATAGGGTGGCAAGAATTGTTCCAATTCTTAAAGGAAGGATAGAAAGAAAGATTGAAATGTCAAAACATCTATGAGTTATTGGGTGCTGCTATTTGCAGAAAGGGACCCTTCACTTGTCATGTAGAACCAACTTCTAGAACACTTTTCATTGGTCATCAGGGCCCCACTGACACTAAAGTCAAACAATTTTGCCTAAGAAATTGCATATTTCAGTTGTACAAGTACCTTAAACCTGCCCCTCTGCCTGTGACAGCCAAAGAAACAGAGAAAATAGGGGAATGCACACATCTGACCGTGCAGGAATGACTGAAGACAGGCAGCCATTGGGAAGTGTGTCCCACGTAATACATGAATGAATGGTTGGGTGAGTGAGTGAATAAGCCCACCCTTCAGGAAACCCTTTCCGGGAATAGAACATGTTTCTTTTTAAAAGTGTTTCCTTCTTTTCCTAATTGAGAAAAATCTGCTTATCTGATCTGATCTGCTCAAGTCCTGGTCATATCAATTTGCATTTGAATTATTTACCCAATATGATCTCCTCACAGGTCCTGAGTCAAATGCCAACAAGACGAATTGTGCTCTCAGCTGGATTTAATGTAGGAGTAAAGGAGTCTTTCTTCTTGATTATTTCCTATGAGTCCCTGCAATGCCCTAGCACTTTCAGCTATAGGCATGGATGTTCCTAACCTATGGGCTTAGGGTCACCATGTTCTTGAGCTGATCTTGACCAAGACAGGAGACTAGCCCCACCAGCTGGAGGGGCCTAAATATACAGTGTTGTCGTTTGTTGTGAGTCTCAGTTGGGCATCAGCAAGCCAAGTGTCCACTATGCTACTGCATACTCCAACGTACCATGTGTATCCATCTGTACTTGACCTCATCCTGCTTGCCTAGAGCTCTGTCCTGAATCTAGTCCATTTCGCCAGAGCCCCAACTCTATTTGGATCCTAGCAACACTTTTCCATTTTCCCCCTATACCTCCAAACTCAGGCTGGGCAGGGATTTGAATAAACAAAACTTTGAAAGTTATGATTCTGTCCTTTCCTGACTTGAAGTATTAGCAATACCTAGAAACAGTTCCATCCGACACAGTGAACTCCCTTAAGTATCAACATGGAAGTGAGCCAACAGTCTTAAAATGATATCCCTATTTAACAAGGCAGATGGGGTATGAGCGGAGCTAATATCAATCTGGTGGACAAGGCATGGCAGCAGACAGTGACATTCAAAGTCAGGTAGTTGCCATCTGTAGCAGTGGCTTAGTTCGAGACCATCTGTTCATTTTTGGCAGGTAGGGTGGCTGGGTCTCAACTCTTGGGAAAAGTAAGCTAGACCTTACTTAATTGAGCTAGGGTTCAAGGGAGATCTCCAGTTCTGATAGGCTACCAGCTTGCCAAACAAGGAAACTCAAACAGGTGCCTGCTTCCATAGACTAGTTCAACACAGGGTAGGGAAAAAGACGGCAGAGCTTTTCATAAGGCGGGTCTCAATGAACTAGTGATTTAAAATCAATTTAAAGGGTCTCTATAAGCATTTTTCTAATGAAATTCATAGAACAGAACAGAAGATATCAAAGTAAACTGAATGTAGTAAGGAGAAATATATTTCATGAAACTTTTGCTTCAGTTACATAGCTTGTTATATGCACTATGTCTGAGATATGTGAGAAACAAGAACTGGGAAGATGGAGAGGGAGATTTACTTTCATTTTCAGTTTGAAGTTTTTACCACATGGGGAACATAAAAAATGTAAGCAATAGAAAAATATTTGCAATAAACATAATGGACAAAACTCAATATTCAACTCCTACAAGAAAACCATAATTGTATAAAGATAGATATGTTAGTGCAGCAGTGTTTGTGATGAAACAAATTGGAAATGATTCAAATGTCTGTTAATGAAAAGCTAAAAAAGACTATGGCTTATGCTACTTTGGACAATTATACAGTCATTAAAAAGAATGAGGAAGATGTATAGTACTAACGTGAAAAGATACCTAAGATGTATCGTCCAGTGAGAACTTAAGTTCCAGAATGATACATATGTCATGATATTCATGTCATTTGTGTAAATGACAATTTATCTACTCAACAAATATTTGTTGAGCACCTACTGAATGCTGGACACTATTTTAAATATTAGGGATCTAGTGAAGAATAAAATAGACAAAATTCCTGTGGGTCTTATGCTCTAATGGTGGAGACTGAAAATAAAATAAGTAAGTTTTCTAGTACAGAAGTGAAATGTACAAAGGATAAAAATAAATCAGGGAAGGAGAATAGAGTCCTGGGAGGTGAAGTTTGCAATTTTAAGTAGGGTGATAGGGAAGCCCTGCCACAGAAGGTGGCATTTGAACAGACTTGAAAGAGGAGAGGGAACCGGCCACGTGGTCCTGGGAGAAGCGCTTTCCAGGCAGAAAGAACAGCAAATCCGTGTCTCTGAGGATGGAGCATGCCAGAATGTATAGAGCTGGATAAGTGTTGCTTTTATAAATTGAAAAACATAGATCTACACGTCAGTAATAAATACTTAGACTCCATGGGCAAGTAGACTATGCCAGTGACTAAACAGTTCACATGAGAAAAAAAAATATAACCTCAAACCAACATTTCAGAATATTTGTGTAGCTTCTCTAATGTAAAAATCAAATATTCAGGTTAGAAGAATTTCCCATGTGCCCTTCTCACATGCCTGTTATGTATATTGGAATTGCTTGTGTCCCCAATAGTCTGTGAGCTTCATGAGCATAGAAACTGTTTCTGTGTCTGGGGCATTTACAAGTTTCTTTCTGGAGTCTAGCACTGTTCCTGGCATTCATGGACACTCACAATGGTCTGCTGTTAAATGGTGCTTACCAAATACCAGCAACAGTTCTAAGGAGCTAACTTATTTAATCTTCACAAAATGGTTTTGAGGTAGGTGCCGTCATTGTTGCCATTTTTTAAAATTTTATTTATTTATTTGACAGAGTGAGAGCGAGTGCACAAGCAGGGGAAGCGGCAGAGGGAGAGGGAGAAGCTGGCTCCCCACTGAGCAGGAAGCCTAATATGGGGCTCAATCCCAGGACCCCAGGATCATGATCTGAGTTGAAGGTAGACGCATAACTGACTGAGCCATCCAGGTGCCCCTCGTTGTTGCCATTTTACACACACAGTACTGAGGCACAACAAAAGTAAGTAACTTACTGAAAGTCATTGTTAGAGCAAGAATTTGAACCCAGGCAGTCTGGTGCAACAGTCAGCTTAAGCCATTATAATGAATGAATGAATCCATTTTAATAAATTTATAAGAAACAAATAAAACGATTTTGATAAATATTTCAATAAATTCTTTAGATATGAAATAAAACAACACTTATTCAATTAAAATGAAAGGAATAAGAGCCCTTGCTGGAGGGGCTTATGGGAAGGCAGGCCTCCTGGTCCATTCTGCAGAGCACAGTGACTTAGAATCTGTCTCTACACCAATCTCTACAGGCAAAATTATTAGAACTGTTTATTCCTTTCATGTACAATTGCTTCTTTTAGTAATGCATAAGGAAATAATTTAAAACAAAAAAAGTTTGTGAATAATGATATTTATATCTGTACCATTTATAATAGGGATAAACTGGGCACAACCCAATTGCCCTGTCTCAAGGACTGGTTTTGGAAAATATAAGGTAAAACAATGTAAGCACAGAACAATTAAAGTAATAACTTCATGATGTATTTGTGTATCTAAATGTGCACTGAAATATAGCTAAGTAGAAAAAGAACCAAGCTATTGTGTATATAGGCATTAAAAGTATATATTATACTTCTGCAGAGATAATTAACAACTGAGATTTATGTCAATAGATCAATTCTTTGTGTTTTTTTTTCATAAAATTTTTTTTGTGTTACTACACATCAACTCTTTGTGTTTTTTCCATAAAAAATTTTAATGTGTAATAGCAGGAGAGTGAGGTATATCATCCCTTACTAAGGCTGAATTTGTGAGGCAAGGTCAATAAAGGCCATCTTTTCTAAGAACTAATTTCAGATTGTCGGTAGCTGCCAATATGTGCACATGAGCCTGGAGTTAGGATGGTAGAGTGGTTCTTTCAACCCCGCTTCTAGGTATAGAGAACTTAACGCAGTCTTTCCAAATCAGAATTTCTGGGAAGTAACCCAAGTGTCTGTGTTTTGAGAGAAAACTCTGAAGAAATTCTGATGAATGGCAATGTTTGAGAATAATTGCAATGATACTTCAACAAATATGTATATATTCTTAGAACCAATCAGTGTGCCTGTTTTTCCATAGTCCGTTTAATAAAGTATTCTAACCTTCTATTTTAGCTAATTTGATAGGTATGAAGTATTATTTCCTAGCTGATCCATTTTATTGAGCACATTCATTAAAAGGCATCATTAAGGCACACACTTTTTTAAAAAGCAGAAAAATGCTAGCAACAGACTAGAAACGATCTAAATATCCATCATTTTCAGACTGGTCAATAAATAATTGTATTTCCACACAATGGCAACTATGCTGCTGTTTAAAAAAATGGAGCAGAACTCTATGTACAAATAGGACATTTCTCAGAGATACATTGTTAAAAGATAAATGTGAGGTAGAGAACAGTGTGTCCACTGTGTTGCAGTTATTACCCCACCCCACCCCCCACCACCCCCATCTTGTATATTCATAGATTAGCTCTGGAAGGAGACATCAGAAACTGGTGACGATAGTTGCCTGTGGGTACCAGACTTGGTTGATTAAGGTTACAGTGATTAATTAAAAAGGGTAGATTGACTTTTAATTTTATACCTTTGCATGTATTATTTCTTAAATAAGAAAATGCGAACAATTAGGTACAAATGGAATCCCAGTCTACCTAAATTTCATCCATTATTAATTATTACCAAATTATCTGGGATGTCAACCCAGATTTAGGTTTGACACTCACTACAAATCTTATGCAGGCCTCATTCACTTTACTGCTTTGGTTTCCAGGGCTGTTAGGTTGGTCTTTCCTCTGGTGTTCAGAGCTTAATTGGTTGTTTGTCCTATTTTCTCTATGGGAATGTATCTATTCCTGTATCTTAAAGCATTCTCATTTCAGCTACCTGGGGCTTCCTGGTGGTGTAATCAGGAAGAGGAGAGGCCTTTGTTCTTTTCCCACTGACCTAAAGAGGTCAGAGAGACACCCACCAAAGCAAATAAACAAACACACCCAGTACCATCAGAACACTAGAATTTCTTCCAGCAAGCTTCGTGAATCCTAGCAGGTACAACACTTTGTGCAATGGAACTTCTTTATTGAGCAATGAAACATTGAGAATTTACAATGAATTGGCTTCTAAAGACTCCCTGAAAATAATTTCAAGAGGGCATTTTAAGCACAGTTTGAACACATTTCTGTAAAAAATAGGGGTATATCCAAATGCATAGATTATACAATACCAAGAGTGCACGCTAATGTAAACTATGGCCTTTGGGTGAGTATGGTGTGTCAGTGTAGTTTCATCAGTTATAACAAATGTACCACTCTGCTGGGGGATGTTGATAATGGGGGGGGGTGGCTATACATGTGCGGAGGTAGGGAATATATGGAAATTTTCTAGATCTTCCTCTCAATTTTACTGTGAACCTAAACTGCTCTATAAAAAATAAAGTCTTTTAAAAGAAAGATGGAATCTAGTTAATAAGTTGAAGAAAAAAGCTACAGAAATTCTTGGCTTTAATAAACTATAGAAAGCACGGGAAAAAATAGTGGTATATTGGATTGCCTATGTTTAACACTGTACATAAGTACATAATGTACCTAAACATTTAAATACATATTTTGTTTATAATTTCCCTTCTTTGAGACAACATCACATTGCCTCAGATTATCACAGGATCATCACAACCGTGAGGAAACAACAGAAACTGCAGAAGTCAACTGGTTTCTTTTCCCATGTACGATGAAAATCATGACACGCTATTTATAACATGTGTGCCTCTGGAACTTCGAGAAAGGTATTTTCTCATTTCAATCATTTCCGTGTCTTAATGGTTCTCATGCTAGAAAGTATCTTTTTGTTTTTGTTTTTATTCTGTTTTTTAATGTCAAGTCATGTTTTGTCTTCTGCAATTTCTATCCTCAGATTCTTGTTTGCCTTCCACTAGGGAAAAAAATTGGCATGATCCTTATAGGAAACGGTACATTCAAAGTGGATGACTAAAGAGAATCTGATAAAAGGACTATTTACAAGGATCAGGAGCAAGATAAGGATGTCTGTTCTGTATTCAACATTTCTACTGGAGCTTCTACCCAGTGCAATAAAACAAGAAAAAGAAACAAAAGGCTTTTGGATTGGAAAGGTTGAAATAGAAATTTTATTTCTTACAGTGAGGGTGTGCCAATGACAAATTCTTCCAACTTCAGCTTTTGTATGTATGAAAAATTATTTACTCCACCTTTGTTTTTGTAGTCAAGTTGTTATTTAAACTCCAGCTAGTTAACATACAGTGTAATATTAGTTTTAGATGTAGAATTTAGTGATTCGTCACTTACATACAACACCCAGTGCTCATCACAGTCAATGCCCTCCTGAACCTATCACGCATTTAACCTATCCTTTCTCTGCCCTTCCCCGTCCACTTGCCCTCCAGCAACCCTCAGTTTGTTCTCTACAGTTAAGAGTCTGTTCCCTTGTTTACCTCTTTTCCCCCATATGTTCATTTGTTTTGTTTCTTAAATTGCACATATGAGTGAAATCATATGATATTTGTCTTTCTCTGACTTATTTCGCTTAGCATAATACTCTCTTGCTCCATCCATGTCATTGCAAATGGCAAGATTTCATTCTTTCTGATGGCTAATATTCCATTGTACACGTATACCACATCTTTATCCATTCATCAGTCAGTGGGTATCTGGGTTCTTTCCATAATTTGGCCGTTGTTGATAATGCTGCTATAAAAATCAGGGAGCATGTATCCCTTTGAATCAGTACTTTTGTATGCTTTGGGTAACTACTTAGTAATGCAATTGCTGTATCATAGGGTAGCTCTATCTTTAACTTTCTGAGGCCCTGCAGTTTTCCAGAGTGGCTGCACCAGTTTGCATTCCCACCAGCAGTGTAAATCCACCTTTGCTTTTGAAAGATATTTTCCCTGATGGAGAATTCTAGGTTGACAGGTACCTTTCAGTACCTTAAAGATGTTGTTACACTCTCTTTTCACTTGTATTGTTTCCAACAAGGAATTTGGAATCCTTATCTTTGTTTCTATATAATATGTCTGATGTATTTTAAGTTTTTCTCTTAATCACTGGTTTTGAACAGTTTATTATGTGTCTTTATGTGTCTTGTGCTTAGGATTTGCCAAGCTTTTTGGACCAGTGGATTTATAGTTTTCATCAAATTTGGAGTAATTTTGGCCACTATTTCTTCAAATATTTTTCTGTTCATCCCCCTTCTCTCCTTCAGGAAGTGCAATTGCTATTAAATTGTC
Source organism: Ursus maritimus (assembly GCF_017311325.1). Taxonomy (NCBI): domain Eukaryota; kingdom Metazoa; phylum Chordata; class Mammalia; order Carnivora; family Ursidae; genus Ursus; species Ursus maritimus. The sequence continues at coordinate 62,916,321 of NW_024426552.1, read as the reverse complement.
CCACAGCTCACTGATGCTCCATCATGTTTTTTCAGTTCTCTTTTCTCTCTTTGTTTAATTTTGGACAGCTGCTATTGCGATGTCTTTAAATTCAAAATCTTTTCTTTGGCAATATCTAATCAGCTTTTAATCACACCCATTGTATTTTTCATCTCACACGTTATACTTTTGATCTTTAAAAGTTTGATTTGAGGGACACCTGGGTGGCTCAGTCGGTTAAGCATCTGCCTTCAGCTCAGGTCATGATCCTGGGGTCTGGGGATCAAACCCTGGGGGCGGGGGGAGGAGGAAATCCCTGCTCAGTGGGGGGTCTGCTTCTCCCTCTCTCTCTGTCCCTCCCCCCCATTTGTGCTCCCTTACTCTCTCTCAAATAAATAATATCTTTAAAAATAATAAAAAAATAAAAGCTTGATTTAATCTTTTTAAATATATAACTTCCATATATCTACTTAAATTTTTGAGCCTATGGAATACCATTTTAATATTTCTATCCAATAATTATAAAATCTATGTCAGTTCTGGGTTGGTTTTGATTTATTCGTCTTTAAATAAATAAGATATCCTGCCTTTTTGCATGCCTGGTAATTTTGTATTGGATTCCAGAAATTGATAATAATAATGATATGAGAGCACACCACACACACACAAACACCACTATGCAAATTCTCCATGCAATGGGAAACATTCTCTAGTTATTAGGTTTTATCAGCCCATTCTCTTGGATACTGGAATATTCTATAATCTAATGCTCTTTTGTGTTTTATATATGTTGCGTTTTAAAATAATACACTATTATTGGTGGTTTCTTTTTTCTAATAGTGTTGAAAGAACTGAGTTATGGTTCATGGAATCCAATGCCTCTTTGTTAAATCAATAAAGGGCAGTGGATGGTAAGAGATGCCAGATTCTCTTCTGTTCTCTGTTGATTGATGAATGACCTGGATAAGACCCACTGTTTATCCTTTAATAAAATCTGCCTGTTTTTTTTTTTATTGATTCCTTAAATGATTTCACATAATTTTCTTGATGTATTTACTTGCTTGTAGTAGCAGGTTGACAAACTGATGATTGTTTCATTCTTCTGTATGGTCACCTGAAATTAGTGAATAGTTTAAAGGACAATTTCTAATGGACTTAACCTTTCAGCTCTTCAGTTTTCTTATGGGTAAAGAGAATAAATAATAAATGTTATTTATGTGTAACATATAGTATATAAATAATATAACACTTAATAAATAATAATAATAATCAGATTGCAAAAATGGTGTGAGGATTAAATGAGATAGCACGTGAGAATTGGCCTAGAAAAATGCCTGGTATATAGGAGATCCACCATGAAAGCAAGTTCCTCTTTTTTTTTTTTTTTTTGGTGGATGCTATGACACTTCGTCAATGTTCTCTTATTTGTGGCATTTTTGCTCTGAATTCTGCCCTAACTCAATCCAATCCTGAAGAAATTTTAGATTGTACAAGAAATCTGCTTGAGAAACCTCATACGCTTCTGTCTGGTATATCTCTTTTGGTGTCACTCTTAACTTTGGATATGATAGTACCTGCCATTTAGGCCACATGACGTCTGGGGAGCTGACCAGACATTAGCATAGAGCAGTGGTTCTCAAAGTGAGGTCCCCAAACCAGCAGCATCAGCAACACCTGGCACTGTTAAAAATGCAAATTTTCTGACCTCGTTCCCAAAATACTAGATCTGAAACTCTAGAGGTGGGACCCAGTAATCTGTGTTTTAAGAAGCCCTCTAGGTGATTCTGATGCATGCTGGAAGTTCAGAATTACTGTTGGAGCAACAGATGAAGGAGGGAGCCAACAGTTTCCTAACGGCTGGAGCAACTTCAACAGCGTTGCAGGGAATAGAAAGTTCGAAGAAAATGGGCAAGTGTGTGTGTATGGAGTTGGGTGGGAGGGGAAGCATTGGGGCTGAAAAGGGTTAAGTGTAAACTTATAGGGCTGGGAGCAAAAGATATACTCCTAAAGGGCAAAGGAGAGGATGTGGGGTCAAAGGAAGAGGACCTAGAGCCCTGGGGATTTGTTGCTTGTGTGTGTGTGTATCTTTTTTTTGAATATTTCTATATTCGGAAGTCTTTTATCAACCACCCTATCATTCTTCAGCAAAAATATCTATGTGTGTGAACTAAACGTTTAAAAACTTTCTTGTGACCATAAAGCTCTAAGTATTGAAAAGTTGCTTTTACATTGAGCACTGAAACAATTATTGGAATTGCCCAACTGAGCAAACAGACTACATTATTACAAATTTTAATAATCTTACTAAACCTAAAAAGTAAAACTTTATTGGAACTGCACATCTAAATGAGATTTGAGATGCATTTTATAGTATTCTGACTAAAGGAATTGCCACAAAGTGCCTTTGTTTGTTGCTTTGGAGATTCAACACTTCAGGGTGATGTGCAACTTTGGTTTGAAATGTCTGTCTTCTACAAAGCAGAAAAATCATTGAAATGTGAGGAGGAAAATGAGACTCTCAACTGCAGGTGCATACTCAGGGCAATTTTAGGGAACAGTTCAGACGGAACTTGAGGATCTGGAAATCAGCTCTCTTGAAACGGTCCCTGCCCCTGTATCCCTTAGAAAATCTTCACAACCTCCAGGGGTACTTTAATTTGAAGACCCCTATGTATGAAAAGGATGCCAGCTTGGAAGTTAGAAGACCTGGGTTTGCTTGAGTTTTGTTTCGTCACATTAGCTACGGAAACTTGCCCAAAGGGGAGACGATCGACATCTTGCTATGGGCTTCTACCATGTGCCAGGTACTGACTAGATGCTTCACATGCTACTCAGTCACACAGCAACTGTATGAAGCAGGTGTGATGATCAGTAGCCCCATTTTCGGATGGGAAAACTGAGGCTCAGGAAGTGAAGAGCCTAGCCTAATGTCATAAAAGTAGGTAATAATGAATCCAGGATTCAATCCTAGCTCTGACTCTAAAGACCATGCTACAGTCATGCTGTAATAATGCTTACTTGAACAAGTCATCTCCCCACTGTGGGCCTCAGTTTATTCACCTATGCAATAGAGAGAGATGGACAAGGAAAACTATTAAGCCACTTCCAGAGTTGACATCCTACGAGTCTATGTGCAGTCAAGACCAGGGCTTCAGAAGACAATATAGAAGAGATCCAGAAATTCATTAGACCTAGTGATAATTTCAACAGAACTGACATTGGGTTAAAGTCCAAAGCGCTTGACCTGCCATCCAGCTGGGACAGAATTAGGTGAGAACTGAATTCAGAGAAAATTGTTGGACATCTAATAGTCGGACACCTAAGAGGGAACCGGGGGTGGGGCAAGAAAATACATGTAACCCCATTTAAATTCAATGAAATCTATCCATAAAAATCTATTTCCATTTTTCTTTTTAATATAGTGAGATCTGCTGAAACCTGATACAGTCATAAGGCCTATAAAGTGCCTAATTCTGAATCCAGTTGGAAATTACTGTGAAATGGTAGTTAACCTCATATTATATCTTAGAATGTGTGGATCATATGAAGCTCATATGGATTTGTTTCTTTTTATCTTACATGTATTGTAAGACAGCTTCTCAAAATAGTCTACATTTGCAGCTTTGACTTCATTGTTACAGTTTACTCACCTTATTTCTTAACAACTTGCCGCTGAGCTCCAACTTCACTGGAATTATTCTCCTCAAGGTTATCAGACTACCTCTTCATTGACAAACTCAGTAACATCTTAAGAATTTTTGTTCTCTGGGAGCTTTTTGCTGTGTTTGATGTGACTGATTTTATCTTCTTTCTGCAATAATCTGCAGCTTTGGCCGACTCGACATTAAATTCATCAAGTTTTCCTTATACCCTCTGAGCATACCTCTCTCGCTTTCTGGGAAATTCTTCCTCCAAGTACCCATTGTAGGAGGCCAGTGTTAAAGGTTTTGTTCTTAGCCATGTCTTTTTGTCAGTCCAGATGATTTTCAACATTCTCATTGTCTGGGAAAGCTGCAAGTATCTCCATTGCTGACTCACAAATCCATATTTCAGCTTTGTGCTCAAAATCCATAGTACTAAAAAAAGTTGTCCAACTGCTTCTAGATATCCTCAAATTCAACATGTCCCAAACCAAATGCTTCATTATCACCTTAAAGTCTATCCCTGGATTTCCTAACTCTGTTAATGGGACCACCGTTCTCTCAATCATGCGGGCTAGAAACCTTGCTACATTTGACTTTTTCTAGTATGTGCAAATATTGTAACTAGGAAAAATACATATAAAAGACTAAAAGACTATGTGGTGTGCTTGCTTCAGAGGCAGTGAGGTAGGGAGAAGCTGGGAATTGACTCCTAATTCACAAGCAGTCTGGAGAGAGAGGCATCCATTGTGACAGTGAGCTATCAGTCACTAAATCAGTGAGTTGCAAGTTCTGTTGATCATGCCTTGAGTGTGTTTCTCTTTTTGTTTCTTCCTTTCTGGCCACACTGTGCTAGTTCAGTACCTTGTGTCTTTTGTCCTGGATTATTTTAATAGCCCCCTAAATGTGAGGTCTTGGGCTTGGCTTTCAAACTCTATCTGTACAAGTCAAGACAGGAGAGATGTTAGGAAGCAGTAGAACATAGCAGGGGGTAGAGGAAGTGGGAAGGAGGGTGGTTATCTGACAATTAGAGACACAGGAGGCAACGATGTGAAGTAGGCCTCAACAAAATGCCATCTTGGGTTACACTGTGAGACCTAGAACAAGAGAGATGATCAGACCTCTCTAGTTAAAGGATGCCATGAAGTTGGAATACTGCCGTCTGTTATTGCAGAAGAACATTAAAAGAAATAGAGACAAAAGGAAATTTGAAAGAGTAATCAGGATAGTGAAGGATCCCAAAGTTATATCTCATGAGGACTTGTTAACCAACTGGAGATATGTAACTTGGAGAAAATACAAGGCAGATTTTACAAATGTCTCTGCAAATGTAAAAGACTGTTTTGTGGATTTATAAATCTACAAATCTTTTTTTTAAATAAATGGAGTTATCCTGAGATGGAATGCATTCATTTTAATGAATATTTATTGTATGCCTACTCTGTGTTAGGCACTGAGGATACCTGGCAGGCAAGATAGTTCCTACCCTTGTGGAACTTGAATTCTAGTCTGATAGAGACATTAATTGAATAAACAAATAAATAAATGAGTAGTGTAATTTCAGAAAGTGATGAGATCAGCTACCCTATGAGATAATGGCATCTGTTGCTATGAACATGTGAGCCTAGCTTTGATGACCACTTGGCATGAAGGTTTTAGAAGAGATTTAGACATAGGATGGGTTATTGGCTTAGATGACCTTAAGGGACTCTTCAACTCCAAGATTTTATGACCCTGCCTTCTACTATCATCTACCAAATTAGGACTTCCTTGCAAATACCCTAAGGTTTAGAAACCCCAAACTGCTTGCTATTCCAGGAACAAGCCCTGCACTGAGGTTAGTGAGTCAATAGTGACTCAGTGTGAGTATTTACCCATGTGGTTCCTGTGCCTGGAATGTCTTTCTCTCACTTCTCTGCCTCTCAGAATCCTCCTTGTTCATCAAGGCTCAACTCAAAGATAAACTTTATGGAAAGCATTGTTCCCTCTCTGGGCCCAGTGGCATTTAGCTTGTAGCACTATAAAAGCTCTTACTGTCTTTTACTTATATTGGCATTCACTATTTCTCAGTCGGCTTCCCTATTAGTTTTTGATTTTTTTGAGGGCAGGGACCATACCTCCCTTCTTCTATAATACTTCAAGGTGCAAATCTCCTTGTCTTGCTCTGCACCCTGCAGATATTCAACAAATAAATGAATACAGCACCAGGTAATACATGTGATCATTATTATCAGGAGTGAATTAGATATGACCACTGCTTGAAGTAGGAAAAAGATTAACCTACTGGTTTAACTAAGAACCCTCTCTCCCAGTCTCTGCTGTATCCCTCTCTCCTCACTAGGTATGTGGCCCTGGGCATGTTGCCTACCATCTTCATGCCTCAGTTTCCTCACCTAGACAATGGCAATATCAATAGTATCTACTTCAAAATATTGTTGCAAAGATTAAGTACAATCCATGTCAAGCACCTAGGTCAGTACCTACCATATAGTTAACCCTCACTGTAAATTAGCAATTATTATGATTATGATTAGACATTCCTCCCCTCCAATAGATTTTTGGTTTAAATGTATCATTTAGGGGTATGAAAAGACAGAAATTACAAAAAGAAGGCAGATGATTGATTTTATATATGGTAAAGTTTCCATCATCCTATCAAGCAAAATTAGAGATATAACTTTAAGAAAGAAGCCTCTATTTGTATTGAATAGGAAAATAGTGTAATAATGGAAAAACTGAATATGGTTACCAGCAAAAACTCCTGTAGGTGATGGGCATTAGAGACAACCTCTCCTTTACAGGTAAAGAAACAGATGGTTTGGAAAAGTTCAGTAACTCACCCAAGGTCATACAGCTAAGGTCAGAATAGGGAGACTAACAGCTTTCCAGGTCTGCCCGGCTCCTTAGCTATTGCTCTTTCCACTGCACCCTGCTGCCTCCCAGTTACATGGCTGAGGCCAACACACACTGGAGATGCTGTTACTCCAAAGCCTCGCAGGCCCCAGTTCTTCATTGCTAGCACTCTATGGGCAGCAGGCCTAATTTCAGACTGATGGGGCTGAGGCTGCTGATACTCCTCTAGCCTTAGGGAGAACTGACTCACGGGCTCAGACAGGCTGGGGCCCGCAGGTGGAGGTTATATGGGGCTCCATCTGTGAAAGGTTGGGGACATGATAAACACAGAGGCTCTGAGGTCTGACGTGCATTTAACCCAGGAGAAGTAGGAGAACACTACATAGTTCTACATCTAGTATGCCCAGGAAGACAAAGCCAAGAATGTATCAAGTGACACCCAAAATGTCAAGACAAGCAAAAGGATTTTCAATCTTTTTGGAGGAACGAGCAAAAATCAGGAAGAGATAGCTCTCTCAGCCCTTGCTCTTTGAGAATTGGTGTAATGTTAACAAAGAATTGAAAGGAGGCAGAGTTACTCTGATCTCAAGCAAAAGAATGGTGTTCACTGCTGCGGTTAGAGAAAACAGAAGAAACTGAAGACCACCTAAGAGGAAGAGGAGGAAGTCAAAGCGTATTTTGCCACTTCTCCTGAGCCTTGGGCTTCAAAGACTTACATACCAAACTGACTGAATGCCTAATATTGATCTTCATATTATTACTACATTATATTTGCATAGACCTTTTCAGTTACAAAGAGTTATTATTTCAATGGTCAACAAATTCAATTTAACAAACATTTATTGAGCTTTTGCTTATGCAAAGTGCAGTTGCTTTTCCCCATTCAAATTGGATGATGTGACCTCTAAAGTCTTTCCTAAATATAGATCAAGCACACCCTGCTGGAGGCTGTTTTTTATGTTTTCTTTAGTATTTAAATCATCACCATGGAATTAAAAAAAATAAAATATCTCTCATCATTTTCACATACACAGAGACTAAGTACTTATTTGGACTACTAACAATTTCAAATAAATGGAGCCTGAATCAATGAAGTTAATGAACTCTGGGTTATGGAGGGCTCTGGGTGCACCTCTGCCATGTGCCAGGATAAAGGCAATCCAAGAATGGAATGAAGCATCTTCCTGAAGAGTCAATTACTTGAGGATTTATGTGTGTGTGTACATACATGCACGCATGCATATCTGTGTGTGTTGGCGTGGGGGATTGTAAAGTGCATATTTGTATTAAAACAAACAACCATTTTCTATTTTGTGGAGTAGAGGACAAAGTCTGCTCCTTTGAGCTTTGTTATAGGCAGGTCCTAGTGCAATAGGGATATTTTTTTAAGTGCTGAAGTCTGAAAAGTACTTAAAATTAATACACTTAATACTTAATAAGTTAAATACTAATATACTTACTTGTAGGTATATTAAAACTTCATTAATTCAGGCTCCATTTGTTGAAATTTTTAATAATCTGAATAAGTACTATAGTTTATGTATATATAAAAATGATATTTATTTTTTAAAGTTCCATGGTGATGATTTAAATACTAAAGAAAACTTATAAAAAAAAACCCTCAAACACTTTATATGGAATAATTTATATTCAAATACTTAATACACAAATTAGAAGTATTCTTATCTACTCTTCAAAGCAGATGTGGAAAGTGATCAGTCTCATTTTGAATTGCATTATGTATTTTAACTTTTACAAAACTTCCTTTCATTTTCTTTAACAATATTCTTATAATCAAGGCTTTTCCTTCACTTTTTTCTTCTTCCTGCCATTCGTGATAATCAGTAAGGTTTTAAATCACTAACCACCTAAACCTTCTAAAGAAGGTGTGGTTTCCTAGCTTCTAGTCGGGCAAGTTGTAACAGGGTCATTGTACTAAGGTTCCCCAATATGGTTACCCTTGGAATGACCTTGCTAGCTTCAATTCAGAGCAAAATCTTGGCAAACAATAATAATCCAATGGGCCATTCCCCAGGGATGCCTAAACATGATATTAGTCATTTCTAGCCCTGAACCATTTCTTCTATTTAGATAAAAGACAATTGTCACAATTTTCCCTTCCGAAGTTTACAGATTAATTCCCAACTTTAATGAATTCCCTATTAAGAGGGTAGCACATTCTATGTAAAGGTCATTTGTTGCAAACACAGTATGTTGCAAGAGCATTGAGTTTTTAATTCTCATTATTGCTTCATGCATCATTTGTCCCATACCACACTGTTCCCTGGACACCAGTTCTACTCCTCCTGTCCTGGTGCGTAGGACCAAAGGAACAAGTTGTGTGGGGAATGGAAAACATGGCCACAGTGGGAGAGCTATGTGTGGCCTGGGAAATATCACCTCACCTCTCTGGACTTGAGTTTCCCCAACTATGAAAATTCAAGGATTGGATGAGCATCACCTTTTTGATGACTGCCAACTCCAATGGTACCTGCTTCTGGGATGTGAAGCAAAAAGAGGTGAGATTGGAAAGGTGGTGGCAACTGGTGTGTGAGGGGCAGGGGTGGGTAGCTGAAGGAGGACTTTGAATGCATGACTGAAGAGCTTGAATTTTCTATAATGGACAGGGGAATCAATTTAGGTTCCTGAGAAGCTGGGTGACGTGATGAAAGTGGTGTGAGAGATAAATCTGACTAGCATGTAGGAGTGGATTTAGGGATGTCACACATACACAATGATGCAAAGTGAAGACAAATATCTCATTATTTTCGCCTCCCACAAGGGAAAAGGTTAACTCTGGTCTTATTGGAAAGAGTCAATTAAATAAAAACTTGTAAGCCTGAGGAAAAATGCAGGGCTTGACTTCATGCAGTCCTCTGGTAATCATCCTCACCCATACCCCTGCATGAGTACAGGCCTTTAAAATTTCCAAACAGTTTTCACAGGTGCTGTCTCATTTCATCCCCCTCAAATACCAAGTATTTTCCAACAATGGAAACAGTTCTAAGCCAAGGCCAAGAAGCAACTAACCAAATTCTGTTAGGCAACCTGGCTGCATTAGAATTTCATTATGGAAAGATTCACTCAGCCGATGGCTACTCAGAGGTACTCTTGGGCAGTGGGCCATGAGTAGTGACACATGGAAGTCTACCTCCTGGGGTCAGCTGAATGGTAGATGGGATTCCTGACTTCCTAGCCATTCTCCTGAGTGACTCAGATGAGAGCCCCTTCCATAGCCAAGTGTTTTTCAGGGCCATCATCTTCTCATCTGAAGATGGAGTAGGCATCTGTCACATGGGAGCAATCCATAGGCAAGGAAATAGGTTTTAAATGACCTGACAATTCCCATTGATAATCGTGTCTTCTTAAAGTGCTGTGTTAGTAGAGAAGGACCCTGAGACTGAGTTACCTATTGTCCATGTTGGCCATGGGTATAGAAATGGAATAGATGGTGTCACGGGTACTCATTTTTGCTATGCCTATCCTTAGGCCTTTAACACTTAGGGCTTAAAAACCCCACCCACGGATTTACCTTTACCAAGGTGGTTTCTAATTTGCCAGGTCATTAAATTAGTACGATGCCCAGTTATTACTATTGCCTTCAGCACAGCCTTCAGCAAGTCCTTCATCAACTGTCTAGATGGCCATCTCTAATACTCTCTCCCTTCCGGGTTATGTGAGGCTTCTTTGTTGTTCACCATGGAGTGATATTTTTGGCAAATCATCATTTGGCTGCCAGCATAGTATGCATCCTCTTCCTAAAGCAAGGTAATCCTAATTTTGGCAGGGAACAGGTTGTTTCTCTTGGGAGCATGATGAGGCCTCTTTCATAAGTTGTCATTTGGATGCCAATAGGTTATAGCCTCAACAGTAAAGTTCAAGGAAAGGGACTGGTCTTCTAAATGGCCACCTGGCAAGAGCACTAAAGTTTGTCCCCAAATTCACTGGGTTATGAACCACTTCCCAAAGGAAAAAAAATCTATTAGATTGCTTGATGAGGTTTCAGCCAGTTTCTAAAATTTCAAGTTTTGACTCATTCACTTTGGAGATAAATTTTCGTGTATTTTTGCCAAAATCCTATGACTACCACTGTCCCTGCAAATGTACAAAATCTGTGTGAATTATCTCAGTTTAATTTGTACTTTCTTCATCAGGGAAATTCCAAACTACTACTCAATTTTCCATCGTATTAGCAAGTAATGCAAAACTTAACTTAGAAGAATACTTGTCTCTGTGCCAGCTTTTAGCTTCCTGAGCGATCATCTCGCTCAAGTTGTTCCTCCAAGATACCACTGGAGTCAGGACAGTTTTGCCTCTAAGATAAACATTAGTATGCCCATATCCTCGTAGTGTACTCTTATCTACCTCTAATCCCTGATTTCCTTTGCTTAATTATATTTTTTTATCTATTCAAAATTGCTTTGCAACCTGACCTCACCTTCATAATTATGACTCTACATTTTTCAGTCTTTTTTTTTTACACAGACATATACACACATTTCCTCATTTTCTTAGTATATATCATATGCTACCTTGGACCAATAGTAATCTCTTATAGTCATCCATCTGATCATTCATTAAACAAATATCTGTTGAGGACCCTCAAGATACCTAGTCTATATCTTATCCCTTTTTAGATTAAAAATTATTAAGGGTACTGATCATGTCTTATATTCTTTTTTGATTCACTTTCATTAAGAACAATACTTTGCACATAATAGATGCTCAGTGTTTGTTCACTAATTAAATTCCATTTGTAACCATATTTCAAATCTGGTGGGACCCTGTATGTATACCTTTCCTTTAAAAAAATCTCCCATTTGTATATCAAATGCCATAAACATTGTTCTACACTCTGAGTGTATTGGTTTCCAAGGCATCTGTTTATCTCTGTGCAATTATTAAACACCAGTCACTACAACACATAAAGGAATAGGCCAAAGAGAAAAAGAAGGCCCATGAAATTTTTTTTTTTAAAGAAAGGATGTCACCTTATAAACTACCCTCATTTCATGAGAGACTTCTCTTGCCTCTTCAGAGCATACCTACTATAGTGTTCTTTGCAAACTATTAAGCACCATATGAAAGGTGAAACCCTGGAGTTGCCTCTTTGGCAAAGTTTAGGTTCTAAGAACAGTATTTTAGGTGCAAATCACATACATCCAAAATTATCCTTTAAAAGACCTTAAATATCAATAAATTCAGCCCAGCTATTTTTCTCCCAGGATTGGAAGATATTGTTGTTTCTTTGGTTGAACATCAGATGAAGAATTGTATTTAATTTCCACTTATGGGTCATGTTATACAAAAAATATGCCCCGTATTTTTAAGAACTATCAGTACCCTCAATTTCCTGAAATGCTCACACAAATAAGCATGTGGGAATGGGGACCACTGAGTGAAGGAATAGCAGATTCACTTCTCACATCTCATATTCTTTATGAACTAAAACCCATAATTATGAACTTTTTACTAATGGTTTTATAATCCATATTTCATTGGCTCCTGCCTTTGCCTGCTGATATGGGACCTCCAGCTCCTTGCAAAATCCTCTGCCCATAATTTCTAAGAGCCCTGAGACAGGGGTTTACACGGGTTCAAGAACAAGACTTATCTGTGGCATGTGGATATCTGTTGCTGAAGTTTCTGTTGTCTTTGAACATTTCTGGTACTAATCGTTGAGCCAGCCCCTTAAACCAGGTTATCACCACCTTCTACTGGTCATTTTCATGATCTCTATTGTGGCCCTAAATGACTTAAAATGCTTCTGTGTTTTCTGGAGACTTCAATACTACAAAATTATGTCACATTTCCTGCAGAAGTGGAAACAAGCCCTAATCACTCACCTATGGATTATATTTTGTGATAAAATAAAGATTTTAATGCGCTCCTATTTCTGCTTATGGTACTTTCCAAGAGGAGTTCATGAAGCTGTCTTAGAGAGAATGAATCTTCCGGATAGGTAAGACCTTATCCCCTCAATCCAAGAGTGACACCGAAGATATAGCATGACATGGGCACTGACCAATTGGGACACTAGCCTAGCGCACTTTAGCAGTGCAAACAGACTGAAAAGTAGCCTAGCTAAACTCCCTTGTCAGTGGTACCCACAATTCTTAACAGTCTTTCTAACAAAACCCTTAGGCAAATCACCTCTTGGCTGCCTAAACTCACCAATTTGCTAGATATGCCAAGAGATGTTTGAACCCCAGTGGTGGACAGAGCTTTGTCCTACTGTGCTTCTCTGTTATACTTGAATGCATTTAATTAAAAAAATGATACTCAAATTATATTGTAGCGACAGCAATGGAAACACTTTAAATGTAAGAAAAAAACATTCAGAAAACCAACAAATGAATCAAACTGTTATTTCCTCTGAGTCCTTGTCCATACACAGATATTTTATAAAATTGTAATTTTAATAATTATAATTAAGTTTCACTTTCCAAGTGCAATCATATAGCTCATTTTGCCAACATTTTTTTGAGTTCCTACTATGTGTACAACATCAACTGAGATCAAGAGAAATGCTTTACATCTCCATTTACGTGAGAAGAAAGATATAAAGGCAAACCATATGGATGTCCTTTTTGGGTGACTCCTGTTGATTTTTTTTTTACTTGATGGCTTCTGTGATGCTAAGAAGTACTTCGCTTTAACTCCTCTCATGCCAGATTAAAAGCTTAACCTCCACAGAATAGTTTACTTACTTAGAGTTCCAGCTGACTTGGCTCTGTAAAAGATTTATTTTTAATTCTGAAAGGGCCCATACCCTTTTGACCTTGAAAATATTTTAAAAATGCAGATAAACAGACCTTAGTTAGGTTTTAAAACATATACAGCAGTTTTCTCAATCTGCTGCAAGCAAATGTGTTTCCCACCATATCTGGCATAGTTCTGGGCACATAGAGACACACAATAAGCACTTCCTAGTGGAATCAGGATATTCAATATTGGCTCTTTTAGTGTTTTCCAACACAGACCAGCAACATTTATAAAATTTATAGTACCACAGCCAAAGAGTTTAATGATAAAAATGAGGACAACTGGATCACTTTTGATAAGAAGACTAAATGGGAAAACTATTCAAATTCTCAGAAAATGGTTAGAGAAAGTAGAATACTGATTCGAGGATCTGCTCAACTGTTTCAGACTTGTTCTTTTGGAAAAAAAAAAAACCCAAGTTTTTACTGGCTGCATAATTATGGACTTCATATAATTTACCTAACTACACCTCTATTATCTGATACTGTTTTCCCTTATTTTCTCTAGGTCTGTATCTTATATGCTAATCTTCTATGCATAATTTCAAACTACCTCCAGCTCTCTGAATACCTCGCTACATACATTTCTGGCATTGCATAACCTCTTCTCTTTGCCTGTATATTCTTCTCTTTACCCATCTGGAAAACTGACCTTTGTTTAAAATAGTGGTCTACAAACTGTCTGAGTTAGTACTTTCCTGAGACTCCCAAATGCTCCTGAAAGAGTGGTGAGATTATTTAGGGAACCAGTGGTTATTTTTCCTAAATTATTACTTTTATTTCAAGTACTAGACACTAATAATAAATACACAATATAAATTATAAAAATATCAACAATAGGCATGGTGAAATATTAATGGATTTACAAAACTGAATTATAAATCCTCTCCCACAAAAATCCTTTCTGGTCTGATATCTGGTACTTTCTACTACTATCTGGTCAGAATGTCACACAGGAACACACAATCCTTGGGGCTTTGTGCTTTCTCTCCCATTCCCTTTCAGAAATCCATCCTACAGCAATGAAATCAGAGCAATGATGGCCATCTTGATGGCCGTAACCAAATGAGGGGGACAGGCCCTCTCTCATTCTGGAATTTCTTTTTGGATAATCCACGGGACTTAAAAAAAATTTTTTTTCAAGTTTTTCCCCCACCGAGTTAAGATATTCAATAGCTAAGAAACAGAATGCCACTTTTCTTGTAGCTTTCACATTTGCCACAACATTGTTATATAAAGGCCTAAAGATTTTTATTTTATTCTGAAATGTGAGTCCTATTTCCATGTGAGGAAGAAAATCTTGACCATTTCTGATTTGGTTCTGGCTAATGAGTTCTCGAACTTTTTTTCTGACTGAGAACTTCTCAGGCATATAACTGTTACATTTTAATGCACATAAAACAAGGCTGAATTACCTAAATTTGTTGTAAAGAATTATGTTTAAGTCAAAGTATTCAATCAACACATACTGTTTTAATTCAATTCATGTGAACTGATCTAAAAAAGCTCTTCTCAAAAAATGCTAATAGGAATGGACTAAAATAATATTTTCACATTTCAAAATAATCTAATCAGTAATAATATATTAACAACATAGTTCTGCCCTCTTAGAAGGGCATATGTTATAAGCATAAAAAAACCTAAAGGATTCATCACGGGTTTGTTTTCCTTTTATCTTAGATAGTACACTCCTTTGGATGGTAAGATTATTTATATATGATCTGTCAAAGACTTGATATGAAACTTTTAATACAACCAGAGTCTACTTCACAGTGGCAATATTTTAAACATGGTCCTTCTTCTTTTTGGCTAGTCACCCATTACTTTCCCATTTGGGCACACCTCATTGGTTGGAACAAGCATGACCAAGTATGCTGTGTCTTTGGATTCTGGGCACATTTCAGCAACCACATAAGTGTGTTTCCTCAGAGGCTTTCCTACAGTGACAATGTCTTATATCGCTAAAATACCTCCCATAATTTTCCACTGTCTACAAGACAAAGCCCAGATTTCTTGGTGTAACATTCAAAGCTCTGTCAAATCTGGCCTCAAACTACCTTTTTAAACCTTATCTTCCATTAGTCTTCTCTATCAACTTTCTGTTCTAGCCAAACTGGTTTTTCTGAAGTCAGAAGAACAGACTCACATTGCCCTTAGTTGCTCTATTAGCTCCACCCACCTCAGAGTTTACTAAGGGGGTTTGTCTGGTGGGTTGGAAATGAAGTGGTGGAAAATAATTTACTTCTTCTCTCTTTTCTTCATCTTCAAATCCTAGTACTCATCCTTTAAGATCCACTTTAGATTGAAGTGTTTTCCACTCACCTATTATAAATAGGACAGCATGAGCAGTTAGTTAGTTTGAGCAAATCATGTTCTGCCTCATAAATTTTTTATGGATTCAAAATGTGATTTTAAATAATTATTTATTTAACTTTCCATGTGTATGTTTCCCTAGAAGATAATCTCCCTAAGGACATAGAGCTACTCATGTGACTGATGCACCTCTTTATATCAGGTGTCTAACAGATGTCTTGCATACAGTATGTACTTAGTAGATTTTGGCTAGTTTTATTAATTTAACTCACATTACAAAAGATTATCAATAAAAATGTTATCCAAAATGTTGGATAGCTTTGCTAAGAAATTTGGAGTCTTAGTTAAGAATCCCATGCAATGAGAGGCTTTCTGAGGAATATGTGAATCACAGTGAAGAAATGAATTAGTTTGGGAATGAATTTCCTTTAAAGCCAAACAAATTTATTGTAAAAATATTAAATGAAAACATTTAAAGTTAATATTTTCATCTACAACTAAATATGTTAATATATTAGCAAAATTATTCCAATTTCTGTCTTCCTTTTTAATCTTGATCCAAATGTATATTTAGCAGAACTGGAAATATGGTAACATACAATCTGCAGTTCTATATTTTTCAATTAGTATTGTTTCTGAGTTGCTATTAGTCTTTACATTGTTACTGGTTGCATAATATGGAATTAATATAATTTACCTAACTACGCCTCTATTATCTGATACTGTTTTCCCTTATTTTCACTAGGTCTGTAGCTTATATGCTAATCTTCTATGCATAATTTCAAACTACCTCCAGCTCTCTGAATACCTCGCTACATACACTTCTGGCATTACATAACCTCTTCTCTTTGCCTGGTATGTTCTTCTCTTTACCCATCTGGAAAACTGACCTTTGTTTAAAATAATTGTCTACAAACGTTTTTGATCTTACACCCTACTAGTAAAGAAAGTTTTAGTATCAGCTCCAATATAACCTGCATTACTTATAAAACATATACTCTTGACCTAATGTGACAAGCACATACAAGACATATACAAGAATAAAAAAGGATAAGGTATAATAAACAATATTTAAAAATTGATTTTTAATTAAGGCCTCAAACCTTTTTGTTCTTACCCCTCACCCCCCTCAAAACTAGTAACACTGTCCCAGATGCAAAGTCTTTAAACATTTTGGTAATTGTGAAGACTTCACACTGGCATTAGCTACATTAATCATACTTAAATTTAGGGTAAGCTTTGTCTTCACCTATAGTAGATGGTAACTGCATATTTCCAAAATTCTTCCTGAGAACTTCAAAATGTTCAGGCCCATTTCTTGTCAAATTTGATTAGTTCATTAGCTAACGATGTGAATGATGAAGAGTTCCCTTCCAGAGTAGGAGAATGTCAACTTTGCTATTTTGTTTTCAACCTGCGAGGGTTGATTTAGTTAAAAGCCAAATATGACTGAAAATCCACTTAAACAAGCACAAATAAAGTGCCACATATTGCTGAAGACTTAAAAAAGCAGGAGGGTGTCTTGTATTCACAACCGCTTCAAGGCTGTGGCTTCCTCCTCTTCTTTTAGGATAGCTGTAATGTGAACCATGTGACACCTCTTCTGACACAGGATCCGAGAAGGATGCCAGTATCTACAAGTTAATCAATCATTAGAAAGGTAATTTCTTACTTTTTAAAGATAAAAATAAGTTTTAATAGTTCTAACACCACAAAAGGTTATCCTGTACAACCTCTGGGTGCATACACTCAATTCTGGAGACCAGTAGTTTGAACACAACTTAGAAAATGATCTCTGGGACATCTCTCCGCCATGCTAGTCCATAGCTGCACAAATGATATTACGATGTTGCCTGTTTACATGTTTCCACTCCACAAAAGCTCCTCTAAGACTGGAACAAGACAGTGTCCTCTCTGAATGGCTTTATCTTAATATTTCTGTATTCTTAGGCCTGGCCTACAAAGAGATAAGGAGCTGAATAAATGATCACTAAATGGATTTGAGTGAAACTTCTTCTGGACTGTTTCTTTTGGATAATTTTCTAAGGAGAAATTCCTAGGACAAGGGCACAAGAATTAAGCTATAGGTTTCAACACTACTTTCTAGCTGTATAAACTTGAGCAAGTTAATTCCCTTGTTCCTCAGTTTTCTCATCAGTAAAATAGAGAAAAATGTTATCTACTATATAAGGGCTTATGTGCCCCAAACACCTACCATGGTCCTCAGATGAGTTAACTTTTATTGTTGGTAAAGGGTAAGATTTTCATTAAAGGGAACTCTTTTTTATAAAAATAATTTTTATTTTGTTATATTAGTCACTATACAGTACATCCCCAGTTTTTGTAAAGGGGACTCTTTGAGTGGAAAGGAGAGACCAAAAGCGACAAAGACAAGAAAGGATCAGAAAATCTCCAGAAACAACTAAACAAGTAATAAAATGGCAATTAATACACATCGATTGATAATTACTTTGAATGTAAATGGATTAAACATGCCAATCAAAAGACATAGGGTGGGGATGCTTGGGTGGCTCAGTCGGTCAAGTGTCTGCCTTTAGCTCAGGTCATGATCTCAGGGTCCTGGGATCGAATCCTGCATCGGGCTCCTTGCTCAGTGGGGAGCTTGCTTCTCCCTCTGCCTGGGGCACCCCCTGCTTGTGCTTATGCACTTGCTCTCCCTCTCTCTGACAAATAAATAAATCTTTGAAAAAAATTAAAAAAAATAAAGACATAGGGTGTCAGAATGGATAAGAAACAAGACCCAACCATATGCTGCCTACAAGAGACTCATTTTAGACCTAAGGAGACCTGCAGATTGAAAGTGAGGAGGTGGAGAAACATTTATCATGTAAATGGATGTCTAAAGAAACCAGGAGTAGCAATACTTATATTGGACAAACAAGGCTTTAAAACAAAGACTGTGGGGTGCTGAGTAGCTCAGTCAGTTAAGCGTCCAACTCTTGATTTTGGCTCAGGTCGTGATCTCAGGGTTGTGAGATTGAGGCCTGTGTCAGGCTCCACTGTGGGCGTGGAGTCTGCTTGAGATTCTCTCTCTCCCTCTCCCTCTGCCCCTCCCCTCCTGCTCTCTCTCTCAGTACGTACACACACACACACACACACACACACACACATACATACATAAAACAAAGACTATAAAGGGCACTACATAATCATAAAGGGGACAATCCAATTGTAAATATTTATGCACCTAACATGGGAGCACCCAAATATATAAAACAATCAATAAAAAACATAAAGGAACTAATTGATAATAATACTATAATACTGGGGGACTTTAACACCCCACTTACACCAATGGACAGATCACGTAAAGAGAAAATAAACAAGGAAACAATGGCTTTGAATGACACAATGGACCAGATGGACTTAAAAGATATATTCAGAACATTCCATCCCTAAAACAGCAGAATACACATTCTTTGCAAGCGCACATGTAACATTCTCCAGAATAGATCACATATCACGTCAGAAAACAGGCCTCAACAAATACATAAAGACTGAAGTCATACCATGCACCTTTTTTGACTACAACACTATAAAACTGAAGTCAACCAAAAGAAAAAATCCGGAAAGACCAAAAATACATGGAGGTGAAACACCATGCTGCTAAACAATGAAAGAGTCAACCAGGAAATCAAAGAAGAAATTAAAAAAAAATACATGGAAACAAATGAAAATAAAAGCAATAGTGAGACCTTTAGGATACAGCAAAAGCGATCCTAAGAGGGAAGTGTAGAGCAATACAGGCCTATCTCAAGAAGCAAGAAAAATCTCAAACAAACAACTCAACTTTACACCTACAGGAGCTAGAAAAAGAACAACAAATGAAGCCTAACACCAGCAGAAGGAAGGAAATACTAAGGATTAGGGCAGAAATAATGATACAGAAACTAAAAAAACAAGAGAACAGATCAATGAAACCAGGAGTTGGTTTTTTAAAAAGTAATAAAATTGAGAAACATCTAGCCAAACTTGTGAAAAAGAAGAGAACGGACCTAAATAAATAAAATCACAAATGAGAAATGAGAAATCACAACCAACACCACAGAAATATAAGCAATTATGAGAAAATATTATGGAAAACTATATGCCAACAAATTGGACAACCTAGAAGAAATAGATAAATTCCTAGAAACATATAAACTACCAAAACTGAAATAGGAAGAAATAGAAAACTTCAACAGACTGATAACAAGCAAAGAAATTGAATCAGTAATCAAAGAGCTCCCAACAGGGCCTCCTGGGTGGCTCAGTCATTAAGTTGTCTGCCTTCCGCTCAGGTCATGATCCCAGGGTCCTGCTTGGCGGGAAGGCTGCTTCTCCCTCTCCCACTCCCCCAGCTTGTGTTCCCTCTCTCGCTGTGTCTCTGTCAAATAAAATCTTTAAACAAAACAAAACAAAACAAAACACCTCCCAACAAACAAAAGTCCAGGACCACATGGCTACACAGGTGAATTCTACTGAACATTTAAAAAAGAGTTAGTACCTATTCTTCTGAAATAGTTCCAAAAAATAGAAAAGGAAGGAAAAGTTCCAAATTCATTTTATGAGGCCAGCATTACCCTGATATTAGACCAGATAAAGACTCTTCTAAAAAATAGAGAACTACAAGCCAGTATCTTTGATAAACATGGACGCAAAAATTCTCAATAAAGTACTAGCAAACCAAATCCAACAATACATTAAAAATATTACTCACCAGGATTAAGTGGAATTTATTCCTGGGTTGCAAGCGTGGTTCAATATTCACAAATCAATCAGTATGACACACCACATTAATAAAGGAAAGGAGAACCATATGATCATTTTAATAGGTGCAGAAAAAGCATCTGACAAAGTACAACATCCATTCATGATAAAAACTCTCAATAAAGAGGATGGAACATACCTCAACACAGTAAAGGCCATATATGAAAAACCCACAGCTACTATCATAATAAATGGGGAACAAGTGAGAGCTTTTCCTCTATGGTCAGGAATAAGCAGGGATGTCCACTCTCACCACTGCTATTTAACACAGCACTGGAAGTCCAAGCCACCACAATCAGACAACAAAAAGAAATAAAAGGCACCCACATTGGCAAGGAAGAACTAAAACTTTCACTGTTTGCAGATTACATGATACTAACATATAGAAAACCCAAAAGATTCCACCAAGAAAAACCTGCTAGAACTGATAAATAAATTCAGTAAAGTCACAGGATACAAAATCAATATACAGAAACCTGTTGCATTTCTATACACCAACAATTGCATTGCATTCCTATACACTAATAATGAAGCAGCAGAAAGAGGAATTAAGAAATCAATC
Organism: Ursus maritimus; assembly: GCF_017311325.1. Lineage (NCBI taxonomy): Eukaryota > Metazoa > Chordata > Mammalia > Carnivora > Ursidae > Ursus > Ursus maritimus. The sequence continues at coordinate 62,895,439 of NW_024426552.1, read as the reverse complement.
CCATTTACAACTGCACCAAAAACAATAAGATACCTAGGAATAAACTTAACCAAAGAGAAAGGCCTATACTCTATACTCTGAAGACTATAAAACCCTGAGGAAAGAAATTGAAGATGACACAAAGAAAAGGAAAGACATCCCATGCTCATGGATCATAAGAATAAATATTGTTGAAATGTCTATACTACCCAAATCAACATTCAATACAATCCCTATCAAAATACCACCAGCATTTTTCACAGAGCTAGATCAAACAATCCTAAAATTTGTAGGGACCACAAAAGACCCCAAATAGCCAAAGCAAACTTAAAAAAGAAAAGCAAAGCTGGAGGCATCACAATTCTGGACTTTAAGTTATATTACAAAGCTGTAGTGATCAAAACAGTATAGTACTGCCACCATAGATCAAAAGAACAGAAAACCCAGAAATGAACCACAACTATATGGTCAATTAATCTCGACAAAGCAGGAAAGAATATCCAATGGGAAAAAGTCTCTTCAACAAACGGTGTTGGGAAAACTGGAGAGCAACATGTAGAAGAATGAAACTGGACCTGGTTTCTTAGACCAAACAGAAAGATAAATTCAAAAATTAAAGACCTAATTGTGAGATCTGAAACCATAACAATCCTACAAGAGAATATAGGCAGTAAATTCTTTGACACTGACTACAGCAACTCCTTTCTAGACATGTCTCCTGAGGCAAGGGAAACAAAAGCAAAAACAAACTATCGGGACTTCATCAAAATAAAAAGCTTTTGTACAGCAAAAGAAACAATCAGCATAATTAAAAGGCAACCTACAGAATGGGACAAGATATTTCGAAATGACATATCTGATAAAGGGTTAGCATTCAATCTGTAAAGAACTTATAAAACCCAACATCCAAAAAATAATTACTTACCTTTCCTGTTAGATATTTTCCTGTGGAACATTTATCAAAATTATTGACTAAGGGTGCCTCTGTAAGTTTCAGTTTATTAATACCTAATCAAATTGAGCAATTTCATTTTTTTCTTTGGTTCTTCTGCAATCCTACCTTTGTGTTTTCGTCTTAAGTGTTTTGTTTATGTAAAAGTGGAAAATGAAGATATTACTGGAAAGCATGGAGACAATAAAGATCATCCAAAATGCCATAAAAATTAATATTTCCAGACATCTGTGTGTGCTTGCATAGATAATTTTATATAAATGAGATAAACAGTGTTACTTTTTAATGGAAGGCAGAGTAATCTAGCAGAAAGACACTCAGGTGTAAAATCACATTCCAGTTCTGCCATTTTTTAAAAGGATTTATTTATTTATTTTAGAGAGAGAGAGAGAGAGCGCGCGCGCACAAATGCAAGTGGGGATTGGGGCAGAGAGAGAGAATCCTCAAGCAGATTCCCCGCTGACCACAGAAACTAATGCTGGGCTTGATCCCACCACACGTGAGATCATGACCTGAGCCAAAACCAAGAACTGGTTGCTCAACCGACTAAGCCACCCAGGTGCCCCTCCAGCTTTGGCATTTACTGATCATGTGACCTTGAGCATATACTTATTTTTCCCTCTGTGTATTAAAAGAAGGCTAAGAACACCCATCTCTTGGGGTTTTGAGAGAAATTAAATAGGTACTCAATAAATGTAAGTTTATTTTCCTTTTTTCTTAATCTTTAACCTTGATATTGGAGGGTTTTCCTAGAGTTCATTACTAAACAACTCTTGTTTATCTCATAGTATTTGACTGTAAGTATCTGGAGCAAAGAGACCATATCTTACTAAATTTTGAAGACCAGCACCTTTAGGGGTTTAATATATGCTGGCTAAATAAATGAGGTCCTATAAGAAGAGTTTCCTTGTGGACTTCCATTTGGAATGGCTGACTCTGGGTTCATTTAAATAAACTGCATCTCATGTTCTATTTACTATCTTCATTCTTAAACCTGCCTCTATTTTCTCCTAGTTTCAATTAAAAATGCAGCTAAGTGGGGATGCCTGGGTGGCTCAGTGGTTAATCGCGTCTGATTCTCTCTCTCTTTTTTTTAAGAATTTTATTTTTTATTTAATTTTATTTTTTTAAGATTTAAAAAAAAGATTTATTTGAGAGAGAGAAAACATAAGTGGGGAGGGGCAGAGGAAGAGGGAGAAGCAGACCCCCGCTGAGCAGGGAGCCCTACATGGGGCTCAGTCCTGGGACTCCAGAATCATGACCTGAGCTGCAGGCAGAGCTTAACCAACTGAGCCACCCCGGCGCCCCTAGGCATCTTATTCTTGATTTTGGCTCAGGTCATGATCTCAAGGTCATGAGATCCAGCCCCAAGTTGACCTCCACCCNNAGCAGGAAGCCTGCTTGATTCTTTCTCCCTCCCCCTTTGCCCCTCCCCCGGCTCAGGCAGGCACTCTCTCTCTAATAAATAAATAAATCTTTAAAAAAAATGCAGCTAAGTGATTTTAAGCAAGTCACTTACTGTAGTGTACAGTTTCCTCATTTATAAAAATAGAATAATAGTTTCATACTAGTACTTCCTAAACTTCACAAACATGATAGTACCTCCTAACTGCAAACTGCTATATAAATTTGTTACTACAGAAGTTAGTTCATTGTGCATTTTAATTCATAATTATTATCTTGTGGACACACTCATCAACCTCTTTTTTTCCTACCATACTCCAGTTCTGTACCACCCAGCTTTCCTACATTTATCTTTTTCTAATCCTTTGGTTTATTGTTACTGTGACTCAGAATCACTGATCTTTGCAAGGGAGCATCTGATGAGCCCTGGAGGAAACCAAACTAGAGATATGTTCACAAGTCACACACAGTTCAAGACATATGGCTTAAACTTTAAGGTAAAGCAAGACAGACCAGGAGAGGTGAGGACCGTGTTTGAGAGAAGTATGGAGTACAGGATAGGAACAAGAGATCTGAATCCTGGTTCTGTTACTTTAGCTATGTGGACTTTAGGTAAGTTAGTAAACCTTTCTGGCCCTACATTTCCCCATCTGAAAAGTGGAGGTGGTAACAGAACTTACATCATAGTATTATAAAAACACAGATAATATGTGTGAAGCACTTAAGAATAGTGCCTGGCACATTGTAAACACTCAGTAAATATCAACTATTATAATTATTATAAACTGAGCAATGGTTGACAACAGGTGGGAAGGTAAAGCAAGAGTTTGAAAGTCCAGAGAAACACTGAATGTTAATTTCAGTAGTTCAGTATTTTCTCATTAACTCCTCCCTTCCTAAGCCCTAATTCTAGACTGAAATACTTTTTTTTCCTTAAAATTTCCCTCCTTGAGTCAGGCTTTTTTTTTTTTTTTAACAGCATCAGTTCAAAATATTTGAAGGCAGTAACAGTAAAGCTACTAATTATAACCTTAAGTTTGACTATTTTTCTACTTTATCGTATATAGAACAGCAGCCGTGTTTCCAATTTGTATAACCTAAACATTTGTTATTTCTGCTGGTCTAACTGGAAGTAGGGGTAGGGAGTTAAGAGGAAGGCAGGATTTAAAGCTTTGCTTCACAACATTTTAGGTGCTAGGGGCAAAGGTCTTTCATAATGCCATGGAGAGACAACATTCACCTGACAAAGTTGCCATGCACTGAGTTTGCTTTTGACATTCTTTATCCATTTCCGTGACATCCAGAGACCTTATGTTTTCTTTTAATTGCAAAGAACAAGAGTCTCTATTGGCTCTAAAATCTATGTTCAGGTTTGATACTACAAATTGACTGCATGCTGGCCATGTCTACTCCTGGATGTTTTTAGTTTGGCCTGCAGCGTTCTGAATATTGGTTGCCAATACTTAAAAATCCTAAAATTTCAAAATCCAGCTTTACGGTTACTCTTGGGGGAAAAAAACCATGTATCTCAGAACACTGGACCCACGTTTTTGTGAGCAACAATCTCTTAGGGTTTAACAGCTGCTCCTTTCAGGTACAGCATGGACACTAATTTGCCACATTTCTTATTATTCTCCATTGTTTTACACCAGGCCAGTTTCATTCATTTGCTTTATTTTTCTGCCCCACCCCCCATAGACATTTGAGTCTGCAAACCCTATCTAGACTTTTCCTGTCTCCCATCAAAGCTTACTTTGTTCCAAATCCCTCGCAAGCTTTTCAAAGCAACAGCTAAGTAATCTGATCAACTATGAGTATTTTTACATGTGCTTTCTGGAGATAGTATCTTCATAAAAAGTATGACTCTGCAGGTGGAAATTACAGGCACCACGGCATTAGTCAGGATGGCAAGCATCCATTCTACTTTTTCAGCTATCCTGGCGTAGCCATACCTCACTATCCTCAAGCAAACCTAAGAAATTGGTTCTCAGTAGAACAATGAACACAGGCCTATGTGTGAAACTAGTACTTTTATGGACTTGACCTAGTTCCAAAGGACCAAAAGCTATGGGGCATCTGACTCCCCGTTTCCTCGGAGGCTTCAGGATATCCGGTCTGACGGCATTTCCCCATACCTGTTTTCGGGGCTCGCTCTGCGCTGGGCAGTCGCGCCCAAAGAGCGCGCGCATCTAGCATGAGCTCATTTCTTAGGGGCGTTTCCAGAAGGCCCGGCCTGGCTGCGCACACCAGGCGCAGTCTGGCCTCTATCAATGGCCAACGCTGCTGGGCAGGGCGCGAGCGCCCAGAGGCGCTGCCTCTCTAGAAGCTTTTATTCCTACTTTAGCGTCTGAAAGTTCGCACCGGGCCGACTAGGCGCCCCGGACTCGTCTGTCCCTTACGGGGAAGACGCTCGTTCTTCGGACGCGCTATCCCGGGCGGAGGGAAGGCTCCGGCGCGATTTTAGCCGCGCCGGGCCGAGAGACACTTGGGTGGGGAGAGCCCCTCTTAACTCTCTGTCCGCTTGAGCGCTCCAAGCCCAGCACCGCTGACCGCAGCAGTTTCGGACAGGCTGCGCGGAGTGCCCGCGCTCCCTATCTGCGGTTTCCACAACGGCTGAGAGAAGCCGCAGACAAGCCCGTCACACCGTCCGCCACGACCCCACTAGAGCCTCTCTCCACTCTTGGGACCGCCGCCGGAGGTGGAAGGCCAATCAAACCGCATCTAGGTCTTGCGATTGGACGGCAGTGAGTGCTGATTGGCTGCCGCTGCGGGTTTCGGCCTCCCTCCTTTTCACTTTTGCCCCCACTCCAGTTCCAAAGCTTCAAGCCAATAAGAAGGCGCTTTATAGACGCCCTCCCTTTTCTTTCTTCTTCTCCCCACCTTGGCGAGGGAGGAGACGTTCTGACTGGTCATACTGACCTCGGAAGCCCCCCTCGCTTCACCAATCAGTGAGGGAGGTACACTCCCAGCGGAGTTTTCAGCCAATTGCAAGGCTGCCGCGGCGCCCAGCCGTGCTGTTTCACCAGTGACTCCGGGTTTCACGGTTCTTAACTCTTCAAGCTTTTTTGCGAGGCCCGGCCACTGTGATTGGCCACTGCTGCCATTGTCGAATTTCTCCTCTAGCCAGCCACAGAACGAGAACCCACCTTCTTCTCGTTCGGCTATCTTCGGCATTTTTCGCTTTTTGGGCGTGGATTTCTAGCGACACTTTCTAATTGGTTTCTCAGTTCGATCGGCTTTTTCCGGGAGGAGTCGCAAATAATCGACGTCCGTGATTGGCTCTGCTCCGGCTTCGGCTCCGTAGCCGAAGCGGGCGGGCGCGGACCTCGGCCGGCGATTCCCAGACGCCTGTTACGCGGGTGGCGGGGCGCTGGGCGGTGTAAGGCTGGGTGGGGGAGGAAGGAGGCGGAGGACGAGTAGGAGGGGGGAGGGGGAGTGGGGAAGAGCTAAGCGGCTGCGCAGACGGCGCTCCTCACACAGAGCAGCCCCCGACCCGGTCGAATGCAGGCTTGTGCTGCTGCCGCCGCCACCGCCGCCGCCGCCGCCTCCCGGGCCGAGTGACAAAGGAAGGAAGGAAGAGAGGAGGAGCCGGCCCCGCAGCCGCTGACAGGGCTCCGGGCTGGGGGCAAAGCGCGGACACTTCCTGAGCGGGCACCGAGTAGAGGCGAGGGGCGGGAGGGCGGCCGCGCTGGTGCCGCGGACGGGGGAGGGGGCCCCAAGGGACGGAAGCGGTTGCCGGGTTCCCATGTCCCCGGCGTATGGGGAGCAGTCGAGGATCCGCTGCCTGGGGTCTGAAGGGAGCTGCCTCCGCCACAGCCGCCGCCATGGCCGCTGGATCCAGCCGCCGCCTGCAGCTGCTCCTGGCGCAATGAGAAGAGGAGCTGCCGCCACCGCCCGCCTCTGACTGACTCGCGACTCTGCCGCCCTCCAGTTCGCCGGGCCCCCGCCGTCAGCCCGCCGGATCCCGCCGCTGCCGGAGCCGCAGCGTTTCCCGTCGCATCTCCGAGCCACCCCCTCCCTCTCCCTCCCTCCTTCCCATCCCCCCTTCTTTTCAAGCGTGAGACTCGTGATCCTTCCGCCGCTTCCCTTCTTCATTGACTCGGAAAAAAAATCCCCGAGGAAAATATAATATTCAAAGTACTTATTTTCAATCAAGTATTTGCGCCCGTTTCACGTGATATATATTTTTTAAGACTCCCCCCTCCCTTTTTTCCCTCCAAGGAGAGGGAGGGGAAAGAATTGTATTTTTTTCCCCAGCCCCGAATCATCTATATGTTAAATATCCATACTGATCTGTCTTGAAGGAGAAATACATCGCTCGTTTTTTTTATAGCTGTACAAAAGGAGTGAAAAGCCAAGAGGACGAAGTCTTTTTTTTTTTTTTTAATCTTCTTGTGGGAGAACTTAATGCTGCATTTATCGTTAACCTAACACCCCAACATAAAACAAAAGGAAGAAAAGGAGGAAGGAAGGAAAAGAGGGTGATTCGGGAAGAGAGTGATCATGTCAGGGCGGCCCAGAACCACCTCCTTTGCGGAGAGCTGCAAGCCAGTGCAGCAGCCTTCAGCTTTTGGCAGCATGAAAGTTAGCAGTGAGTATCGATTTTATTTTACACCCCTTCTCCACCTCACCCTTAGAATAAGAAGCCTTAACTAACCAGGATCTTAAAATATTAGACCTCCTGATAAGAATAATCAGAGGTAGGGGAAAAGGGCAAAAACCTGTTTTCAGTCAAGGATGAGGCAGCTCCCTCTTTTCTCCTCCCATAACACCTCCCCCGGTCTCATTAACCTTGAATTGAGAGAATATGCTTTTTATTTGGATGATTTGATTTGAAACTTGTTTCTTTTCTTATACTTTTTGTGCTGTTGGTAGTCAGCTTTATCATGTGCTTGAGTATTTCCATGTTAAAATAGTGATGAAAGTATTTACTTGCTCATCCTTTTGAATAAAGAGAAGGACAAGACGATAAAAATCGTTATGTACATTTGCAGAGTATGTGTCTTTTTGGAATGAGACTTATTTAGCTCAGGTCTCAGGGGTTATCATAGTTTTGTATACTTTCTAGAAAGACTAAATGTCACAGTCTTCTAACATTTGTTTCTTGCTTGTGTGGCTACAAAGTATTTGTTCTTAATCCAGAGATGAACTTGCTCAGTACCTAGCATTCACGTTTGGAGGCGAGCCTTGAGTTCACCGTTTAGAGAGGGTCGGTGGGGGCTGGTAGAGACCCAGTAGCTGTAGTATCGCTTTAGGCATTGTTTTAATTGGACACATGATTTAATGTTATCTCTTAACCTTCCCGTTTTGACATTACCAGTTTACCACTATATAATTTATGTTTAATCAGAAGGTAACTAGGAAGTAGGTCCAAGTTTTGATTGAGGTTTGTATTGTCATGTTGCCAGATACTAAGTTGAATGTTAATTGTCACTGACTCATCATAAAGTTCGGTTTTGGGGTGCCATTGCATTCAGCACTTGTTAAATGATCTAGAGTTCAAGGGTCCCTTCTTAGGACTATGTAAAAAAATACTCTTGCGTTGGTTTCCTGCCACATTTAGATAAAACAATGGGTTTTAGTTATAACAGTGTGAATTTAGACCTTTCTGTCATAGGTTTTGCAGAAGGCTGTAGTCCTGTATATAATAGGGGTATTTGAACTTGTGTTCAGGGTTGTTGCTAGACTGTACTTTTGTCCCAGATTTGTGCTAAATAGTCTGTGTTCTTGAGGTGTTTGATATACTAAGTATCTACTGTTACGAAGTATCTCTATTTGTAGATATGTTTATATGGTATTTAGTGACAGCTTATTTAAACCATACTTCCAGAATTTGACAAAAATATCTACATTGTTTCCTTATTCCTTGAGAAAGGGGCACAATGAGGGCAAAGAAAAACTATTTTCTTGCCTAGGAGAAGGAGAGAACTGAAGAACCGAGATTTTAAAAAAATATATACATGCTGTTATGTGAAGTTGATTATATCCTTAAGCAACCTAAAATTATCATTTTTATTGAGTTTAGGATTTCGATTCATGTTGGCTTTTGGACTTGACTGAAACAGGGTAGTCTAAGGTAGTAGCTGAATGGCAGATCAGTTTTAAAAGTTATTTATTATTTATTTTTGTGACTAGTACAGAATGCTGGGTATGTGAAGAGGGGAGCTGATGATGCATTTTTCAGAGAAGAGTCAAGCTTTCTAAGCACTTCATAGGGTCATTTGAAAGGAATATTTTAAAATTCTGGGGTAATTTTCAGCTATGATGAGGCAAATCTTATAATAGCTACTTAAGAGCCTCTTGTGGTACTGGAGTGTTTGTATGTTTTTCGTCTTGGTAATATAGTTTAAAAACCACTTGAAATCAATTTTAGGTAATTATTTTATTAGATCAATTTCAGAGAGCAAAATAGAATAGCTTATAATGTTAAGTTTTTGGACTTTCCATTTTGTTTCCGAGATTTTCTTTGAAAATGACTCCTTAATTCTTGGTAACGTTATTGACTGAGGATGGAGTAACTCTTGTAAAGTGCATAGGTTAAAGTGTTTAATTTTCTGTTCTCATATAGGTCAACTTAACATTTAAAAAACTGGAGTTCAATGCAGATTTTGTGTTTTTGACTACTTTGACTGTAAGGACACTTTAGAAGAAAAAGTATCATTAAACATTTGTTACAGTGCTACTGTTCTAAGGGACCCATGATCAAAAGAGAGATACATAAAGAAATTAAAGTCCTTGGCCTCCAAAAGCTTATCATTTAGTCATAGAGGCAGGTTATGGGACAAAATATGAAAACAATATCATGATTACTGCAAGATTACAAATACAAAAGAATGTTTTGTTAAGAGGGATGAAGAATACAGGGGTGGGGTGAGGCCTCTGGGTTGGAGAGGAAGGACTTCCTGCAGAGATGTGTTTTAAGACAGGTGTTAAAGGAGACAGTCGCTTGAATTGATAGAGAAGCATAAAGGATTCTGGATGGGAGGAATGGACAGAGGCACAGAGATGGTGATTTTTGTGTGGCAGGTAGATAATTTTTGTACTTACCGAGCAAGTTGGTAAATCTGAGTTACAGGGACCTAAGTAGGAAAATAAGAGATAGAGTTTGGAAAATGTGTTAACCATAGCCGATGGAGGGAAGAGGGGGCCTGTAAGAGTTTGGTTGTGATTCAAGAGAGATTGGGATTTACCGTAGATTGGTGAACAAGATATCTGAAGGTGGTTTGGGCAGCTGAGTTAATAGATAAATTAGAGCCCTTTCAGGGAGATAGTAGGGTATGTTGTGAACATGAGGAAGTATAAAATAAAATGTGAAAATGGTATGAAAATAACACATTTGAGAGAGTGTGAATGAGGAACTGGCAGGACTTTGGATTGGATCGAAGGGGAATATTTGGGAAGGAGTCAGGAGTTAAAAATAAATTCTGATGTTGTTGGTCTGGAAGACTTGACCGCCGAGTTATATTGTCGATTGTAATGGGAAAGTTGAGAAAGTGCTGAGATGAGAAGGTAGATGAGTTCACTTTTTAAAAATTTAATGTACAATAGGTTCCCTTGAAGTTCAGCAGACAGCATTTGGTTACTGGAAATGATATTTAACTTTACAGTCTATTAATTGCACAATTTCTAATTTTTCTTCACCTAAAAATATTGGGTTTATTTTTGGGAGCAGTAAACTAATGGTTTTTATTTAATGCTTTCTGTTAAAGTCTTAAAAAAGTAATTTTTTATGTAGGTTCAAACACTTCACCCTTGACCCTAGTTGTAACAGTTCCGTGGTAATTTATCAAAAACCAGTGGAAATATTTTTTGGACTAAACTGTGACATAAAAACTTTAGGTATTTTATTTTTTATTTTTTTAAAGATTTTATTTATTTATTTGACAGAGACAGAGCGAGAGAGCACAAGCATGGGGAGCTGCAGGCTGAGGGAGAGGGAGAAGAAGGTTTCCCGCTGAGCGGGGTGCCAGACGTGGGGCTCGATCCTAGGACCCTGGGATCGTGACCTGAGTCGAAGGCAGATGCTTAACTGATTGAGCCACCCAGATGGCCCCAAACTGGATACTTTAAATAGCCTTTAGTTTAATCTTTGGTACGTTTAAAACCTGTTTTTCATAAATAATGGTTATTCTTAGGTAAACTTTGCACTTAAAATAAATGATAATAATAATAGTAGTCTTTATTTGGTTTGTGAAGGTTGAGTTAAGCATTCATCCCAATTTTGTTTGTTTATTTATTTTAAAGATTTATTTATTTAAAGAGAGGGAGAGCACAAGCAGGAGGGGCAGAGGGACAGGGAGAGAGAAACTCAAGCAGCAGAGGGCAGAGCCCGAAGTGGGGCTTGATCTCACAACCCTGAGATCAGGGCCTGAGCCCAAACCAAGAGTCAGGCCCTTAACAGACTGCACCACCCAGGCGCCCCACTCATCCCAAGTTTAAATCATGTATTTAAATTGTATATTTGAAATATTTCTTTTTACTTAACTATGGTGAAACCAGGGTTCTCTTTTTGGTTCACATTCAGACCCAAGTGTTATTAAGTAAATGTTAGCAGCTATACAGTTCCCCCTGTAGCTTTGTAATATTTTATTACTCAAAGTTTTGAGTAATATTTTACTCAAAAAAGAGAAGGTAAAAGACTTCCTGTGGTGATTTTGGTTAAAATATTAGTAATAAATCCTTTTGGTGTACTGTTGGAAAAAATTTAGCTAATAGGCTAGGTTTAATTTTTAAATACAAGATTTAGAAAGAGGAAAGTAAATCAGTGAGTATCATTTATTTCCTCATATAAAACTTTTTACATCAATTTTTTTAATGAAGAGAGAATAATTAATAGTAGTTGCATATTATTGTGCAGTATTTAGTCATATTGTATTAAAACCAAAAACTATGTGGCAACTTAAGCGTTATCCTGTTCCCAAGGGAGTTTAACCTCCTTGTGACATCTAAAAATTAGCTTATTAGAATTTAGCCAATTTCTAGATCATCCATGTTTATGTGGATGAGAGCTCATATATGAGACTGAAAGCCTTACTTTCATTAAGTTTTCATTCTTTTCCCGACCAGACCTTTCCAGAGTTGTTAAAACACTAATACTTTCATATAAGAATTGCATACTCTTCTTGTTGCATGCATCTGTAGAATGCTAATTGTGAAATGATTATAAGGTACAAGTGCTAGGACAAAACTTTAAGGGAACCCAAAGATTCATAAATCGATTTATGGCTGATTGAGAATGGCATTGAGAAAACGAGGTGACATTCATTTCACTGGCGTAGTTCACATGAAAATCAGTTCTTGTACTCTGTGCTGCCTGTCCCTTGTTTTGGCCTTCGGTTGCAGGTGTGAGATACTGTTTTGGAGAAACAGCAAGGCTGGTGAAGCCAGAGTTTTTTAAGTGTCAGCAGCAGATTCTGAGACTAGGGGAGCTCTGTTTTTTGCTTTATGTATGGAGAATGCTGTGAAACAGACACATGCTGACCTGATGCCACAGTTTCATACTTTTTAATAAGACTCATGGGATTGTGGGATAGGGATGGGGATGGGCAGGCTGTAAGTCTGTGGTGTCTCTTGTGATGCTCCACCCTACAATGGAGAATGGAGGGACAGCATGTGGGTGTGACTGGAGTATATGCTGGTACTAACAGGACCAACTGATTTCCCAGATACTGTTCTAAAAACATAATCATTGTAAGTACATGAATTTGTTGGAACAGTTAGCATCATTTTCTAGCATCTTTTTGGGCAGGGGGAGTGGTGGAAAAAGAATCTTAAATGATTTCAAGAATAGAGGTATTTTTATGGTTTACTGGTTTTAGAGTAGGGGTTGCAGTCTTTGGATTGTAATCTTGGTTTGTACAGATCTTCCTTGGTTATGTGAATTGTCTTTGAAATTGATTGAATGTGATGTAGAAGTGTATATTCATATAAAGACCTGTGTGAATAGTATAAGGAAAAACCGACAATAGAGTTAAAGGAGAAAGCTTACTTGTTTTTCCAAAAGTTTCTACCGTTAAATTGATTTTAAAAAGGGACATTTATTTTATTCTATTACTGAGTTTTCTGTTTTTAAAAATAAGTTAATACCCAGCACATAATGGACATTCAGAAAATTATTTCAATATATACTGTATCTGTAATGTGCTTGGTCTGGTATAAAATATAAAGGTAAAACTTTGTAGATTTGGATTCTTAGTTTACAATCCCCCTGCCCCCTTTTGCTTATGTTTTAGGGAGAAAGGTCTACTTTTAAAGGGTATGCAAGTTAAAATTTTGTAAATAGTTGAATCTTATATTTTTGTATTGAATGGTTTTCTCAGAAGCATTCTGGTTTGATCAGATTGAGGCAATGATGTATTTTTTTGGTTTTCAGTTCTGCCAAATCAACTTTTCCTTTTGTCTCCAGGGTGCCATGGCCAACAATGGCATAAAATATAAATCCCTTAATGTGTTCTCTTTTCAACAAATTCTGGAGTCATTAATTTCTTGATTGTCCTTTGAAATTAATTTAATAACATTTCTGATAGAAGAGGAACTGTTTTTCTAGAAACTTGTATTTTAGATGGTGGTGAAATTTAAATGAACTTACAGGCCTAGGATTGAACAGGCGTGCCCCAAAGTCAAAAGTCAGAGAGATGGGTAGGCAGGCAAAAATATTAGTAACACTGGTACAAAACACTAACGTTAGGACTCTTTTTCATTATCATGTGAAATCCTAGGCTTTTGAAGCTAAAAATAAATAGGTTACTTTAATAGAAAGTGGCCACAGATAGTGTGATTGACATGTGATATGTCTATTGAATATTTACTGTGTTCTAAATAAGCATTCTGCCAAGTTCTTTATATGCAATATTTCATTGTAATCATTACAGCAACTCTGCAAACTAGCTAATATATTATCCCCACTTTATAGATTAGGTAAATGAAATTTAGAGAGGTGAAACAATTTATCCAAGATTACTTGGACAAAAAAAAGTTGCTTTGCTAGAATTTAAACCCAGGCATTCTGATTCTAGAGCTCTCGCTCTATATTGTATATATTATAGAGAATTGTAATGCTGTTACCTGTTACTTGGATTCCAGAGGTAAGCTAAATTGCCTTTTGCTTTTAGGATAGTCTTTCATTGCTAATTAGTGTATGTGTAAGACTTTCATGATTAGGGGCGCCTGGCTCAGTCGTTAAGCGTCTGCCTTCTGGCTCAGGGCGTGATTCCAGCGTTCTGGAATCAAGCCCCCCATCAGGCTCCTCTGCTGGGAGCCTGCTTCTTCCTCTCCCACTCCCCCTGCTTGTGTTCCCTCTCTCTCTGGCTGTCTCTCTCTGTCAAATAAATAAATAAAATCTTAAAAAAAAAAAAGACTTTCATGATTAATACTGCTTTTAAAATTAGTTTCAGGCATGCCTGTTAGCAAATATAGTACTTAAGTATTTAAAGTTATATTGAAAAAATGGTCCATTCTCTTAAGATTTCAGGAAAACTTAAGACAAACATGAAAATAGAAATATTAGGGATTATGCCGGTCAAAAAAGAAAAATAAGTAATATATGGAATTTTTTTAATGTTCAGAAAACTGATTTTTTTAATTGAAAAGTAATGATCATACGTAAATCTGGTGTATTTATGTTTCCAGGTAGTATTAGACTGTGATTCTCCAAATAAGCTATTATTAAGGATTATTACTTCTGTCTCTTTCTGTAGGTTGTGAAGTGTTCTGAGTGTTCTCTTTCTCCTTTCAGTATTTGACAGCAGACTTCATGAGTATATATACGTGTGTGTGTGTAGTTTTGTGATGTTACGTATATACAATTAGTCAAATGTCTATTGGACATTTGTTATAACTGTGAGGCTTCAGGGTTTTTTGTTATTGTTTTTGTTTTTTTAAAGAAGAATAGCTATGCATCAACGTGGAATTGCGTTTTTTGGAAAATTGCCTTTTTTGGAATTGGTTTGTATTTGACAATCAGGAAGTAAACTAAAGAGGCTCCTGAACATCTGAAATCCCCAGACAAATGGTGCACTTTGTTCATATGTTTGTTTTTAAGCTGTTATTTACAATTCTTTATTATTATTTAACACATAGTTGTAATTCATTCAGTTGTCTGGTTTTTTAAAACTGCAAATTAGAAGAGAATGAATGGATACTGGTATTAAGCATTACACCTCCTAAAAAGAATAGAAGGAAAAGCAAGCATATTGGGATTACTTAGTGTAGGCTTACAAGCTCCAGGGGAAATCACTCTGATAATTGTTCAAAATGTTGACCTAGAGAAGTTTAAATTATATCTCTTTTAAAAGGGCAGGAGGATACCTGGGGTTCTGTAATAACTTCTCACTACATCAAACATTCTCTAATTTGTTGGTCACTGAAGTGATGAGGAAGAGAAATGGGTCATCACTGGTTGACCAACTTTATTTGCCTTCCAGTGGTATGGATAAAGGTTCTGAAGTTTTTAGTATGCTAGCCCAGATACGTTTATTATCCAGGAACAGCATTTTATCTGATTTAAGGTTTGTTGTCTTTTTTTCTTTTCTTTTGTGGTATTATAGAGTTGCTGTTTGGATTTTAACCTGCTCATAACTTCTATCTGTGGAATACTTGGAAGGCACTGCATAGGGTTATTAAGCTTTTTTATGAATTATGATTAGCTACTGGTAACTTTATCAAACACACTTAAGACCTATTAATGAGAATTTGAAAAGGTAGGTATCCTAATTGTTGATCTGAAGAAAAAGGACAATCATGGCCATCCAATCATCTTTTGGGAGTCTAAGAAATTCTTAAGGGCTTTATTGGTTAGTATAACTAAAAAATGTTGGGTGTTTTCGATTTCTTTCCAAGGAAGGGTAACCTATCTTAAAAATGTGACTCCTTTTACTTTTCCTAATTCCATAAAGTCAGTTAATTCTTTTTTTTTTTAAACTGCTTTTATTTTTTTATTATTTTTTTAGAGAGTGCACGTGTACACAAGTAGGGGAAGGGGTGGAGGGAGAGAAAGACTCTCAAACAGACTCCACATGGAGTCCCACACGAGGCTTGAGCTCAGGACCCTGAGATCATGACTTGAGCTGAAATCAAGAGTTGAACGCTCAACCAACTGAGCTACCCAGGCATCCCAGTTAATTCTTTTTAATGGATTAACCACTTTTTCATGACATGTGTTGAAGTCCTTGAGCTGAGTCAAATTGCTCCTCCTAGATTTTTAAGTCTGTAGAGGCATCATCTGAAGAATTTGTGGTGCTGGCGTAAATACCTGGCATCAGACTGCCAGTATTGCAGGTGTATTTGCTGCAGTTCCCTATTGGCATTTCAGTTTTCACACTATTTATTAAACTCTAAAGGGAAGGGGGAAACTTTGCATATAGGTATATCATATTTATATAATTATAGCAATAACCACAATATTACTAATTGGATGCTGTATGGTAGACAATTACATGCTAGTCTTATTTACATATTTTGCTTTAAAAAATGGAATTTACTCATGTGATTAAAAATTTTCAAGGTTTTTAGTGATGTCTTTGTCTTGCTCCTGCTTTTTAACTACCAGTTCCCTTCCTGGAGACAGCATCCCAGTGTCTTAAGATTCCTTCTGTAGATACTCTGATTCTTTACATGTTATTTCTATTATGGAATTATATTTTGTGTATACATACCTAAGTGAACACAGCTTTAGCATAAGAGTGTTAGAATTAAAACAATTTAAATCAATAATTCTAGAAAATTGCTAATGTTTTCCTTTATAGTAGGTTACTAAGCCCTTATTTTACTGAATGTGAGTTAGATGGGGAGTAAGTGCAAAGATGAGAGAGTGCTTCTCTTGGTAATAAGTAAAATGCTGATAGTCACAACCGGTGAATACTTAGCACGTTTAAAATATTTCCTACTCTGTATTTGAGAAATGATCCATAGCGTCAAGTAGGTATTATCATTCTTGCTGGAAGTAGTTGTCATGGTAAAGAAAAACGCAAAGGAAAACTCACCTTCTCCTTTAACTTTCCATTTTTCTAACATCTTAGATGAGAAAAACCTGTTCTCTTGAGAGATCAGAGGCGCAGAGTGCGTCAATGTCAATGAAGCCTGTGCCTTTTACCTCTTTAAGAGCGCACGGTTTCATTCTGCTTCTAAACCAAGCACTCGTTAGTCTTTTAAAAAATTTTTTTTATTTTTATAAAATAGTACATTCATACGATTTAAAGAAATCAGATTGTGCAGAAAGTCTTATGGAAGCCACCCTTTTCTCCTTTCTATTTCTCATAGGCAAACTTAACTCTGACAGCTGTTTTTCCCTATTAGTTTTTGTCATATTTTTAGTTAGTATACTTTTACCTATTTGTTAAAATTACTTTTTGATATTTGTTTTCTCATTATGATAGATATTATTTATTCTCATCGCCCTTTTGCTAGCATGCTAATATATTATTTTTAGCTAAATAATTCTTTAAATTACTATTCAAATGATTAACACTCAGTATCTAGACACTAAGCAGTATTCTTAACAGAAGCAGATAGTATGCAGTGATCACATAACCTTTTAAAAACGGCTTTATTGAGATATCGAATGATATCTCATACCATAAGATTTATTCATTTAAAGTGTACAGTGGTTTAGTATGTCTACAGAGTCGTGTAGCTATCAACTAATACTAGCACATTTTTGTATGTGCTATCACCCTGTATGCAATGATAGTCATTCCCCATATTCTCCTTCCTCTCAGCTCTAGGTAACTACTAAACTACTTTCTGTTTCTATGGATTTGCCTATTCTCAACATTTCTTATGAATGGACTCATACAATATGTAGCTTTTGTGACTGGCTTCTTTTATTTCATGTAATGTCTTCTATGTCCATCTATGTTGTAGCATTTATCAGTACTTCATTTCTTTTTATTTTTGAATAATATTCCATTGTATGGAATTGCCATCATTTGTTTATCTATTCTTCAGTTGGTGGGTATTTGGATTGTTAGCTACTTTCTGGCTAGTATGAATAATACTGCTATGACCATTTGTGAACAAGTTTTTGTGTGGACATGTATTTTCTTATCTTTTGAGTATATTACCTAGGAGTGGAATTGCTGAATTGTATGATAACTGTTAAATATTTTAAGGAACTATCAAACTGTTTCCAAATCGGCAATCACATTTCCTTGCTTTTAATTTTTTTTTTTACAGTTTATTGTTTCCATTTTCTTTTTTCTTGTACTGTTTGCAATTATCATAATCTTGATTTTTTTTTTTACCCCTCAAATTTTATCAAGGATTCTCTAGATTCTACTCCACCCTTTGTCCTTTTCCTGGAGTCCTCATCTTATTGCTGAGATCTGGCTTGGTAGTTCTCCAGGCTCCACTGTATAGCTGTCACCCTGTCTTCATTGCTCTTCAGGGTCCACTCCTATTTCCCTGGATGCCATGTCTTTGTATCACAAAGTACTTATCTTAACATAATCTCATGACATCAGCCAGCAATGCCCCCCAAAATTAACTGCTTGGTAAATGTATCTAGAAAAGTTGTTTGTTGGTTGTTTTTTTACACATTTGCTCCAACACAGTAGTTAAGCTGACACACATTTTTGGCATGTGTCTCATCTTTTCAGTGTCTAGACACTGAGGCATAGATGTTTGGGAGGTTACTTTATATCATTATGATCAGGTGATTACCATGCCATCATGAAGCGACAGCTAAAACAAGTACAGCTAAAACAAATATAGAAATCTGAACAATACTAATACTAGACAATTGTTTAAGCCAGAGCTATTCAATATAATGTAAGCCACAAATGTGAGTCACATATGTAATATAAAATTTTCTTTTTTACATTAAAAAGAGTAAATAAATACAGGTGAACTTAATTTTAATAATATTTTTATTTAACCTAGTGTATCCACAATATTATTTCAACATGTAATCAATATAAAATTTACTAATGAGATATATTACATTCTTTTTTTGGTACTATATCTTCACAACCTATTTTACATTTATAGCATATCCTAATTTGTAGTAGCCACATTTTAAGAGCTCAGTAGCCACATGTTGCTGTTGGTTATCCTATTGGACGGTGTAGGTTTAGAATTTTGTCCAGGAATTATGTTATCGTGTAATACTGTTGTCAGTCTGTTCAATCATATAGTCTATTTTCAAGGAACAGATAAGATGTATGTAGTTTAAACATACTTCGTTGATATGTCCTATTGCTTTGTTTTGTTTTTAGTCATGTCTTCAGTTAACTTTGAAATTTTATACCACATTAAAGGAGGTTGAGAGATTTATGTTCTTCAGAAAGGTGCTTGCTATAGGAGGTAATGATTTTCCCCCATGTTTTAGCACAACTATTAAAATGTATATTGAATTCTTATTGGTATGTTTGTTAAATGTTGTCATTGCCATGATTGTCCTGAACCCAATGGAATCTTATTAGTCTAAATAGTCTTTATCATACATTATTTCCCCTTGCTGTTTCAAAGACCTGCCCAGCTTTCAGAGACTCAAATGCCACTTCAACCACTTAACTCTTCCCATCCATGCCTTACCCCAAGGCATGAAATTCACTTGCATGTAACTCCTGTAGCACTCTCTATCACTGTTATATTCTGCCTTGCTTGCATTCTGGTTAACTTGTTTTGTCTCTCCCTAGGGGATTTTAGGCAAAAGGAGTATTTTAATTATTTTTGTATTTCCTGCAATGTGGAGCACAGTACCTTTTAAATTGGGTCACTTAATACATGTTTGAGTTGAAGGCAGTCTGTTACGGTAGTTATGTGTATACTATGAATGGTAGTTATGTGTATACTATGCATAGTAGTTACACGGTATAGAGTTTCCAGGTCACCAAACCATCACTGTTATTTCTAGGAACATTTAAGTTTTGATATAAGAAATTAATTTATAAAGTTAAATACGAATTTTTTAAAAAGATTTTATTTATTTGAGAGAGTGAGAGTGAGAGCGTGCGCACGCACGAGCGGGGGCGGGGAGGGGGAGACAGAGGGAGAAGCAGACTCTCTGTGGAGCAGGGAGCCCAATGCTGGCCTGATCCTAGGACCCTGGGATCATGACCTGAGCTAAAGGCAGATGCTTAACTGACTGAGCCCCCCAGACGCTCCTAAATATGAGTTTTTATTTAAAAATGAAGGAGCAATACCAGGGAAGGGTTAAAGACACAGAATTATAGACACTTTATACGATGTGCTTAGCACTGAATGGCTCTGAAACCTTTGGATGGGTAGCTGAATGAATGAAAGAACTTGGGTGCTAGGTTTCATTGGTTGGTGAGCACAGTACCTTTGAAACATTGAGCCTGTCCAGCCACTACAATACCCTTAAGCCTTCCAGGATTTTATTTGGAGTGGGTGAGGATAGAAGAGAAGATTTAGATCAAAGAAGTCTGACAAATCAATTTTTAAATTTTCACTGTAGCTTATCTACAGGAAATAAAGTGAAGAGACAATATTTAAATATTAACAGGCCCTTTCATCATGGATTACTTAGATGTCTAATCTGTATTATGGGGATTTATGAAAACTTTAATTTTTATAGGGCTTCTTTTTGTGTCTCTAAGATAATATTTGTTTGATATAGTAGTGCATATTAGTATATCAGTTGAAGAGAGAGAAATATTTGGGCTCTCTTGCTAAGTAATCCAGCCTCGTAACTAGCTGTAAAATTTGGCTGTATTTGGTTTTGAGAAGTCATGTTGTCATAATAATAATTTGGATTCCACTGATCAACATGGTATCTGCCTCTGTGACTAATTGTGTACATCGTGAGATGTTTGGCTGGTTTTTAGACATGGAAAAGATTTGTTTTCTCTGTAACAATTGTTTGGTATGCCGTCCTTGAAATCCAAGAGGAGTTACTAAAGAAGAAAGTATAGTTCTATTTAAATTCAGTCGAACATCAGGGATAACCTTTCTTGAGAGACTTTTGAGACCTTAATATTATATTTTATTTATTATTTATTATTATTATAAAATATAATATTATATTTTATTTATTATTTTTTATTATTATAAAATATTATATTTTTCCTCTCATGAGCTTCTAGATACATTAAAGAGTGACTGTGTACATTCAAAGGATAGAGGGAATGTTCTAGTGTTATATTTCTGCCATAGTGGAGGATGAGTACCTAGTAGAAAATAAAGGGTGTGTGTCATGACCTAAAACTGGAGCAGATGGACCAATTCCTGGGGTCCTTAGAAAAGGAAGATCCCAAGAACCTGAGGATTCTCTGACTCTACTGCCTTGCATATAGCATTAGTGTAAATTGTACAGCATGTCAGCTACCAGCATTAGTTTAGGTATAAAATATTGTTTAAAAATCCAGTGTCCCAATTAAAAAAATCTTTTTATTTCTCACATATACCTGAGAAAGCCTGTGTACTTTCTAAAGTTTAGGGAAGAGATGAGCAAAGCTGTTGTGGACCATGACAGTGAGGGTTGGGAAGAAGTTAATTAGAAAAATGTTTATGGTTATGATGGATATTGAGTTTCTGTGGATGCTGTATTGATGGTACCCCAGATCTTAGAACTAGAGTAATTCAGATTCAGTTGCCCTTTGAGTATTTGCTGTGTCCCAAGCACTATCCTTTCATTTAACTTTCATAATGCTTTGAGACAAAAGTATCTCCATTTAATGGATGAAGAAGCTAAGTTAAAAATATTCTAATTGCTTTATTCAGGATCTTATAGGTAGTAGAGAATAGGTCCAGCATGTTGAACTCAGGACACCAGACTTAACATAAAAGAAAAAAACTTTTGAGAACTTACTATGTCATTGTACTGTACTAAGCCATTTATTTGTATCTCATTCAGCCTTTACAGCACCTGGTAAGGCAAATGTAGTTTATAAATGAGTAACCTTGAGGCTGAGAGTGTCTTACATAGCCAGCAAATTTTATCATCATACTTTGAATTTGTTCTCTTAACTCCTGCACTGTGTTGCCTTTATAATTTGGAAAGAGAATAGAACAATTGTGTAAAATTGGTTGAATTAAGGTTTCTGTGGATAAAGCTTTGGAACTTTCACTTTTTATAATGTTTCTTACCAAGAACAACACAATTGTCAGTCACGTACAAGTAAAGTTAAAATTTTAAATACCTTTTTGTGATAAAACTTTAAGAGCAAATACTTTGCTTTCAAAATTAATACAGGCTATCTATAAAACAGTGGCTATAAGAAATGGGTAAAAAATATAGTTGAAATCCATATCACAAAGTCAGTGTTGAGCCAGATCCCCTTATCTTTGAGGAAATTGAGGTTTATAGTGGTTAAGTAACTTTCACCAAAGTTTTAGAACCAGCAGATGGCAGAGCCTGTATTCCAATTTAGGTAATTTAGGCTAAAGCTCTTATTCTTAACTGCTTTTCTGGTCTAAGAGAATGTGAATGATTGTGCAGAAATGGAGCCTTGCTACCTCTGGTAACTTGAAGACAGTAATCTTAAGCGCAGATAACACATCATAGTTTTACTCAAGGCAAAAGTGTTAGACTTCACCTGCTTCCATCCTTATTATTTCCTGTGGTCATGTATCTCAGTATTTTTCTTGTTGCTTAATATTATTCTTGAACATAAAGATTCTCTTTATCAAGTTGGCACTTAATAAATGTTGAATGTTGAAAAATAAGTAAATTTAAAACAGTCAGTCTTAAGTATAGAGACCAAATTTTAACACATCCATTGATAATCATGTTTTTCTTTTTAAGAATTTCTGTAGTTTTTGAGAGTAGTTAAATATTAATTTAAAAGGTTGATTTAAGATTCCCCTGACTTGGAGAAAATTTTCTGTGCTTCTGAGCAACTTTTCTTAGTTGATGAGTGTTTTAAGTGTCAGATTATAATGAAATCCTGTGATGATACAAAATTCAGATAGAGTATAATTGGCTCCTACCCTCTGCCTTGTCCTATTGCCTGACAGTGAGGCCAGGTACACATTTTGTTCGTAATAATTGGTTTATTTCATACAATTCTGGTAATTGAAAACTGGTATATGAATTTTTCCTTTCTTGTCACCTTTATTCTGTAACTGGAAGACTATTGGAAAAAAAACGTTTTCTGTTAACTTTCCAATAGTAAGTCCTGTTTTTCATCAGTTAGGTTTTTTGGATCATACTTATTAGAGGATATCTGGGTTTTAAAGTACAGTGTTTAATAAATGGAGTATTTATATATCCAGAAGGCACTTCTTTGCTGGCTTGACTGTACAGAATGAAGGCAGGAACTACATAGTGGATAAAAATGACACTAAAGGGGTGCCTGGGTGGCTCAGTCGTTAAGCATCTGCCTTCGGCTCAGGGCATGATCCCGGAGTCCTGGAATCAAGCCCCACGTCATGCTCCATGCTCCACTGGGAGCCTGCTTCTTCCTCTCCCACTCCCTCTGCTTGTGTTCCCTCTCTCGCTGGCTGTCTCTCTCTCTATTAAATAAATGAATAAAATCTTAAAACAAAAAAACAAGAAAAGAACACTGAAGAGCCAAAAGAGCTATCGTAGAATCTGAAACAAAGTTCTGGGTTTTTTTTTTCTTTACCCTGTATGTAATTCCTTTGGTTAGTGTTTCCTACACTAATTACTCTAATTGGTGTTATGCTATAATAAATACTCTCTGGCCAGAGAAGTTTAGAAAATGTAGCTTTTAGGATCCCTGTATTCCTTGAATCATACTTGGAAGCCCTGCCTTTGGTATTTGGATCTTGCTTTTATTTTAGAAGAGAGGGAAGGGAGCCAGCATTTAAAAAGCATTATTTCATAGGGCCTAGGTAATGACTCCATTTTACAGACAAGGAACCCAAGGCACTTCTGGAGGGTAGAGGACACAAAATTATTCACAGGGCAGAACTGGGAATGTCCAGTGTTACCGTCTAAGCCCGGATCTCTCTGGTTCCTAAATCTTTGCTCTTTTGACTTTACTGTGCTACTATGTGATTGTAATGAACTTCTGGGTTTTACTTAGAAACAACAATTTAGCAGTAGTACTAGGAAAGAGTATAAACTGCTCTATTTAGGGAAGAAGGAAAGGAGAATAAATTGACTAGTCGAAGCATGTCCTGCATCCTTTGTTTTGCATACATGAGCTCCATGTCTGGGAGGGGAAGGTTTTAGAGAATACTCTGTAAATTAAAGTGCTGTTTGAGTGAGATTTGATACTGTCTTTAGGTATGTATAGTTTTATATCTATTTTTGACATCATAAGGTTAGAGCCCTCTCTTTGATCAGTTATAGTGAGCTTAGACAAGTTATTAATTTCAGTTACATACCTTTCTGGGTGGTTGTAAAGCTTAAAGGAGGTAATTATGAATGTCAGGTGCTTGGCACAGTGTCTGGACATGATAATCTTAGCTGCTATTATTAGTAGTAATAAAAATAATAAAGGCTTAGATGTAGGTTGTTACCTCTCTGTATCTGTTGTATGTTTATTATTTTTTTTAACAGGCATGTGTAGGGTGGTCATAAAGAAAGCCTCCAAATCTTTTTTTTTTTTAATTTGAGGAAAAATCGTTGCCAGATGCCTTTTAAGGTAATGGAAATTCCATCTTGAATGTAGTTATAGTGCATTAAGAAAGTTACAGTTCCCGTTAGAGATCTGGCATTTTCAATGAATACTAGTTGTAATAAGTAGATTTTGGCCTAATGCCCATAATTTTTTTCTTTTTCTTTTTCTTTCTTTCTTTTTTTAATGTGAGATGTATATTTTAAGTTGATCCGGTGTCTGTGTTGTCAGTCTTTTTAGACTGCATATTTTTCTTCTGAAAACTATTTTTGTGTAGTCTGTATTTCAGGGACAGTTTGGTTTGCATTGACCATTAGATTATTAAATGTTTAACTATGATGGGCACACCAGAATACTATGGAATGTGAAGATCTTTCTTCCCCCAAAAGCAGGTGTCTGCAGTCTCCTTTGGTAGAATTAAATGGCCCGAGTACTCCCTGAAAATGTGGGTAACTATTTAGAACCATTCAAAACCACCACTAAGGCTGTTATTAGCTGTGAATTGAATTAAGCAGAATACTGTGTTCTTTTCCTTTAGTTTTGATTACTTCTCTATTTTGATGAAGCTGGGGAAAGAAACTCCTCCCCCCGCCAGAGTTTCTTCTTCCTTCCTCACTTTTTATTTACTGCTTTGAAACAGCCAGGATCTTTGGGGGCTCTAAGAATATCAGACAGTTTTCACAGCTTGAGGCAGAGTGATTTTCATGGGAAACCTTTTCTTAAAAAGTAAAATACTCTTTGTCCTTGCCAGGCATTCTTAAAGGAGCAGCCAGCAGCACCTCACGGCTTTTTCACTAACTAGAATGAGGGAAGGGGAGAATGAATCACAGATCCTTCTTTCTCCTTTTCCTTTTATCTTTTCCCTTTCCACTTAGCTCTTTGTGGGTACCGAACCTGGCTTCTAGTAGAATGGGGGTAATTTTCATTAAATTTTTTATTTTTAGGGAACCTAGTGTTCCCAAACAGGTGTTGAATATTTTTTTCTATTTTGGGGTGTTTCTTCATAAATTACTCATAAATTAAGTAGCTTTGATTATATAAAAGTAGATAGCGTTATGTAATGAACCACCATATATCCATTTCCAATTTCTGTATTATCTGTATGTGGTCAGTATTAATTCACCCGTACCCTCACCACTACCCAGCATACTTACAAGGCAAATTTCAAACATCATGTAATTTTATTTTTTGGCAAATCTCTCCAAGGAAGCTTAAAATAAATAACATAACTACAGCACCGTGATTCTACCTTTAAAATATTTAAAAAATTCCTTAGGATAATCAGATTTCTAGTCATTGTTCACATTTCCTGATTGTATCTTTCTTTCCCTTAAAATAAAATTTGTTTGTTTGAGTTAGGACCCAAAGCAAGGTCCATACATTGCATTTGGTTGCTATTTTTAAATTTCTTTACAATTGGTGTTAATTTTTCTTTCACCCTTTTCCTTGCCATTTATTTATTGAAGAAATCAGATCATTTGTACTTTGGAATTTCCCACATTCTAGATTTTGCTGATTGTATTCCTGTGGTCATTTAACACATTTACACATTACCACATTTTGCTGATTGTATCCCTGTGGTCATTTAATAGAGGGGATGTTCATCTAATCCCTCCAGTGTTTCCTGTAAACTGTTAAGATTTTTTAATCAGATTACTTTATTAGATGGTGCTAAGTATCTCTTATTACATAATATCAGACTCTGACTCTCTTTTGTGATATTACGATCGATCACAGTAGGGGTGTATCCTTGTCAGCCTGGTTCACTATCCACAGTAAGGTTCCTCGTCAGCCTTTCATCTAATGGTTTATCAGTCATTGATGATTATTATATAGATCATGGGTTGGCAAACAGGCCAAGTTGCGCACAGGCCAAATCCTATTTGCTCCTTATTTTGTAAATAAAAGTTTATTGTAATGTTGCCACAATAGTTCTGTTATGTATTGTCTGTAGCTGCTTTTATGCTACACAGGCAGAATTGGTTGTTAATACAGAGGCTGTATGGCTTGTAAAGCTTAAGATATTTACTGTCTGATTGTTGATAAAAGTTTGCTGACTGGGATCTAGATCATCGTATCTAGCGGTGGTGATATTCTATCATTCCTTCTGTTTTATATGCTGGAGTTCTATAAAAAAGAACATTTTAAACCTCAATTATATGATTATTCTGAAGAACAGCAGAATCTTTTCCTACTATTCGATAGAGGTGGCCAGCGAGATTGTTTAATTTTTTTTGTACCTATATGAACCCCTGGTTTTGAATATGTTTGATGTTTTAATCTGTTGTAGTATTCTTTTTAATTTTCAGGTTGTCCCATTTTAGCCATAGGAGCCCCTTCACGTTGATTCTGTATCTGTAGATATAACCTCAGTAATCTTTGGTAATTCTGTTTTCTAGTATAACAAGATATTTCAGGCTAGTTTCATGTATCACCTTCTTAGATCCACAATCAGTTACTTCTCCAAGGGGTTCTGATTCCTATTAGTGATAGTATTTAAAGGCCATAGTGTGGGTCTTTATTGCTATGGGCTGATTGTTGTTTCTAGGCCCTTTTAGTGGACAGAGCTAGGGTCTTTATGGATATGTGTGTGTGTTGGATTTTTTTTTTATTGTGGTGAAACAATACGTAACATAAAATTGATCATTTGAACCTTTATTTATTTAATTATTTTTAAGTAGCCTCAGGACGTGGAGCCCAACATGGGGAAGAGAGTTGGACGCTTAGCTGACTGAGCCACCCAGGCACCCCCATTTGAATCATATTAAAGTGTACAATTCAGTGGTATTAAGTACATTCCCAGTGTTGTGTGTTCATCACCACTATCTTGCTCTGGATAGTTCATATAAATAGAGTTATACAATATGGGCCTTTTGTGTCTGTCTTCTTTCACTTAACATAATGTTTTCAAGGTCATCCATATTGCAGTATGTATCAGTACTCCATTCCTTTTTACGGCTGAATAATATTCCATCGTATGGAAAACTACATTTTTAAAAAATCTGTTTAGTTGATTGGTATTTGAGTTTTGGCTACTGTGAATAGTTTGTGTAAGTTTTTGTTTGAATGCTTGTCAGTTTTTTGAAGGTATTTACTTAGGAGTGGAATTGCTGGGTCATACAGTAATTCTGTGTTTAGGAACTGTCAGTCAGTTTTCCACAGTGGTTGTACCATTTTGCATTCCCACCAGCAGTGTATGAGGGTTCCAGTTTTTCCCACAACCTCTCCAACCCTTGTTGTTTTCCATTTTTTGATAATGGCCATTCTGGTTGGTGTGAAATGGTACCTCATTGTGATTTTGATTTGCATTCTCTTAGTGACTAATGATGTTGAGCATCTTTTCATGGGCTTCTTGGCCTTTGTATATCTTCTTTGGAGGCATATCCATTCAAGTTCTTCGGCCGTTTTTAAATTGGATTGTCTTTTTGTTGTTGAATTGTAAGGATTCTTTAAAAATTCTGTATCTAGACATTATCAGATATATGACTTGAATATATACTCCCATTCTGTGAATTGTCTTTTTTTCACTGTCTTGCTAGTATGCTTTGATGTACAAAAGTTTTAAATTTTGAACTCAAATGCATCCATTTCCTTTTTGTGCTTTTCATATTGTATCTGAAAAAGCACTCCAGATTTACCCATGTTTTCTTCTAAGTATTTTATAGTCTTATTTCTTATACTTAGGTCCCTGATCCATTTTGAGTTAATTTTTGTATATGGTGTGAGGTAAGGGTCCAATTTTCCAAGTTCCATTTGTTGAAGAAGCTGTTCTTTTCCCATTGAATGGTCATAGCACCCTTGTTGGCAATCAGTTGCCTATAGATAGCTGGCTTTATTCATGGACTCATGACATATATATACTTTTTTATGCCAGTACTACACTGTCTTGATTACTGTAGCTTTGTATTAAGTTTTGAAGTGGGGAAGTTTAAATAGTCCAATGTAGTTTTTTTAAGGATTATTTTGGCCGTTCAAAATTCTTTGTGGTTCCATATGAATTTTAGGATCCTCTTTTCCATATCTACAAGACAGCCTTTTGGAGTTTGGATAAGGGTTGTGTTGAATCTGTAGATTGTTTTGGGTAGTATTTACATATTAATAGTATTAAGTTTTCTGACCCATGAATATGAAATGTCTTTCCATTTATTTAATTCTTTAATTTCTTTCAATAATGTTTTGTAGTTTTCAAGTCAACCTCCCTGGTTAAATTTATTCCTGTTGCAAACTAAATTGTTTTTAAATACCCTTTTCAGATGGTTTATTGATAGTGTATAAAAATACAACTGATTTTTGTGTTGATCTTATATTCTACAACTTTGCTGAATTTGTTGTATGATTGAGAAGAAACACCATAGTTTGTACCAATATTTCCAAATCTGATACCATTTCAAGAGTAAGAGTTTAATATTATAAGATTTTTGCCTTTGACTTTTTTAAGCTTTGTATCTATAGCTCTTTTATGCTAAAAATCTTGAGAATAGCGCATTACTTGCTTGACTTATATATACATATTAGTGTTGTTATTTTGAGATTGTTGTAGAAAATGGTTGCTGCAAACAGTTTAAGAATTCTTGCATTTCATATAAATTCTATTAGAGATTTACAGTCAAATTACTATTCTAAAATTATTTGAGGGGTGCCTCCATTGGTTGGGCATCCAGCTCTTGGTTTCAACTCAGATCATGACCTATAGGTGGGGAGATCAAGCCCTGCATCAGGGCTCCACGCTCAGTGGGGAGTCTGCTTCCCCTAGCCCTCTGCCCTTCCCCCCACTCACGTGCACACACATACATACACTCTCTCTCTCTCAAATAAATAAATCTTTAAAGAAAATAAGTAATTTGAAATGATTTCTCTCCGAGTTTAGAGCACCCATTTGATATATAGTTTCTTTTGTTCATTTTGCTGTCAGTTTTTGGGAGTAACTTATTTTCCTTTTGATTTAATTTTGTTTTATAATTACGTAAAATATTTACATTGTTCCAGGGGCGCCTGGGTGGCTCAGTCAGTTAGGCTTCCGACTATTGATTTCAGCTTGGGTAATCATCTCAGGGTCCTCAGATTGCCCTATGTCAGGCTCTGTGCTTAGCAGGGAGTCTCCTTGAGATTCTCTCTCTCCCTCTGCCCCTTTCCCTCTCACTGCATTCACTCTCTTTCTCTCTCAAATAAATAAATCTTAAAAAAATTTTTTTTACATTGTTCCAAAACCAAAACTACAATATGGAGTATAATCAGAACAGTCAGCTTTTATACTTTCCCTCCCCTATAGGTAACTTTTTTTTTTTTTTTTGGCCCCGTAGTTAACCTTTCTTATTTGTTTTTGGTTATTTAAAAAAAAAAAATATATATATATATATATATTCATATTTCTCTCTTCATAGATAAAATTTATAATGTGTTTAGCATTTTGTATTTTTTACTTAACAAAAATCCCAGAAATTACTTGTAGTATATGAAGCTCTTCCTTACTGTTTTGTATACCTGCATAGCACTCTGATTTTTTATTCAGGCGGTTCCATATAGATGGAGATTAAGGTTTTACATAGGGAAATTTCGATGGGACCAATTGCCCAGTTCTTCTGGCACTGAAACTTTAAAAAGTATTTTATTTTTCATTTTTATCATGAAGATATTATTTTACCACAAATAAACAGTATAGAAACCATACAAAATAAAAAGTGTGAAGTTTTCTGATTCCCATCTGCCCAGTTTCCCTCTACTCTTATCTCCAGGAATTACTGCTAAGTTAGTTCACCCATTTGTCAACATATCTACATATCACAAATGGTTTTTAAACAGAATTAGGATCATATCATGAATATTCTGCAACTTCATTTTATTATCATCAATTGAGCTTTAAATTTGGATAACAAAAAGAGATTCCTGGGTATAAATAAGACTTAAAAAATAGTTTTAGGACTTTTTTTTCCTTCTGTTTCATTAACACTAGGTAGTATATTTTGTGTGTGTGTTACTTCCTAAATTTTCTGTATTGTAATTACTGCTCTAAATCCAAAAAGTAGTAAAAAAAAAAAAATCAGAAAGTAGTGTGTGTAGTCAGATGTTATTGTTGTCATCTGTTGTGGCTTAATACTAAAAGTGAATGTAGGGGCACTTGGGTGGCTCAGTAGTTGTCTGCCTCTTGATTTTGGCTCCGGTCATGATCTCAGGGTCCTGAGATTGAGCCCGGCTTCAGGCTCTGTGCTGAGTGGGGAGTCTGCTTGTCCCCTCTCCTTTCTCCTGCTTGTGCTAGTGCGCGCGTGCTCTTTCAAATAAATAAAAAAATAAATAAATAAAATCTTTAAAAAAATACTAAAAGTGAATCTAAATAAAGTCAGGACACTTATTAACCAGGCTGAATGTAGGCTTTGTAAAAATAGGAAAAAAATTTGCCTTTCTTGTTCATTACTGGGTCCCTAGCACCTAGGACAACAACTTGTTCCTTGTTCTTCCCACTCTGTACTTGTTTTATTTTCACCATATAAATTATAAATGGATGGTGCTATACAAACTATTCTGTGTTCTTTTTTCACTTGTTAACATATCATGGACATTTTCCATGTCAGTTCTTAAGTCTTAAGTGTTTGTTCTGTTAATGTGTTAATGGAGATCCCGTATGTTATATATTTAGGTAGTTTCAAGACTTTAATTTGAACCATTTTTCCCTCTTAGACTTGGGCAGTAGTGCTTTGTTTTTAAAATATTAGTGGAAGATACTAAGTTGGGGGTTATTATGGAGTGAAAGTATATAACTCCCTTTTTTCAAGTGTGTAACATAAACATGTATATGTAGAATGGCAGTATATGTAACATACCTTAAACAAATCTAATATGATTATTCCGACCATGAATGTTGGAGTAATTCACTTTGAAATATTTTGACAAGCAATTCACATAAGCAGAAATAATAGTTAACATGTTAAAGTGTTTATTTTAGTATAGTTGACAAAACACAAAAATAAAATGAGAAAAAATTGTACCCCTTGCTCCCCAGTCAAATTGGCAAAGCTTAGGAATATAATAGTTGGTGACAAGGGTTTTGGGAGTTGTGCTGCTGAAGAAAAATAAGTTTGTACGTTCTTTTTGGAAGGCAATTTGCAGAATTTCAGACGTTCTACTTCTAGGACTTTATTTTAAGGGTAAAAATTAAAGACAGGCTCACAAATTTAGATATATCTGAATTTTATGAACATTTTAATCCTGGGACTAATAATACTACTTAAATAATGCTTCCCCATGCCTTACTTTATATTTATTTTATCCTCTCAATAATCTTATGATATTCATGCACTAGGATTAAAAATGATATGAGAATATTTAACACGGATATAAATTCATAATAAGAATGTGTGAAAATAGTGCATTACAAAGGAGGCTGTGAAGTGTGATTGCATTGACTGCGTCCAAACTGAGACTATTCTCCAAAATATTTATACTTGTACTTCTGTATTGTAATCTGTTACTCCAATATGTTAATTTTATTCTTTTTGCTATGTTTCTTTTATGGTTTTCTTCAGTGAACATATATTGTCTAACAAGAAGCCCAAGTTTTTTAATAAAGGTCCTTTGATTTTACAGGATTTACTTCAGGATTTCTGAACACAGCATTCCCTAAGTACCTTTAAAAAACAATTCCATTGGTAATATTTTAAATCTGTAAGTAACTTTAATCCTAGTAAGGTTTAAGAGCTCTGTTGCTCTCTGTGACTTTATGATTCATCCCAGGGATTTTGCGTTATTAAGTATATTTCTTTGGAAATAAGAAGAAGGAAGTGAGTGGATGAAACTTACTGCAAGATTGCTTTTTTGAAATCAAAACTGTTGTTGAATGTTAATTAGCACCACAGTTTTGTGTGAAGGCTTTTGGACTGAGTGATAATGAGACTCATTATTGGAGAGACAGTGTTAGGTGTTCCAACATCTCCACATTTACTCATCCCAGTGCTTAAGACCAACTATATGCTAGGCACTCTGCTAGACTCCTGAGGATACAAAAGTCAAATAGGACAGATTTTTAGTAATGAAGAGATGGTAAAAATGTTTGTTTCATACTGGTTTTCCTAAGCTTGGGGTTTCCCAAAAGGCAGGAGGATTTATTTTCTTGGGTATTTTTGGGTTTGATTTAATTTAAATTGAAAGTGAGAAGGAGCCATTAACTATAGAAAAGATACATAATTAGAATGTAATTTCTTTTATAGTGTAGCTTTCATATAACTTGCTATTCAGTTAGAGTTTATATGTATATATGTCTTTTTGAAGGAATTAGCATTTATTGAGTATTTATCTTTTACTTTTAACATGGTCCTTATGACAATCCCATGAGAGAGGAATTATTGTCAGTATTCAGTGAATAAGAAAATGGAGTTTTGGAAAGGTTAGGTGATTTGCTTAAGGTTCACAGCTTAAGAATTGTAAATTTTAAACCAAGTCTGTTGATGCTAAAGTCCATAAACTTTTTGTGATATTTGTACCAGAGAGAGAGAAAGCGCAGGAATGGGGGAGAGGGGCAGAGGGAGAGGGAGTGGGAGAGAATTGGACTGCCCCCTGAGTGCAGAGTTTGACTTAGCTCCATCTCAGGACCCTGAGATCATGACCTGAGCTGAAACCAAGAGTCAGACGCTTAACTAAGCCACCCAGGCCCCCCATAACTGCCTTTTTAAAAACCTATATATCAAAGATATCTTTCCATATAAATGCCAACATTTTAAATCTTCAAATAATAACTTATCTACATAATGGGATGCTGTAATATATTGTTATCCTCTTCTTGGTAGACATTTAATTGTTTCTAGTTTTCTCTTTTGCAGTTATAAATAATGTTTCAATAAATATTCTTGTAGTAGACCTTTGCACATGTTTTTATAGAGGTTGAAGAGTACATACACTTAAGATTTCTGATCCATGTTGCTGGATTGTCTTCTGAAGAAATTATAACTGTGTTCCTAACAGTAATATATGTGGTCACCGATTCTATATTTTTGCTGAATGACATATTGTAATTTTAAAACATCATAGTTGATTGGATTAGTTTTAATTTATGTTGTTTTGATTACTAAGTTTGAGGGTTATTTTTCTACATGCATATTGGCCCCTTGTCTATTATCCTGTTTTCCCTTAGTTTTCAAGCCCTCATTTCCATTTTGGAGGGTGTTTATCTTTTCCTTAGTGATGGAAAGAGCTTTTCATCTATGAATACTGTTAACTCATTGTTGTATGTTCGAAGTACTTTCCCCCAGATTATCAGTTTTTCTTGTGACTTTGCTTATGTTTATTTTTGGATGTATAGAAGTTTAAAAAATTTATGTCAACATATGTGTTGATATTCTAGCTTTGGGAATATGCTCCCCAAACTATATAAGTTGGCAGTTCTCAGATTTTTTGGTCTTAGGACCTCTTTATACTCTTAAAACTATTGAGGACCCTGAGTGTTCATGTGGATATTTGTAGATATTTGCCACATTAGAATTTAAAATTGAAAAATTTATTAAATATTTATTAATGTAGTAGAAATAATAAGTTTTTGCATGTTAACATAAACACCATTTTTAATGAAAAAGAATTATATCTTTCCAAATAAAAAGAATGGAGAAATTTTGTATTTGTGTACATCTACTTCCCTACCTTCCAATTCATTAGCGTGGTTGGTCCTAGCAGTCATACCACTTGCTCCTTGTTCTCTGTTTTGGTATATTTATGTTTTCTTAGATTCCTGATGCATCTCCAAAACCCTGACTTCAGTTTCACAACCTGTTGCCCCAAAAACTTAAAGATGTTTTATTCATGTTGATTGTGGCATTTTACTCAAATACTGTTTCCTCACCAATTATGAAAGGGGTGCATGATCATTGTAGGAAATTTAAAATGTATATAGAAGCATAAACAAGAAAAGAGTATTTTGTCACATTGAATATGCAGAGTGCTGTTCATATGCTGTTATTACTGTACTTTGATGAAAGTTATTTTAATATTGAAAAATGCTATCAAGTTGAACTATACATAAATTCCTACTCCATAGTTAATAAATTGTATAACTTTTGATATATTGCTTAGCTTCTTAGGATTCCTCACTAGAGTTAGGTTTACTACTCTTTGTATGTTTCTAGCTACTTTGGATAAAAAGAGTGAGACATGGTTTCCCTGTCACTGTTTGTAGGTTAATGAAGGAATATACATGTTCTGTGATAAGTATTACTATAGCCACAAGTAATTACTAATATTATGGGAGAGCCTAAAGAGGCTATTCTTGAGAAATGATGGGGGAACAAAGAGAAGGGAGTGGATTTGCCAAGATCAAGGTTATACAGTCTTCCTACAGTATTTGATTGGCTATCTGGTAAGAGACGGAAGGAGTCAAAAATGATTCCCAGCTCAATGACTGGGTGGATAAATGTTTACTAAAATAGTATGTCCCACTCCCAACAAAATAAAACTCCCTATACATCTACATTTTCCGAGGCTCTATTCTTTTGCTTTCTAAGATGAAGTTCACTTGTGGTCATGTTGGATTTGAGGGGCCTGGAAATACTCAGATGGAGGCATAAAGCTGCCAGGAGAGTGGTGTGGGCTAGAGTTAGCAGTATAACATATGCAGTTGAATAGAGATTAAGATCCTCTTTTGAGAATTCTTTTTTTTTTTTTTTTAAAGATTTTATTTATTTATTCGACAGAGAAAGAGACAGCCAGCGAGAGAGGGAACACAAGCAGGGGGAGTGGGAGAGGAAGAAGCAGGCTCCCAGCGGAGGAGCCTGATGCGGGTCTCGATCTGAGGACCGCGGGATCACGCCCTGACCTGAAGGCAGACGCTTAATGACTGATCCACCCAGGCGTGCCTCTTTTGAGAATTCTTAACAGGAAAGAAGGCAGCCAGGGACCCTCTTGCATTTGAGGGTAGGCAAAGGAAAGTGAATCTAGCAAAGAGTTGTCAGAAGAGCGAAAACAGAAGGGTGGTGGTGTAAAAGGCAACTGACCAGAATTTAAAGAAGGAAGGGAGAAAGGGATCTGAAATGTTAAATCCTGCTTAAAAGGGCAAATAAGACCTGAAAATTGTTCATTAGATTTAGGAATAGGAGGTATTAATGACTTAGACAAATACAGCTTAACTGGGAAAGCTGGGTACAGAAGCTGTTAGCAAAGAGAGTAGAGGCAAGGAAATGGAATATAGTGAGTTTTGGCTACGTTTTGAGAAGCTTACCTATGATGCTGACAGAGTGGACAAAAACAGGGATTTAAGATGTTTATGTTCTAAGGAAGAAGAGAGACTAAGATTGAACGGGGAGATGGGGAAATAATGTCCTTTTAAACTTTCTAGAGAAATGATTTCAAAATTTTTTGTTTGCCTTTTTGTAAAACTTGTTTTAAAAGATACATTTTAGATAATACTGAATATGATTTTTGATACCTTCTTATGATACTTAAGTTGTCATGAATATCAGTTACTTTACTGTTCTACTGGAGGATTTAAAATAGCCTCATTCTAAAATATAACAGTTAAGGGATATTTAATCATGTGGTAGCTTTTTAATAGTCAATTTCATCTTTTCCTTGTGCACATCTACTCCCCTACCTCCCAGCTCATTAGTGTGGTTGGTCCTAGCAGTCATACCACTTGCTCCTTCAAGTGTGTGCTTACCTAAGTAACTGTGAACTGGGAAATCCATATTACCAATTGTTAGGGTTGTGCTCTCAATGAGATTACTAATTTTAATCCATAGGTTATAAAGCAGATCTGGGAGGTTGCTTCTATAAAGCTTAGTCTCTTATATGGTTTTTTGCTGCTGTGTTTCACTTAAAAAACGTACTGCTTTATAGTTAGGTTGCTTTAGAATCCTAACTCCCAACACTTACCAACTCTGAACATGAGCAAATGACTTTCAAAACTTGGCTTTCTTCATCTTTAAAATGACAATAGTACTTACCTCGCAGAACTATTGTGGAGGTTAAATGGTGTAATCCCTGAAAAACAGCTTGGCACAGAGTGGCTAGATTCAATAAATGTTAGCTGTTAATTATTTTCTGTCTTCAGGGTTTTGATTTTATAAGCTTGATGTTCCTGGTAGTCTTTGTGATTAGAGGGCTGTTACTATATTTGAAAAAGGAATAGATTCAAGTAGAGTCATACCATAGATTTTATATATATATGGGAGGGCAGTGAGAATTTGTAGCATGTAACAAGGAGATTTACTTCCTGGTATAGGTTGGTTGGTTGGTTGGTTGGTATAGCTGCTTAGGGAATGTTTTTCTTAGAGGCATTTGGAAACACTGTATTTCTTGAGGTGGTTCTGTAAGCGCTTAATTTTTGGATTGAATACTAAAAAGTATTTAAAAAAGGGGGGGGAGGTAAAAGATGACCTAAAATTATGGTATCGGATATTTTACTTGTGTGTGTAGGAGGGTAGGGGTTGTTGTAGACTAGCTATTTTAGGACAGGAAATTAATTAACCTGGTGAGGCTCTTGAATATTGCAGGCTTAGTATCAAAACTACTCTGTAACCTGTAATTTAACCTAGGGCAGTACTTGGAGGTCAGGAAGTTAGGTTTGTGCTGTGGTCTGAGAAAGCCCTTTATTCACTTTTTTTTTTTTTTTTTTAAGATTTATTTATTATTTGAAAGAGAGTGTGCATGGTAGGGAGGGGGCAGAGGGAGAGGGAGAGAGAGTCTTAAGCAGATTCTGCTTCAAGTGCAGAGCCTGACCTGGGGCTCGATCCCACGACCCTGAGATCATGACTGGAGCTGAAACCAAGAGTCAGATGTCCAACTGACTGTGCCACCCAGGCACCCACCTTATTCACCTTTTTATTT
Source organism: Ursus maritimus (assembly GCF_017311325.1). NCBI lineage: Eukaryota > Metazoa > Chordata > Mammalia > Carnivora > Ursidae > Ursus > Ursus maritimus. The sequence goes on along the minus strand of NW_024426552.1, from coordinate 62,858,818 downwards.
GAGACTTATATGCTTAAAATAGAGAGTGAAATTATTTAGGATATTTGATAACCATCAATTTAGTCGTTCTTTTCTTCTTTCTATCAAATGAATTGTACTATTCTTCTAAACATTTAGAGTCCTGTTGAATCAGTACCTTTTTGGTATAATAAAGCATTAATGAATGGAAAATCCTGTTTTCTAGCTTTTGTGAATGTAGGAGTACATTTGTAAGGTTGCCCTTGCCATTAAACTTCTTTAACACCCACAGACCCCCTTAATAAAGGAGAGAAGCATTTAGTATGTTTAAAAATAGTAAACTAAATTGTTTTCTTTTGAAAATTTCCCTGGGTGTTTTAATGATGTTTAAAGTTCATTGCTGCTAAACTCACACAGGAATTTTGACTTGTTTTAAATGCCATAAAAACAAATTTTATTTTTATTAATAACTGTGTTAGCAAAAAGGCCATGTTAAATTCAGGAATGATTTTAAAAACTAAAGTTTTCATTGTCTTTTTTTAAAAAGTACTTCCTATATGTAAGTCTCGCCATGTCTGCAGTCATACCAAATGCAAATGATTCATGAGTGCTTTATTTCTTGCTTTGTGTACAAAATTATCCTCTTAGCTATAGGTAGAGCTGGCATTGGCAGTAATAGGTCGGTGATTTGACAATTAACGCACTGCTGGTTTTTTGTTGAAGGGAAAAGAGATGAAGTCTCTGTCATTTGTTGAAATATGTTAGATGCCTGCAAGTTGAGAAAATGATTGATCATACTGTTTGTGGGAGGTGTTTAATTAATATGGCTTAGTATTTTTTATTTTTGACTTGCAAATAAGATTTTATTTTCTTGTATTTAAAAGTTGCTCTTATGGTATCATGCTTCTGAAAATTGAAAGTCAACAGTAGTAGCACCTGGAAAATTTAGAAACTCTTGGAGAATTTCTTTACTTAAACAACAACAACAACAACAAACCATAAAAACTCCAAGTTTAGTTAGTTATAAAAATAACTCCCCTCTAAGTACAGTTAGTTGCTTTCATGTGATAGTTGTTTTCCAAAACACACCATGTTATCAAAAACTGCATTTATGTTTTTAATGGTTTTAAGATGCTGTGATTTTAGGGGAAAGGGTGGTGGTGGTTTAGATCAGTTTTCAGATTCCCAATCACAGAGTAGTCATAGGAATTTAATAATTAGGTTTCCCTTTTCTCTTTAAGTTACACGTGTGTATCTATAAAACCCAAACCACAGCGAACAAATTAGTATTTGATGACATAAATTTAGCTTTTATGCCAAATTAATGGTCTTTTCCTGTCATCAGTATTATTATTAGTGTATGTTGGCTATTGATTTGTAACAAACCATTCTAAAACTTAGTTTAAAACAACCACCTTTTTTTATTGCTCATGAGTCTTTGGGTCAACTGGGTAGTTCTGCTGATCTGCGCCAGGCTTAAGTGATCTTATATGGGTTTGCTCGTATTTCTTGTGGCTTAGCTGGTAGATTGGCTAAAACTAGCTTGGCTAGGGTAGTCTCACTCTCATGTCTGGTGGTTGGCTGGGTGTCAGATGGACTAACGGGAACTGGGCAGTGTGTCTCTAGGTATCCAGCACACTGGCTTGGACTTGTTTCCTGGTAGCAGAACATATTTCTAAGAGAGAGGTTATGGAAGCATGCAGGAGTTCTTGAGGGCCATGCTCAAAACTGGCAAACTCATTTTCACAGCTTTCCATTGGCCAAAGCAGGTCATCAGTCCAGTTCAGATTCAAGAGGTGGGGAAAGACTACAAAGTCACTTTGCAAAAGGTGTAAATGTAGGGAGACCTGAAAAATTGGTGGAACTTTTGCATTCAATTTCCCACATTTAGTATAGTGGTTTTTTTCAATTACCCAATCATATACTTTTTAAAAACCCTTATTAATGATAAAGCGTATATTCACTCCACTGGGTAGCTGTGCTATACCTACAGCAGCTTTTGTCTTTATTTCTTTTATAGTTACAGCTTACCTATATAATGCAGATTGGGTTCCCTAATTAAACAGTTAAGAAAACTGAAAGAGATACATAAAATTGTCTTCTGCTGGCTATTTTAATCTGATTAAGTTTTCTGCCTTTCTTGAAGCCTTTTAATAATCTCGTTTCTCATAGTCTATTCAGTTTTATTTCCCAGTGTTTTGTTTTCTGGCTTGCTCACGGATTTTTCTCCCTGTCATTTTTTTTTTCCAATTGAGATGAAATTGTTACAAAAACAACAAAAAAAGAGCCACTTTAAAGTGTACAGTTCAATGGTATTTACATTCACAATGTGCAACCAACACCCTTATCAAGTTCCAAAACATTTTCATCATCTCAAAAGAAAAATCTGTATCCATTAGCAGCCACTCTCCATTCCCTCCTCCCACAAGCCCCCGACAACCACCAATCTGCTTTCTGTCCCTATGGATTTACCTGTTCTGGGCTGTCACTTGTTTTTAACCACTGTGCATCTGTTTATGTTCTTTCTCTCTAGAGTATCCTAAATCCTATTAGACTTCTTCAGTGTTGGCCCACTGATTTCTTCCTCCTCACAAATACTGTATCCTGTAGTTAAATTTGGCTGCAGTGACCCTTAGTACTGCACTACTGAAACTCTCTTTGTCTCTCAGATTGTTTCCTCTCAGTCTTTCCTGTAGGGTGGGGGGAGGGGGAAAGGCCCTCCCCCATAGTTAGTATTTGGACCTCATCCCTTTGTTCTTAGTCTTCCCACCTTCTTTCTCCCTCAGTGATCTTAACTGCTACTGTAATGACCCTAGATCTTTATTAACCCAGTTCTCTTCAGAATTCCAGACCTGCTGGAATTTCCACCTAGGTGTTTCCAATCTACTTTAAACTGAACGATAAAACTGAAATAATTTTCTCTCCTCACCCTTTCTCCTTCCTTAAACAAAATGAAACTTCAGTTACTGCTCTTCTTTGCAGTCTCTATCTTGGTAAATGGGACCATCATACATAGAGATCCTTGGGTTTGTGCCTAGGAATCAGAGTTTTTTCTTCCTTATGCCTGATTCTCTACCTGTAGTCATTCTTCAAGTCTACCGCATCCCTAAATCTCTCTGGGATGTCTATTCTTTTCCATTTCTATAGCCCTCACTTTAGGACCTTATCACTCTGCTTAGACAGGGGTTCACAAACTATAGCCCACAGGCCAAATACAGCCAGCTGCTAGTTTTTGTAGATCAAGTTTTATGGGAATAGAGCCTTGCTCATTAGTTTAGGTATTTGTTGTCTGTGGCTGCTTTTATGCTGAAAAGATGGAGTTGCATGTTTGCAACAGAGCCCACATGGCCTGCAAAGCCTAAAATATTTACTGCCTGACCCTTTACAGAAAAGCTTTGCCTACCCTTGAACTATAACTGATTTTCTGTCTCTAGTATTCTCTACCCTTCTCTCCCACCCTAGGTAATATTCAGAAGTCTGATCATACATCCTCTTGCATGAATCTTTTATTTACTATTCATTCCTTACAAAATAAAGTTTAAGACCCTTTCTTATCATAGCACAAAGTCCTTGCCTACTAGAAGTTGACATTTCAGATTATTCTCTGCTTTCTTCATACCTTCTGCAGCTTTTGCTGTACTTAACATACATGTTGTGCAGTTGTATCAATTTAACAGTATTCCCCTAGTAGACTTGAAAACCAACCTTTTGCCAGACCTGGAACCAGGCACTGAATACTCCTTCAAGAAGTGTTTGTTGATCGAATGGATTGGTTACTTTTCTATTAGAGTCTTCCTAACTAGTCTGCCAAGGCAGAAATTAAGTCTTTTTTTTTTTCAAAAAAATTTTTTTTTTATTCATTTGACAGAGAGACAGCCAGCGAGAGAGGGAACACAAGCAGGGGGAGTGGGAGAGGAAGAAGCAGGCTCCCAGCGGAGGAGCCTGACGTGGGGCTCGATCCCGTAACGCCAGGATCACGCCCTGAGCCAAAGGCACTCGCTTAACGACTGAGCGCCCCAGAAATTAAGTCTTAAACGACTTTTACATCCTCTAATTATATCTAAGGAAATATTAGTTTCATAGTAGGTACATGCGTGGTTAAATTGATTTGATTTGAATTATCACCTAGATAAAGTGAGAAGGCACAAAGATTCCTTTTGGGGAGAGTTTGGCATTCATCAAAGTGAAACTAGCTAAGCCCATTGAAAAGAACTTGATTTGCCTTAATTACCAACTTTTCCACCTTGTCATATATAGACATTTTTTCCCCTCTGTACTTGAGAATTTGATTTTAATTGAATACTTTTCTGCCATCCATTAGGCATCATATAATCTCTTCTACACAGTACATTTATAAGGAAGGATTTTTAGATGGAATGTATTAAGTACTTTTATTCTAAAAGTACTGAGTTAGTCTGGGTGTAAATGGCAACAGAAACAGATTGTTACTCTTGCCATTAGCCGTTAGCTATCTGTATTTTTTCTTTACTGGATTAGTTTGCCTATTTGTGTTTACCTAGGTGCCAGTCCTTGGTAGGATTCCTAGCAGCAGCAGCAGCAGAAGTAACAGTAATAGTCGTCACTTGTCTAGTGCTTTTCATGTGCCAGCTGCTGTTTTAAGCACAATATATAGGTTAATTCATTTATAACCTGTGAGATATATCTTCTTATCACTATTTTATAGATGAGCAGCCTGAGGCATAGGGAAGTGAGGTAAATAAACTTGGCTAAGATAATATAGGTAGTAAGTGGTACAGCCAAGATTTAATCCCAGTTGTCTGGCTCTAGACTACACATTCTTGGTCACTATGCTGGATTTTCTCTTAATGGATCATGGAATGATTTAAGTGCTCAGTTCTTGCATTCGTTACATTTCTTTCTAAAACAGAAACTCTGAGTGGGATTTTGGGTCAGTGGGGAAAGGGGGAAGTACTAAATGGTTAAAAATAGATTTTTTTTTTTAAGATACATATATCCCACTTTATATTTACCATGATTAGTTGTAGACTCCTTTATATTTACCATGATTAGTTGTAGACTCCTTTTTAGCACCATTCCATTTTTATCTTTTACTGGAAGATAAGGCAAGAGTGTGGTTTGCCTTAACATGTATGAATATAGTAGATGTTTATTAAATGATCTTTCTAAATGATCTGGCTTTAAGCAAAGAACTGTGGGGCAGTAGAGGCAAACACATTACAGTTGGAAAGTTAAATATATACAACGAAACAAAATTATGTATGTGGTTCTAGAAGATGTAATTTTATTTAGTGTGAGGATATATAGTCCCTTGACCTCTAATTATATTGTGGTAATTGAGAGGAAATCATCATTGGAGCTGGGTGGGGTTGGTCTTGTAGATGTTGCTTTTAGCAAACTTAAAAAAACACTTGGAGGTATAACTTACATATAGCAGATTGCATAAAGGCTAAGTGTACAGCTCAGTGAATACCCTACCCCTCAGATCAAGTGAAGTACAAAATATTTTCATCATTGTCGAGAAGGCTCTCTTATAGTCCCTCTCAATCAATAAATACCTCACCCCTTACCTTGCTTAATTTTTTAAAATTGCATTTATTGCCACTTGGTATGTATTAGTTTGTCTTTCCTGCTAGAGTATAAATAAAGTTCATGAGGATAGGGCCTTGATTTAGTTCTATTCCATTGCTCAGCGAGTGCTGGACATACAGTAAATGTTCAGCAACTATTAGATTGCTATAAATTAATTGAAAAATACTTGCTTGTCCACTACATACCATGTTATGTGGTATACAGGTACTGTTTTATGTACTACGTATTGAGGGTAGATGATGAATTATAGTTTTCTAGGAAAAGACTTTTGACATTGAGCATGATAGTAAGCCAATTTTAAGATAAGGAAATTGAAATTGGGTTTGGTGTGTACTGGCCTTTGCTCACGTGAATGTTAGGAAATAATGGCAGCCTATCTATTGGATTGCCTTCCTGAGAGTATCTGTTTTCTTACAGTTATCTCAGATTCTTAACTTACACCCTTGGTTTTCTCTTCAAACACCTCAAAGAGTTGCAAAAGACTAAATGCTCCTGTTTTTGTGAAGAGGGAATTGTAATAGAAAAAGCATTGGTTTATTTAATCAGGTAAGGCAGTTTAGTTGTAGTTTAAGGGTCTTTTGTAAGTAGAGGAGTTATGTGGTTTAGAAATCTTTTTAAGTTCAAACTTACATTCATATAGAGCAGATAGAAATTTTGAGCTGAAAGTGACTAATATTCTGGTTCATGCTTTTGTCTCTCAGGTTTAACCCTCTTCTTTTACATTTGAGGAAACTGGGGTGCAAAGAAGATGTGTAATGTGCTTGCTTAGTACAAAGCAGCAACCGAACCAGTCTGTTTACCTCAAAAGTTAAAAGGTTCTTTTGCATCATGTTGACAGTAGAATCATTTGGGAGTTTTTGTAAACATACGTGTCTTAGGGTCCAACTCCCAAAGCTTTTATTTTTATTAGATTTGGAATGGGGGTTAGGCATGTGTAATGAGATAACAGAAACAAAGCAAAATAAAAACTGAAACCGTGCTATCCCCTCAAATTTTAAATAATGAATTAATTTTCCAAGTGATACATGCTCTAGTGGCTTAGGGCCATTATGCTATAATGCCTCTTTTTTCTTTTCTTCTCTTCCCTTCTTTTCTTTCCCCTTTCCTCTTTCCCTTTTCCTTTCCCCTCTCTCCCTCCCTCCCTTCCTCCCTTCCTTCCTTCTAGATTTTATTTCTTAGACCAATTTCCATTTTACAGAAAAACTGAACAGAAAGTACAGAGAATTCTCATACACTCCCCCCTCCCCACACAGTTTCCCTTATGGTTGGCATTTTGCATTGTGTGGTAGCATTTGTGAAAATTGATGAACCAATACTGATACATTGTTATTAACTGGAGTCTATAGTTTATTATTCATAATTGCCATTAGGCTCACTCCTTTTGTTGGATAGTTCTGTGGCTTTTGACAAATACCAAATGTTTTGTATCCTTCATTGCAATATCATTCAGAATAGTTTCACTGTCCTAAAAATCCTCTGTGCTCCCCCTATTCATTCTTATCCCCCCATCCCTGCAGCCACTAGTCTTTTAAGTATCTCTGTGGTTTTGTCTTTTCCAGAATGTTATGTAGTTGGCATGATATAGCTTACAGCCTTTTCAGGCTTCCTTCTTTGACTTAGCAGTATGCATTTAAGGTTCCTCCATGTATTTTTGTGCCTTGATAGCTTATTTCTTTTTATTGCTAAATAGTATTCCATTGTATGAATATACCAAGGTTTGTTTATCCTTAGACTTATTGAAGGACATCTTAGGTGCTTCCACATTTTGACAAATATGAATAAAGCTACTATAAACATTTGTGTACAGGTTTCTGAGTGAGTGCACATGTTTTCAGCTCACATGCATAAATATCTTTGAGTGCAATTGCTGTATTGTATGGTAAGAGTATGTTTCATTTTGTAGAAAACTGCCAAACTGTCTTTCAAAGTAACCATACAGTTTTGCATTCCTATCAGCAGTCTGTGAGAGTTCCTCTTGTTCCACATTCTCACCAGCTTTCGGTGGTGCCAGTGTTTTGGATTTTAGTTATCCTAATAGGTTTGCAGCGGTAACTCATTGCATTTTTTGTGCATGTGGTTTTTTTTTAAAAAAGATTTTATTTATTTATTTATTTGAGGGAGCGAGCGTGCACATGTGAGTGGGGCAGGGGGGAGGGGTAGGGGGAGAGGGAGAGAGAGAATCTCAAGCCGACTCCCCGCTGAGCACAGAGCACTAAATTAGTGGTCTGTCTCTTGTTTATTCACATAAGAAAGTGTTTTAGAAATATTTTGAAAAGTGTTGAAAATTATAACTTTTTCAAAAATCCAGACCTTCTGTTAAATTTCTTAGTATTCTGATCCATGCAATTTTGCATTTTAAGATATTTTGAAACTTTACCATATCCTTTTATAATAAGGATTATTAAATCTAATATTAAATGTAGTTATATTATGTTTGAGATGAGTTGTGGGGACATTATTGTGTATTAAAAATATAGATTGGGCAGGTCTTTTTTGTGTTAGCTGTATGGTTGTGGGTAATCGCATTCATGTACTGATTTTTTATTCGTTCTGTAGTTTATATGTTTAATATGGTTAGGATATTATTTGTGTATTTACTTACTTACAAATTATGGTAAGTGTTTTGAAGGAAAAGAACGAGTTACTGTGAGAGGATAACAGAGGAAAATGACTTTAGATTTGGATAAAGAAGTCGTCTCTGAGGAAGTGACTTTGAAGCTGAGGCCTAAAGGGTAAAAAGGAATGGGCTAATGGGCTAGAAAAAGAACATATTAGGTAAAGTGAAACATCATATAAGAAGTCCTGAAGAGGCAAAGAGCTTTGTGTATTCAATAAATTGAAAGAAGTCTAGTGTGACTGAATGATAGTGAGCAAGAGGAAGAATGGTATGAAATGAGAATTAAATTAGATCTTGCAGAGTTTTGTAAAACATTTTGAAGCCTTTCAAGTGTTTTGATCAGAGGAATGAAATAGACAGGTGTTATTTATTTATTTATTTATTTATTTATTTATTTATTTATTGCGAGCATGCATATATGAGGGCAGGAGGGGAGGGCAGAGGGAGAGGGGGAGATAATTTTAAGCAGGCTCCATCCAGTGCAGAGCCTGACGCAGGGCTCAGTGTCATGACCCCTGAGATCATGAAACCAAGAGTCCGGTCTTTGACTGACTGAGCTACCAGGCGAATACCAAGTGAATGCTGAAGTGGGAAGTGGATTATAGAGGTCCCTAAAGGTTGAAAGAATAGTCTGGGCTACCGAAGTAAGTTGGAGAACCAGCAGGTCTCAAATGATAATAATTTACCAAATATTTAAAGTTCTGGGAATGCCTAAGATAATTTGGAGGAGAGTATAGAGGCAGAAGAGAAAGGGAATCAGGATCAAACTTAGAAAAACTCCAACATACAGAAGTTGGTAGAAGAGGAAGCAACATAGGGCCTCAAGTAATTAGGAGTGTTTGTTTTTTTTGAGGATGACCAAAGGTCCTGAAATGGCTGTAGGGAGCAAGGGGGACATTATTTTGAGATGTGTGGAGGAATTGAATGACCTTAGCCTTTGTGGAGTTTATGAAAGTAGTGTCCTTGAGGTAGTTATATTTTCCTTAAGTCCTGAAGGTGGAATATGCTGGTTACAGACTGGTAATTGAGAGGACATTCTAGAAGAGGTAGGGTTGAGGAGTTGACTCAGATAAGAAGGCGGTATAGAGTAGACGGAGGAATATATAATAACAAATGGGAAAGGTTTGCATTTTTGGTGAAGCCTCAGGTAAACAAGGATATGACATGATATATTTAGTCCTTGAAGTCTTTTGTAGGCTGGAGAGATCTATGGCCTTAGTGGTGGGACAGTTTTAAATAGTTTGTTGGGGGAAGAACAGTTTTTGGTGAGGTAGGTCAGCTTTAGCAAGTTCCACTTGTGATGTGATGAGGCTCTGGGCTGGCCTCTTTAATCTTCCATCTGCTAAATAGTAATACCTCCTTGACTGTTTTAGGATTTAAATGAACAGTCACAGGCGTTTCATAAAAGTTGAATCTGAATACAGAAACAGCGCTTTAGGAAATCTTTTAGATATACATCATAATTCATGATTTATTAAGCTTATTTTCTTGTCATTGTTTTCTGTATTAAGTACAAGAATCAGTGCTTAACATTGACCGTGAATAAGGTACTCAATCCATTTCTTCATAATGCTTTTATGCTCAATTTTAGAACTTAGGATAAATCATTCAGGTAGTAAACATTTCCTCATTTTTACTTTTTTTTTTTTTTAAAGATTTTATTTATTTGTTTAAAAGAGAGAGAGACAGCCAGTGAGAGAGGGAACACAAGCAGGGGGAGTGGGAGAGGAAGAAGCAGGATCCCAGCGGAAGAGCCTGATGTGGGGCTCGATCCCAGAACTCCGGGATCACGCCCTGAGCCGAAGGCAGACGCTTAATGACTGAGCCACCCAGGCGCCCCTCATTTTTACTTTAAATAGTTCCTTAAGCATGCTTGAAATTTTTTAGAACCAGTGAAGAAATTTTAGATTATATTAATACTTTAATGAAAAGAGTTAACTTTTTAGAACTTTAAACAAATTCATCTTTAAAAAATTTATATAGTTAATTGTAGAGAATTTGAAAATTACAAAGAGGTACAAAAAAGAAAATAAAAAATTACCTGTATTCTCACTATCCAGAAAAAGCTCCTGTTTACTTTTTGGTGTACTTACTTATGTAACATTTGTTTTCAAAATCAGGATCATATAATACATAGCAGTTTGTAACCTGCTTTTTCATGTAATCTTATATCATGAATATTTTCTTACAACTTCCTTAAGTATTCTTTGAAAATTTAATTTAATTTTTAAAAAGATTTTATTTATTTATTTATTTGAGACAGAGAGCACAAGTGGGGAGGAGTGTCAGAGGGAGAGGGAGAAGCAGACTCCCCACTGAGCAGGGAGCCCGATGCAGAGCTCTATCCCAGGACCCTGAAATCATGACCTGAGTCGAAGGTAGATGCTTAACTGACCAAGCCACCCAGGTGCCCCAAAAATATAATTTTAATGGCTGTTAAGTATTTTGTTCGGTGTAGACATATATTTACCTAATGATTCTGTTATTATTGGGCATCTAGATTGGTTCCAATTTAATGATACTATATATAGTGCTTCGTTGAATATTTATTACATAATTCAATCATTTTTTCTTAGTTTTTGATTACTTTTTTCCCCCCATCATATTCCTAGAAAGGGAAATACTGGGTGAAAGGCTTTGTAGTTTGTTGTTGTGACTACTGCTTTTTAGGAAAATTATACTTAATCAAAGCAGGCTCTAATATAAAACAGGACTTCACATTTAAGAGTATATGTATATGTACATATTTGTGAATATGACATTATTTATCGCTCTGTTCCAACAGTGGTTGATTTGTGTATGGACTTGGAGACCCCCTTGAATAGCAAGTCCTTACAGGGGCTCTTTGGCTCATATTGAAAACCATTACTCAGTTTTCTCCTTATCTACACCTTATCTTTTATGTCTCTTGCTCCAGCAGATACCTTCTTCTTGTTCCTAATACTTCCTTCTTCAGTGACATTTTTTTCTAACATCCTTGCTTGATATTTGGGAACTATGTTAAGGCATTTTTAGCAGTTTTTAGATATTAATTAGATATTAATCCTCCAACACTGAGAATAAAATTGTAAACTGATAAAACCTTTCTAAGAACTCAGTTGGCTTGAGCTAATTGTGTTTGAGAATGCCTAGTTTTATTTTGAGTATTTACTTTAAAAAAATATTTGCTAATTTGCTAGGTAAAATATGGTAGGTATATTTGGGGGTGGGAAGAATGACTAAAATAATAAGTTTCTTCTTTTCACCCTGTAACTGCATAGAAATTGGAAGGTGAGAACTAGGCTATAAAACCCAGTGTTTGAAATTTATCCTCTTCATGTACTGCCATAGAACTGTACATTTTTAGAGCTGATGGGGAAATAAAAGTTTATATTTTTTCAGTTCACAGAGGGTAACTGAGGTCTAGAAAGGAGGTTCCTTGACTTTCCCAAGGTCATAAGCCAAACAGTGGTAGAAAAAACTTGGCCTGCTTTTTCATAACTAGTCTTGTTTTTCCATATATGTCCCCTCCTTGCTTGTAGGTGACTAATTTTTTTTGTTTTGGATGCCTGATAGAATCTTCTTTTATCCATTTAACCGAGATACTTTGGTCATTCTGAGTCAGTTCTTCTTGGTATACACTGTATCTTTTTGTCCTGTAGATACAGTTTGCTCATTTTCAAGGAGATTTGTATCCTTGAATACTTTTTGTGTTCAGGTGTTGACGTCCATTCTTGGAACAATAATTACCATTATGTTCAATCGTCTTTGTTCTCTACATTTATTATCATCTCCATTATTTTAGTTTCTTCATTGAGTGCCTCTGCATTATGTGACTTCATTTCTTCTTCATTTCTGCATGTATTTTTCACTAAGTCTCTTCTGTCCATTACTGTCTAGTTTATTAGATCTCTGGTTGTTTTGGTAAGCTAAGAAACAAATTGAGAACTGTGGTAGGCTGAAAATGGCCCCCCAAAAGATATTCATGTCAGGTTCTAGCAACCTGTGAATGTTACCTGATTTGGAAAAAGGGTTTTTGCAATCTGGCCCTCCAAAAGATATTCACATCAAGTTCTAGGAACCTGTGAATGTTACTGGATTTGGAAAAAGCGTTTTTGCAGATTGCAATTAAATTAAGGATTTTGAAATGAGATCGTCCTGGATTATCCAGGTGGAATCTAAAGCCAACTGAAAGGTGTCCTTAATAAGAGGTACACAGAAGAGAACTGACACACAGAGGAGGAGGCTCTGTGACTACGGAGGCAGAGCTTGGAATGATGCATCCATGAGGCCACAAGTCAAGTAACATGGACAGCTACCTGAAGCTGGAAGAGACAAGGGATGGATTCTGTCAGCCTACAGAAGGAGTACAGCCCTGCCAACATCTTGATTTCAGACTTCTCGTCTCCAGGACTGTGAGAGAATAATTTCTGTTGTTTTAAGCAGCCCACTTTGTTGTAATTTGTTACTGCAAGCTATAGGAAACTAATACAAGGACCAAAACAATTTTCTTTTTTTTTTTTTCCTTTTTCTATTGTTTCATGGCCTTTGTATTGTTTTATTCATTTTGTGTTCTTACTAAGTTCTTTTGTAGCACTGAACTCTCAGAAGGAATGTTTTCTTGCCCTTCAGATGGTTTTCTTCCAGATACAGTTTTTGGTTTGGCTTTTGCATGTTTTTCCTGTAGTTGTGTTTGTGTCAGTGTTTTTGACTTTCTTATAGTTAAATTGGGTAGCTCTTTGTAGATCTTTTGTTGTGATATAGTGTCCATCAGTCAGTTCTTCCTCTTTTGCACCTTATTTTGGGTATCTTTATGATCTAAGAATGTGGCTATTTTTTTAATTTGCTTCTCTGTAGCCTGAGGGGTGTGGTAGGAAGGTAAATAGAGAAGTTCCCTAGCCTGTGCGGTCCTTTCTGCACATCTTTTCCATCAACCAAGCCAGGGATCCATCCCACTTTTGTGGGTTTTGTTTCTTCTCTCAACTTAGTACATTAACCTAGGAGATGGGGCCTTTCTGCCTTTGCTGAAGTTCACTGGCTTTTTGGGATACAAACATTAGCCTTAGCCCCCCTCCCCTTTTTAATCTTAACAGCTTTATTGAAATATAATTTACATACCATAAAGTTCACTGATTTAAAGTGTACAATTTGGTTACTTTTAATATATATACACATACACACACAATACAGGGTTGTACAACCGTCACCAGAATCTAATTTAGAACATTTTCATCATCCCCAAAAGAAATATCTTAACCCATTAGCAGTCACTCCCCATTTCCTCCCCATCTGCCTCCCTAGCCCTAGGTAACCACTAACTTACCTTCTGTCCCCATAGATTTGCTTATTCTGGACCTCATATAAACAGGGTCATGTAATAATATGGTCTTTTGTGACTGACTACCCTTCTTTTATTACCATATTTTGCTAAACTCCTTCAATGTCTTTCTTTTTCTGTGCCTTTGTTATTTTTTCCCACCTCATTGTCTCCAGGCCTGCTTCACACTTTTCAAATATCAACTGAAATATCATTTTTTCAAGGCAACCCAACCCTGATTAGATTCTAGATCCTTCATCATAGGCTTCCTTGCATCCTGTAATTCTCTTTTATACATTCTTACCTCAGTTAATACATAGCTGGGCAATTATTTGTATAAATAATATTGCTATTCTTACTAGGCTGTAGGTCCATGAGAGAGGGAGTTTAATAATTTATTTTTGAGTTTTCACAATCTAATCTAGGGAGAAATAAATACTTGGGTGAATATATTCAGGTGCTCAACTCAGTGGAAGGGGAAGGAAGTTTTCAGAGGAGAGGGTGGATGTATGTGTATTAACTGTTCATGTGGGAACACTGTTCATAGTTGAAAATGTAAGCTGGAAACTTAGAAAATTAGTGATTAATTTGGCTTTGTGTATGTGTTTTGGACAGATACATTAAGAATTGTCTATTATACTCTCCCAGAAATATGAATCTGGGCAATTTCTTATTATAGGAAAACTTAAGACTCTCAGTTCCAGGTTAATTTCTGGAGTCTACTTATGTTGTTGTTCAGGTTATCTGGAATATTTGCTCTACCCAAGAAGTCGAATAACAGAACTAAAATATCTCTTTTTTATTTGGTTCAGTTTTCCAAGGGCGTTTGTAAGTTATCAGATCCTACTCTCTTCTTGGAACACAGTTTCAGGAGCGTGTTGCTTCACTTGCTTTGATGGATATATTAATGAAATTGGTGAAGTTCAGCTGCTGTTATGGACTTCCGAGCTTCACCATTTTTCTTATATCTGTCATGGTGCTTGGATTGTTAGGTACATTTGTTCTCTTCTCCCTTAATGTTTACTTTGTTCCTTTTTAGGTAATGTGGGTACTTGGACAGAGGAGCACAACTATGGGTTATGTGTATGGGGTCTCAATTTAGGGTAAATAATATTTTTCTTCTTGATGGAATTCAAAGTGGCACTTTAAGAGTAATGGATTAGATGGCTTTCTATTGACCTTGTTGATCTGTAGAACTATTTACTATATCAAATCCCTGAAGCCTTAAACTGTATCTACTATAGAACTCTTCAGTGGGTATGTAGTTTCAGTTTTTATAATGGCAATTGGTTAGAAAATAGGATGGCTCTACAGCTAACTTTATTTAGTTTGTAACTAACTTTCATTAAAATATATTTTATCTGTGAAGCATGAATGTTGTACAGAATGGAGGGCTATATTGGATGGAGTCTTGGAGGAGCTCAACTTGGAAAAGTTTTCAGTGAATTGTTGGTCCTGTTATTTGCCTATGTTTACATCAGAATATTTTTAAAGATTTTTATATTTTTATTTCTACACAGGAGTTCAAGTTCATTTAGTAATCTGGGCATCCACTAGTATTTTTTCCTGTTTGGCTTTTTCTTAGAAGCAGGTTGATACATTATAGTGGTAGAGTCGACCCTTGGAATTAGAACAGCTGTTTTAATGTGGCCTTTCTTATTTGTGATCTCTAATAAATCTCTTAACTTCTTGGAGCCTTAGTTTCCTCATCTGTGAGATGAAGGTAATTTCATGCACTTCACGGGATTGTTAAGATTAAGTGAGGTTTTAGTGAAAATAATTGGTAAGGTACCCAGCTCTATAATGTTATAAGAGATACTGAACCCAGATTTTGAATAAATACTGAATCTGGATTTTATTAATAAATAAATTCTCTTTGAACAGAAATCTCCCATAAACGAAGGGGCCTTATTTGTCTTACCCATTTTTTGTGACCCTAATTCCTTGCACAGTCTGGTACACAGATAGCGCTTATTAAGCATGTGATGAATTAATCAATAATGACAATGTATTTGAACAAAAAATTCTATCGTATCTTCTTTCCTTTCCTTTCTCAGGATTTTTGAAACTTTTTTATCATCCTAATATTCACCATTAACATGAGAGAATACTTAAAAAATAGAAAGATTATGCATGGTATAAACATATATGCCAGAATCAATAATTTACAAAGCCACAGAGGAGTGATTTATGAAAGTACAAGTACTGGAAGTATAGGATTGCATCTCTTTCTCTCTCTTGCTTTCATTTTAAATGGAACTCACTTTTCCACTGATTTTCTTTTAACATAGCAGAAGCATTGTTGGAGGTATGGTTAAAAAAAGGAATTTAGCCAGCAGTCAGTGTTAGCTGACTCATGCTGGTCCTGTCCTGGTTTATCATTGGGTCAAGTAGGTAATAGTAGGAGGTGATAAAGACCATCTGAAAAGGCAAGGTTAGGAATGTAGTCATTTTCCAAGGATGAAAGTTCTTTGTTCAGAGAAAGTGTCTCCTACCTTTAAGTCCTCTCTACTTCTGTCACTTGAAGTAATGAGTCAGCAGTGTGGGAAGTACTCTGCCCTGGCATGGGGTGTACCCAGCATACTCTTCTATGATCCACTGGCAAGAGGATTGGCCATACTTCCTAGGCAGTGACAACAGGAACCAAGACTTAATATAGTCCCACTGTGAGTGTAGGACTATGTCATTCCAATGGCCTTTAACAGAGCCCAGTTAGCATCTCTTCTAGCAGAGCTTTGTAGGAAGAAATGCTAAGCGGACTCTGCTTTGTGAATTTACCCAGTTGATCTGTCAGTACTCTTCCGTGGAGAGATGGGCCTATGGCATGTCGTTTGCCCTATTTGAGCGGTACTGCTAGGTTCTCTAAAGTCCATCTTTACAGGGAGAGTATTAGGGGATGTTAAGCTAGTTTTTAGAGGGAGGAAGAGGGGGCAAATACAAAAACCAATATGGATTTGATTCCAACTGATTAGAATCAGTGGGGATGATGTTATTTAATATGTTTTTGTCATAAGCATATTCCTAATTAACTATAAACGTAGCATCATTACTCATATAGTTGTAACTGGAAGCTGAAAAATTAGTTAATCACTATTTGAAAATGTGTGTTGCCTCTTGCAGAAATGGAATTAATGACTGAATTCATACCTGGCTATTTTATTTTTCATTGTTAATAAGATTCTTATAAAGCTCTTAGGAGCCAACCTACCTCATTTCCACTTTAACAGTTAAATAAGTTAAAATGTAATATTTTAGGTGTATTTCCCCCCCAGATTATACAGAAAAATCTCAGCCTGTAAACAGATTGTCTTCTAAAAGTTCATCAGTTGTTTTGGAAATAAGAACATATTTTTCCTTTGAAAGTTTTGTTAAGTATGCAGAATAAAAATGAGGTTCCCAGGTAGGCTGTCCTACAAAAGCTTGAGTCATAACTTATAACTTAGCTCAGATATCTACATATTTAAAGTGAAAAAAAAATATTGCATATTATAGTAATAAAAAAAACTAACCCTCCCCCAAATTAGCTTTGAAAAAATTATCCTAAGTGTTGGTACTTGATCGATAAAGAGATTTAATTTGAAGGAAATAAGGAATAGATAGAGACTTACATGAGGCTGACAGATCTTTCTGGTTATTTTCAGGAGCTTTATAGGTTGATGGCATTGGCTTTTCAACTCATGGCTTTTCTCTTAACTGGTATAGAGCAGAAGTGCTACCCTTTTGCTTACCAGCTGTATTTAAGGTTATTATGATTATTGGATTATTTTAGCTCTTGAGTGGAATGAAGAGAGTAGGGAAGAGGAAAAAAAAAAAAAGTTTCCTCTAAGATTTGAGGGAAAAAAAAGGTGGAGTAACCTAGGATGTTGCCTGAGGTGGATTTAACTGGCAGAAGAATAATGCAAGTTTAAGGGAGGAGAGAACATAACAATTTGAAGACTGGGGAGAGAAGATAATAAGAAAGGGTGGTGGGTTAGACATCCTTGTATTGGTCAATTGCTGGTCCTGGTTATCTTTGGAAGCTGTTTAGAACTGGGTGTGAGGAACAATGCGCTACTTTGGTGTTTATATAGGCATATATTTCAGAGTTAGTTTTTTGTGATGTGGGACAGCAACCACCACCCAAATATTATATACATTTGGAGTATTTTTATTTATTTTTATTTTAAAATTATTTTATTATTTATTTTTTAAAAGATTTTTAATTTATTTGAGATAGAGAGCATGCAAGCAGGAGTGGGGAAGCAGAGGGAGAGGGAGAAGCAAACTCCCCGCTGAGCAGGGAGCCTGATGCAGGGCTCTATCCCAGGACCTCAAGATCATGACCTAAGCCAAAGGCAGAGTATTAACTGACTGAACCACCCAGGCGCCCCATTTGGAGTATTTTTAAAAAAAGTAAATCCAGTTCTTCCTCCTCCTCATCTTCCTCCTCCTCCTCTTTTCCTCCCTACTCCCCCTTTCCTCCTCCTCCTCCTTCAACAAATATGCTCTATTATCTTTAAACTTTTGAGAAGTAAAATAATGTAGGTTAGCCAGATCAACAGGAGATTCCTAAAACTGTGTGATGTAGAGAGATTTAGTCTTCATATTCCTTTTTTGTTTATTGATTAGAAAAATCCTGCTTCCCTGCTTTTTCAGTTCCCAATATTTCCTATTTAGAGTAAACCAGGCCAGATACATAAATAAAAGCAGGGAACATTCCTTGTATTCCTGCAAAAGTAGAAGCTGTTGGTAACCAGTGGATTATTACTTTGTATTCTGATACATCTGTTCAGGTACTTAGTTAAATGTATGCTGTCAGTTCATTGATTTGATTTTCCTCAGAATTCCAGCTCTTCTTTTACTCATTTTAAATTATTTGTCTCATGGAGCCTTATATCTCAGGCAAAATGAGGCAGTTTTATAGTATAAGATATTTTTGCAGTACATATTAAAAGGTGTGAGGACATTTACTTAAAATGTGTGGTTATATTGGACTTATTTTTGTGAATTTATTTTGAAATAGAAATAAATGGCTTGGTTTGCTTCCATTTTTATAGGTATTGCAAAGTGTACTAAACTTGGGAACTGGTTGAACTGGGTTGTAGTTTTCAATATCATTGTATAACCTAGAGCAATTTTACTTATTTTTTGAGCTTCAGTTCTCTCTTCTCCATTTAGTATTGGTTCTCCCTCCCTCAGAAGACTATTGCTTGGATAAAGGGAGGTAATAAACTGTAAAGTGATTCACAAATATATTATTTGTGATGATGATGGACGGTGATGGTGTACGGTGATCAAGGTTGGTCCCAGGGAAAATTGTCAGATATGTGAATTTGTTTTTACATTTGCTTCTCAGTCTGTTGAATGACCCAACCCTTTTGAGAGGTGACTACAGAGTCCTCCTGTGTCATCTTAGAGGAGGAGTTAGAGGTACTTACTTTAGTGACTTTCAGACCTTTAGCAGTTTCCAAAGTATAGTGGAATCCTGTAGGAATTTGTTCACTTATAAATGAACAAATATTTTACAGCCTGTGTGCATAAGGCATAAAAAGGGGCTACAAGCAACAAACATGAGATAAACATGATTGTTGCCCTGATAGATTGAATATTGTTAAATTGTAATTGGTAAAGCATGTAGGACCTACCTAGAATAAGCAAGTCTTCAGGGAGAGAAAATAAATCCCATCCTGCCTTCTTCCTCCCTACCACTGTTTGAAATTTAACAGAAAATTTTAGATTAATAACCTCCACTTTAAAATGCATATAAAATGTATATAAATTTGTATGTTGTGCTATAGGAAAAGCAATTTGGATTTGGGGGTGGGGATAACTTTGGTGCATAGGTTCAGAGGAAAGCAAGACTGAGCGAGCTGTTGCATTGCACAGATTTGGGTTGTTGGAAGGCAATATTGAGGATGAAGGAGGTGTGTGTGGTAGGCTGAAAACAGACCTAATTCATTAGAAAAGTTGTTGAGCGATGATTTTAATATTACACTCAAAGACTAGAATAAAATATATCAGCTCTGTTAGAGCTTGTTTTCTGGCTTTCTTCTGGATTTGTCGCTGCTTAAGACTGAAGTGGATAGAAGTGTGACCACTGGATCAGTGAGTCATTGTGTTTTTTAAAGTAATTACTTGTTTCTTTTGTCTAAGCATTTGCTATTTACTCTTTGCATCCATCTATAGTATACTATTATTTTTGGTAATATGGTAAACTTCCTCATTAAGAAAACTTTAAATATTCTGCCTACTCCCTCCACCTCCAAACTGGGCAGTTTGAAATCAAACAGGTAAATATGTTTCCAACTTAAAGATTCTCTTTTTTAAAAAGATTTTATTTAAGAGAGAGAGAGTGGGTGTGGGCATGCTAGAGCACCTTGGGGAGGCAGGGAGGAGGAGAGGAAGAAGCAGACTCCCCTGAGCAGGGAGCTCTACGCGGACAACCAGGTTCAACCCTAGGTCCCGGGGGATTAAGACCTGAGCCGAAGGCAGACGCTTAACCTACTAAGCCACCCAGGTGCCCCAAAACCTAAAGATTCTAATGTAAATCCTAAAAGCTGAAGCTCAGCTCTTTACATACATGCTGCAAAAGCCTTTTAGACTTTCATGGCAAATAAACCTGTTTCTAAAATGCATCTTGATATTATTTCAAGTGAGGGCTTAAGACCAAGTGAAGTATTTATTCATTTTGGGTTTGGTTTGATTTTATTCCAATTCACTAGAGTTAGAAAAAAGGAAAAATATACTTGATTCTATTTCATGGCTCATAAGTAAAATAATATTTAAGTTCAGGCTGTTGAAAATTAGCAGGGTTCATTCTGGTTTTGGTTTGGTTTAAGGTAAAACTTGTTTTTTAAGAGACTATAAAAAATTGAGTCAATTAAAATTAGTTCAAAAGGAATATGTATATTTTGAATTAGAACTTTTAACTATCTCATAGATACTTGTGTCAGAACCTTCTGTGAAGTATTTGAAATTTTCAGTTTTGCTGAAAATAGAAAAGTTGATTTTAGGACCCCAGCTCCTGTGTATTGTTTTTATGGCATGGTCTTAAAGCAAAGTAATGTAGTAGGGTATAGGTTTTAAACAGTTCTGAATCCTGTGGGTGCAACTTGTTGAAGGGAGTTACCTTGGGTAAATTATCAAAACTTTTTGGACACCTTAGTTTCTTCCATTTGTTAAATGATCATCATGAGTATGTCACAAGGTTATTGTAGGGATTAAATGGTATTATGGTGGTTGAAACTGCATTAAGAATTAGGGGGGTAGATGGGGTACCTGAATGGCACAGTCACTTATGCCTCTGACTCTTGGTTCAGCTCAGGTCATGATCTCCAGTTCGTGAGATCTGTCCCTGTCCATCTCTGCACTCAATGTGGAGTATGCTTGAAATTCTCTCTCCCTCTCCCTGCTCCTCCCGCTTGTGCTCTCTCTCTCTGTCTTTCTCTTGCAAATAAATAACTATTTTAAAAGAAAGAATTACTGGGGATGGTTATTAAAAATGCAGTTTTCTGAGCGCCACTGCACACCTGCTGAGTCTCTCTGGCAGTGAAATTCTTCATTTTCAGTAAACTTTCCCAGGTGATTCTTGTCTGCTGTGTGTGGTTCTTACAAACTGTAAAACAGTACTCAGAGAATGTACTTACATGTAGGGGTGTCCGGGTGGTTCAGTCAGTTGAGCATCTGACTCTTGATTTTGGCTTGGGTCATGATCTCAGGGTGGTGGTATCAAGCCCAGGGTTGGGCTCCGTGCCGAGTCGGGAGTCTGCCTGAGATTCTCTCTCTCCTTCCCCCTCTGCCCCTCCCCCTACTCACACATGTGCGCCCACCCTCCCAAATAAATAAATAAATCTTAAAAAAAATATGTTCTTACTTATAAATTGATGTACATTGAACTTCAGACCTCAGAGGTGTTCCCTATCCCTGAAGGTGAACTTCAGATCTCAGAGTTCTTATCCATTGCTGCATATTGATGCTTCAAAGAAACCAAAATTATTTGGAAAATTGTTATGAAACATACTAATTCTCCTACCTTTAAGTGTGGCAAATTAGGTCATTTGTTTTGGCTGCATGTTGTCACTATATTTCCAGTAAGCACTCCATTCTATTTTACTACTGGTAAAGCCATTCTATATACCTTATCCCTGGGGATTTGTAACTGATCAATGGCAAGCATAAGAAAAAGTAAACACACTGCTTAATGTTTAGCATGAAATAGTTCCCAAATCCTAACAATTGTGCTTGAGTAATTCTACATAAATTCAACAGTAAACCATTGCCGAGCACCTGCATTGTGCTGAACCCTGTGCTAATAAGCACTAGGGAAATGTAAATGATTCAGATAATGTTTGGCTTTCCTAAGAGCTCCTTAGTCAAGTGAGGGGCTCAGACTCTTAATAATTATAGAACGTTGTGATAAGCACTGTAGTAGGGCATGTGCCAAGTGTTGAAAGAGCATAACAGGGCAAAAGAATGTTTTTTTTTTCCTATTTCCGTGGCCAATAATCAAAGTTCAGAGAAACTATAATTTATTGAGCTTCTCTGTGGGACACGCACTTAAAAAAATGCTCAACTTTTGTTATTTAATCATTACAACATGCCCTATGAAGTAGCAGCTATCTCCATTTTATAGATATTAAGTAGTAGAATATGTGATTCAAACTTTGATAAGACTTCAGAGCCCATATGATATCATTATGCCTCTAGCACAAAAACTTGACTTTTCCCTGCCTCTCCTTTTGTTTACTTTTCCACCCCCAAAGGAAATTTATTAATTCTTTGTTTTATTTTTCCCAGTCCTTTACATAGAATCATGTAGAGATGAATGGTGTCTAAGGGGAAAGTCTCTGCCGGAAAGATTTTTATCATATCAAGGTTTCATAGAAATTGCCTTAAACTATTTATCCTGCTGTTGATCATTGGGGTTGATTTGGCTGATTGAGCTGCTTGATTGGCATTCCTTTCTTTCATCCAAGTCTTGCTCCATGGTTGTGAGCAGATGCACTCTGGGTAGAACTTCCGGGTCATAGAGTCGAGTCCCTATTGTTTTTTTTTAATTTGTCCAACTCTCATTCTGTGGACCTCAGTTCCTTTTTATATGTTATGATTTTGCTTATTTTTATGTTGTTTTCATGTTTTTAAACTGTCTTGTTTATTTTGGGGAGAACATCTTGCCTTACTAGATGTTCCTTAGCCAGTTACTTTAGAGTATTTGAACTTTGATATCAAAAGAAAATTTGACAGTAGTCAGTGTTTCCCCTTCAGACAGTCTTAATCATGCTTCAAAATGAGGTTCTTTTTGATTCTTTTGAGTAATTTATATATTTCTTAATAGAGTATTTGCCGTGGTGTTGTTAAATATAAGTTAAATTAGCTCTTTAAGATAGAGAAACAATAGGCAGTGCGTTTACCCTACTAATGCTGTTGTTTAGATAAAAAACAGCAACAAAAAACTTCTTAGCAATACTTCATATCTTCCTTACAGTCACAGTGGTGTGCTAGTTTCTCTGTGCTTTTGTTGCAAACTTTTTACTTTCTGTTATTTCTAAATGGAGTGGTTATTCTTGAGTTAAAGGAGGATTTTTAGACAGTCATTATTGACTTTGTTCAGTTTGTGTCAGTAGTCTGGCTTATTAACAACTCTACGAGCCTCAGAGTTAAAAAGTGTTGTAGTTGTTGCTTAGTGTAACATTTGTTCCTCTCAAGGTGAATTGGTTTGAGGAGTGACTTCAGAAGACTTAAAAGATGTAACCACAAGGTGTTGCTTACAAGGTACAAACCTGTGTTTGAGAGATTGGGTACTAGCTCACACATACTATTTTAGGATATGCCTAAGGCTTTTAAAAAATTATATTCTGTATTTAGCACCTTCAATAGAAAATGGTTATTCTGTTGCATATCATCTTTCTATTGCTTTATAAGGAGTCTATTTTTTATATATTTAAGATTTAATTCTATTTTCTAATTATAATAGGAAATTTATATTCCCTGAGTGAATTTTAATTGTAATGGAGGATCCCAGGAGTCCTCCGGTAGGAGGCAGGGCCTCCTGGAGCTGAGCTGTTTCCACTGTTCTGTTGTACCTGCAAGACAGTGGCGTTTTTTAGGAGACAGTTTTGTTGTAATTGGTATAAGACTCACTATATCATGTGTTCTGGGAAATTTAGTATTGGGCAGAGTGGTAATTTTTTTTTTTTTTTTAATGAGGCAGATTTGTTATTTCCAGCTTTTCATGAGGATTTTGGCCTGTTGGGAGCAGTGCTTATAATGCTCTCTTGCTAAGATCCAAAATTACAGTTTCTAGTAGCAGATGTTAAATTGTTTGAACATCACAGAATCGATTATTTTACATTTTTGTTTTCCCTATGCTTTTGCTTTGGGATAAGTTTCAAAATCTAAGGTTACCAAAGTATTTTTGGAAATAGCTCTTTAGTTATTAATAAGTGAATGATTGAGGCCTGAAAACTATAACAGATTATCATTTATTCTCTTATTTCTTACTGCTTTGGGGCTGATTTTTTTACATTATATTTTCAGAAACATATGCTTCTTGGGGGGGGGCAATAGTATGTGAAGTGTTTCAGCTGTATTAGGAATATTGTAAAATATAGCAGAGGCAGTATGAGGCAAACGAGTTCTTGCTACTTAAAACTATGATAGTGAGTAAGTTAAACTCTTAGTTTTAATTTCTGTATTTGCGTAGTAATGTAATAATGTCTTCTGCATTTATTATGAGAGTAGATGAAACAGTGAATTGAATGGTTCTTTATACAGCGAAATTTTATACAGCTGTTTTATTGCTAAATCGGCAAATTACAATGCCAATTGGTGACATGCTTTTCCTTGGCACACTAGCTGCTGACTATCCCATGTGCTAATATTCATGCCAAGTCATCCCCAGTGTTATCTTGCCATTCTTTACAGCTCTGCTATTTCAGATCTGTGATGAAGCAGTCTGAAGAGCTTGATAATTTCTGAATAAAAATTCCAGAATGCTTGAGGTAGAAAGCCTGAGAACCATTGTTCTTAGTATACTTAGGGATTTCATATTAGTAGGGAATATAGCCTGTAAGAGTTCTTAGCAGTTTCTGAACTGCTCAAAAGAGAATGGAATAAATCTTTAATTTCTGCTAAGTCAGTAAGTATACTTTTTTTACTAAATGTACATGAGGGTGAAAGGATTGGTCCTTGTCCACATCCATTCGCAATTTAAAATTAAGAGGCCTTAAGAGTGTCTTCTAGTGATAGCGTCTGTAGAATCTGTTTATCTTATTACCCCGCTTTAATATTTTTGCAGAATTTTTTCATTTATGCATTATAATTTATGTGTGAGAAAAAGCATAATTAGATGTTAGATGTTGCCTGGGCTTAGTAGTTGAGGTTGAAGAGATTTTAAGTCTCAGGGTTTTTTCTGATGGATACCTTTCATAGCTGGTTCTTGAAGTCCTGTTTCTGAAATGCTATGGTTTCTTTAGAAATGCAACCTGAGAAGACAAGTGGGGGAAAGTCATTACACATGCTTATGTTGTTTTAAGTTCTCTTATAGAGTCAAGTACAAAGCTGTGGCTACTGTTTTCTTTGTTGAAATATGGTTATACAGTAGAAAAGCATAATTTTTGTTTATACCTCAGCTTTTGTTTCTATTAAAATTGTGGAATACAACAGCCATTCTTAAAATCTGTTTATTTATTTTAATTAAAAAATAATGATGCTCTGTTTTGTGAATTAGACCGATGAGATTTTATAAGCAACTTGTCCAGGGGAATTATTAATAATTCTTGAAATATGTACTTTTTGGTGATATGGTTTTGACTTGGATGATCTAGGGAAGAGTCAGACTGTTGAAATCAATTCTGTTTTTTATTTTCTTTGGGCACTTGGATGATAAGAAAATGTATTCAATACCTTGGATTTTATTCTTTCTGAATCCAACCTTCCTAGATCTCTTCATTTAGAGTTTTAGTTCAGAAAACTGATTCTGTCTTTAGAGGAATGTTACAATACAAGTAGAGATAGGTTTATTTTATAAATGAAGAAGAAAATAACTTATAGTAAGGTTTATAGTCAACCTGAAAGGTTGTAGTTAACATTAACATGTTCAGAAATGAAAGTAATATGGAATATTTGGGGAGTTGAGCATGATGATTTAGAACTGAGATTCGATTAAACTAGGTTTTGCAAATATATTTGAGATTTATCTTACTAGGAAGTGAAATGTGAAGGGATCATTTGAAAACATCGAGAACTGCTATATATGTGTGGGCTTCTGCTGGGATTTGCATGCATTTCAAGTACATATAATAGTGTTATGAAAAAAATGGTGTTGATAAGATTAGAATTATCTTTCTACAAGTGGTGTTGGATTTGTGCTGTCATACCTGTTGGGTGTTATACCTTGGAACCAAAAACATACATATTTAAGGTAGTTAACCATGCTATAATATATAATATAGACTGCTGGTAATTCACCTAGCTCTTAAGTAGGAATCCTTCATTGCTTTTGTGTCTGTCATGAAGTCTGCCTTATAAGCAGTAGAATTAATCAGTCACAGGTATTGCTTATTGGTTTTTGTCTATATTAGTACCTCTGTGAACGAAAATAGCTATACACATTGGGTAAATATGTCAGTAACATTTGGACATTCATTTATCTGGTAATTTTATATTGGGGAAAAACTCAAACCATTGGAAAATGAGATTATTATATTTTTCATTCTTTTATATGTGAGTTACAAATGAATACTTCATAATCTAGGCTTGGTATCTAGAGCTAAAAACTACATTATTTTTTCTTATATTAGGTTAGTATGAATTCAGTTAGCATCATAAAAATGATAAAATTGAAGAGTCAAGAGGGAAAAAAAGGGAAAAATGCAGTTTAGTCAGTGAGCCTAAGGACTTATACTGAAAATTGGTTTTAGATTTCTCAGGGAAGAGAGAAGCACAAATCATCATTTCTACTGCACAATGATTGTACTCACTAGAACCTGTATGTATTCTGAAATCACTGAAAGAACAATTTAAAGTTCTTTAGAGTCAGGTTCTAGGTAGCGTAGTATGGTTTAGAATAGTTTAAGAATTTGGAGAACAAGGTGACTGTGAACCCTGCCTAGTCAAGTAGGTTCTTGAGCTTGAATTGAGGAATCTTTGGATTGTTACTGGGAGGGGAGGGAAGGTACAGAAGGTAAGGCAAGAGCCATTGAGTGGACAGAGACCAGAGAATGTCAGTGAGCTACTTATGAATGAGGTTCAGTTCAGAATGGATTTGGTTTTTCTTTTGTGTTTTACAACTCTTACCCCCAGTTCACACTCCATATTCCTTTTCCCCGTCTGACCTTTCTCTGAGAGGTATTCTGTTTTCTTAAAAAGAAATAATATG
The DNA here is from genome assembly GCF_017311325.1 of Ursus maritimus. Taxonomy (NCBI): domain Eukaryota; kingdom Metazoa; phylum Chordata; class Mammalia; order Carnivora; family Ursidae; genus Ursus; species Ursus maritimus. Next base: position 62,832,019 of record NW_024426552.1, on the reverse strand, counting down.
GCAGAGAAGCAAAAACTCAAAGCCTTCGCTTCCTAAAGGCAGAGTGGTCTGAATAGAGTCAACATATTTAGATATTTTCAGTTGCACATACTGTATTTTCAAGTAAAATAAGGAAACCTAGGGCCTTTAGAGTTGAATGGATAAGGATTCAAACCCTGGTGGGTCCATCGTTCAACTTTTGACTTTGAGCAAATTTAACATTCTTTCCATTAATTTTGTATGGGAACAATACTATATACCTCATGGGGTTGTTGTTTTCATTAAGTGAAGTCATATAGATAAACTAAGCATGATGCCTGGTCTACACAATGACCGAATAAATGGTGGTTAAAAAAATTAATTATAATTGAAACAAATAGTTGAAGTAATTTTATATGATAAACTAAGATGAACATTTAAAAATAATTTGTAGTTAAGAATGTAGTTTACTTTGTGTATACTTCGGCAATTTTCTCTGTTTAATTCTTTACAGTTCTCATTTTTGTATTTCATCTTTCTTTTAGGAGACAAGGATGGCAGCAAGGTGACCACAGTGGTGGCAACTCCTGGGCAGGGTCCAGATAGGCCACAAGAAGTCAGCTATACAGACACTAAAGTGATTGGAAATGGGTCATTTGGTGTGGTATATCAAGCCAAACTTTGTGATTCAGGAGAACTGGTTGCCATCAAGAAAGTATTACAGGACAAGAGATTTAAGGTAAGACCTTTGGTATTTCATGTATTTTGTTTCTATCAATAGATGTAAATGAGTATTTTTTTCATGCATTTCTCTTTGCTTCAAATTTCATTTACTGTGCAAATTTATTATAGAGACTTTATTTTCTGTTTTGTATTTTGTAGAGATAACGTTTACTAAAGATTGTAATAGTTTTGAACCACTGCTGAGTGATATATGATTTTTAAATGTTATGAAAGTAGATTAAAATTTCTTAATTTATACTTTTAAAAAGTCATCTGATCTCATTGGTATAGGAGACCAGAGAAACACTACCTGTGGTGTTTGATCGTTTGAACAATTGCTATACTTCCTTATCTTAAAATTTCCTTTGAATCTGTGATGCAACACCATCATTTATTTTTTCGCAAATAACTCTGACTTTTCTTTGCTATTTTCTTATGTCTTCCATCCGTCTACCCCAAGAAACCAGCCATCCCCACAGTTTTCGTTTATTTTCACTTTTTATACTAGCTCTTTACGGGATCCTATGCATGAATGTTCAGAGAGTCAGGACACCTGGGCTCTAATGTAGGCTTTGCCATTAACAAGCCAAACAGCTCTGTTCCGTTTTCTACTTCTCCCACCTGTGCAACATTTTACTGAGAGTCTCCCCTGTGCTAGCAACTATGCCATACTTGAAGGGCTATAAACATAAATGAAATGATCACTCCTCTGAAACAGCACACAGTCTACTAGCTGTGTTCTCTAGAATGTCTCAAACATTCTAAAGAGGTTTTTTTGTTTGTTTGTTTTTGTTTTAGAAAAAATATTCTTACGCCTTTTGTCTTCAGTTCTCACTCTCTCCCCTAAGTACTAGTACCCTGTTGCCAAATGCCCATTGGATCTTGATTTGTTGTCTCAAATTGGCAAGGCTTCTTATCTAAATCTGACCTGACTTAAGATCCAATGGAAATCCTTTCCTTTTGGTTCCCATTCCTTTTTGCTTTTTCCTTCTAACAGTTTTGTCATTCACCTTGTCATTTAGGCTTTTCTATTCTCTCATACCTCATATCTAGTTGTTCCCATACTTCATTGATTTTTTTTCCCCTCACTGCCTTGATGATCTGTGACTTCTTTCCCTTTTTTATCACTACTATTCTAGTTAGTCCCTTGCCATCATTTGGCTTACCCACTAGTAAGACTCTGCTTATCTTCTGCATATCAGCACTAGAATAACCCCACAGTGCAGTTTGGTCATATTGTTTCCCCTACACACAATTCTTCTGTGGTTCCTCATAGTCTAGAAAATAAAGCCTGCTCAATTTAGTAGTGCGTTCAGGAACTTCCACAGTCTTGCCTTAACTCCAGATACTCAGCTTTCCAAACGGTCTTTAGTGAAATATATTGGTTTTTATGGCCTCTTTGCTTTTATTTAGCTTCCTTTATCACTCCCATTCTCTTGCTAATCTAAATCTTGTGCACAAGTAAAGACCCTTGTCAGATTGCTCCTTTATAAAATTTTTCACATGATTTCAGCCAGCCTGTAGGATCTTGTTCTAAATTCCTTGAACACTTATTGTCCATAAACTAGGAAATTCCAATTTTTTTTTTCATGACAAGGACTCCATTTTTATTATGTGTATCCCAGGTGCCTACACATTGAGTGTTTTTTTTGAATTAGTAGTTGATGATAGCAAATGCTTAGCAAATTTTTGTTATATGTTCAGGGATTTACTAAGATTTTTACATAAGTAGTTTTATTTGCACCTTATCATTAGTTCTGTGAGACTGGTACTGTTATTATTTGGATAAGAAAACCTACGCACAGAGATTATAAATTAACTTGCCCAGGGTCACACAGTTAGCAAGTGGAAAATTGGGCAAGTATTTGAATCCAGGCATTCTGACTCCAGAGCACTTTACTAAACATTTTATCATCACTGCATCAGAACAGTGGATTTTGTTTAGAAGGTATTTGGTTAGTTCTTCTTTTTCTTGCTCTTTTTAATTAAAAATTTTTCCTTTGGTGTGATTAGGTTATTCCTTTGAAATGCAGTTTGGTTCATTTGTTTCTGTGTGTATCCCTTCTTAGAATGTTACCCCTGTTCTTGACTTAATTAAAAAAAAATTATTTATATTTTCAGTCTGTGAAACACACTAACATGGTTCCAAACATCACAAATATACAAATGTTGTTTCCTCTCTGTTCCGTCTTGTTTCCATTCACTCCCTCTAGATAGCCAATCTCTTTATGATTTGCTTCATTTTTTTCTGAGTTTCTTTTGCACAAATGAGTAATTAAGTATAATTTTCTTGTCTTTTTAGCGTAAAAAGTAATATATTAGGGATACTCTTTTGTACTTTGTCTTTTCTCTTAACTATGATTCTTAGAAATCATTACATATCAGTTCAGAGATTTTTCTCATCCAGCTGCATAGTATTTCAGAGTTCATTCAACCGTTCTTCAATGTATGGATATTTAATTTCTTTTCAATATTTTGTAATCTGTAAGAGGGCTGCTATGAAAAACCTTTTCATATATATATTTTTAATTAGATGTGTGTCTTCAGGGTAAATTAAGAGAAGTAGACTGCTGAGTCAAAACATAAACACTTACATAGCTTTGTTTGATATTGCTAAATTCCCCTATATAAGGGTTGATCCAATCATCATTCTCTTCAGTAATATGAGTGTCTATTGCCCCCCAGTGTGGACAACATGCATTGCCTAACTTTTTCAATTTTTGTCAATCTGATAGGTGAGAAGTGGTAGCTCATTGTAGTTTTAATTTATAATCTTATTATTATGAATGTAGTTTAACATCTTTTCACCTGTTCAGGGTCCATTTTGTTTGTTTTTGTGAGTGTTTGTGAATTGTCCTTTTTTTCTTTTTTCTCTTTTTGCCCATTTTTTAAATGGGCTTTTGGCCTTTTCCTCTCAACTCTGAACAGTTTTTTATTTTGGATTTAGCCTTTATCTGTGATATATGTAGTATTTTTACTTCATGTATTCTATTTTTCTACTATATGAAAGTTTCCCACTACCCCATGCAGTCATATTTATTGTTCTTTTCTTTTATCATATCTGGATTTTAAGTTATAAGTAGAAAGTGTTTCCTTATGGAAAGCCTTTTCCCCAGGTTAAAGAGAAATTCATCCACATTTTTTTCTGGTAGTTAACAAGATTTCACTTTTTACATTTAAACTCCCTGATCCATTTAAAGTTTATTCCTGTTCATGGAGTTTATTCTTATGTATGGTATGAGTTTTTGATCTAATTTTATCCTAACTCATTAACCAGTTAGTTGCTCATTATAGTTATTAAAAGGTCTGTCTTTGCTCCAGTGACTTGTGGTGGTATTGTTATTATATGCTAAATTTCCACATGTACTTGGTCTATTTCTGGACTTTCTGTTCCACTAGGTCATTTGCATATTCCTATGTCATTATACCACCCTGTTTTAATTATAGAGCTTTATCGTATGTTTTAATGTCTCTTAGAGCTAGTGTACCCTTGTAGCCTTCCTTTTTTGTGTTTTCTAGCTATTCTTGAATGTTTGTTTTTCCATATGAACTTTGGCATCACTTTCACTAATTCCATAAAATAGCTTTTTGATATTTTTAATTGAAATATCATTAATTTATAAATTAATTTAGGGAGAACTATTTGTGATGTTGAATTATCCAGGAATAAGAGATATCTTTCTGTTTGTTCAAGTTTACTTTTGTGTCTTTCAGAAGTATTATTATATAGGCTTTTGACATTTCTAGTTAAGTTTATTCCTAAATATTTATTGCTTTTGTTGTGATTGTATGGTTTTGTTTTTGTTTTTATTTTTTTTCTTCTACACGCTAAAAAGTGGTAAGTTCAGTTCTTTGCACTGTATCACTTTCCTTTGTGAAACTTAAGTATTCTTTGTTCTCCTTGCTGAATGTTAACTATTTCCAAAAAAAAATAAAATTTGATATATTGGCCAATTCATTTTTCTTATTATCATAAAATAGTAGGAATTTTTATGACAACTTAAAATTCTGTAGTTTCACTTTTGTGATTTACATAGCTGCTGCCTAGGATCACATTAAATAATTATGTATTTCCAAAAAAGGTTGAATTAGGTTCTTCTCCTTCCCCAAAGAAATCATCCTGCTGAACCTGCTAATATCAATGAGAGACAGTTTGTTTTGGTGAAAAAATGAGAGAGAAAATGGTCAGAGACAAAAAGAAAACCAAGAGTAATTATCCTTGCATACTAGTCACATAAACTATATCTAAGACACTGAGCTTTTCTATTAGGAATTTTTGGTATAATAAGCTTCATTTCAGTAGTGTTGTACGTATAATTTGGATGCTTTTTTTTCTTCTGTGAGCCATCATACCATGGCAAATTACTTAAACAGAAATTAAATTACTTCACTTGACTGGTTTGGAAGTGCTTGTGATAGAAAATGCTTTTGTGGTTTTGTAGGGGTAAAGTCCAGCTAGGTACCTTATGTAGGAGACCTTGATGTTAGAGCAGGGAGAAGATTAATCAGATTAGTCCCCAAAACTATTGACAGTTGTTGAGACTGGCTTTTCCAATCTGAAAATCGGTAAGTTGCATTTTTAATTAATTAGTGATCTTAGCCTCATTAACTATTAATTTCAGTTCTCTTTTGAACTGAGTCATAGGTTTCAGGTCTCCTGCTTGGTTTCACTTGTTCTGTGGTTAGGATATGGGGGTGGAGATGTGAAGTGTAACTGTCACCTATTGTGAATAGAGAGTGAATAGGGCCCTACTTTTAATATATACCATTTTCGAGAACGAGGAGAGAGAATGCCTGGTTTTGATCCTTGGGGTTATTATTATTCTCTGCATGGATATTGTGGAGACAGCATAGAAGAAAGAAGACCTTAGTTGTTCACTATTAGTAGTTTTGTAAGCTAGAGCATATTCATTAACTTTATGAGCCTCAGTTTTAGCATCTGTAAAATGAGGATGCTACTACTACAGCAATGCCCCAGCCACTGTTTGGCACAGAAAAGAACTCAATAAATATTGTGTTCCCTTTTTTTCTCCAATGTTGTGTGAATCAAATGAAACAACGTATTATGAGAACATTTTCTGAATTTTGAAACTCCTCGTAACTAAATTCTGGTTTTGCTTTTAGGCATCTGAATTACTACAAATGGCTATTCACTTTGGATTTTTACCTGTTTTACTTAGTCTTAAATTTGGTAATCTTTTTTTTTTTTTTTTTTTATGTTTCTTTCTTTTTTAAAGAGGGATGGGGGAGTGGCAGAGGGAGAGGGAGGATCCTAAGCAGGCTTCATGCACAGCTCAGAGCCTGACGTGGGGCTCGATCTCACAACCCTGAGATCATGACCTGAGCCGAAATCAAGAGTCAGACACTTAACTGGCTGAGCCCCCCCCAGGTGTCCCTAAATTTGATAATCTTATTTTGAGGCACCTAATTGTTTATATTTATATAACTATTTTAAGTCATTTGTGGAAAATCTGTTTCCTGATAAAACTGGCAAACAACTTGAAAAGAAATAGTAATCTTTATTTATGCCATATGGAGTTATGTTCTTTGGGTCATAGAAACTTGTTATCAAGAGAAGCTAAAAACCAAGTCTTAGCCTCTGTGGAGGAGAGAGGGAAGGACAGTAGGTAGGAAAGATTTTATACTGCTATGCAACTCTAAGAAGGTTAAAGCAAAACCAATGAGGAAGTCTCAACCTGAGGTTGAATCATCAGAAGAGTACAGTGTCTCCTGGGAAAAGGTCTCCATTAAATATGTCTGCCATGCTTAGTCATTTTCTGGAACAGTTCATGGGAAGCTTGGCATGGCTTGGACAGAGGAATGGCTTGGAGAGCTCAGCAGCTGGGGTTGTGGGTTAATGATGCTCCTTGCAGTGGGAGATCTGAGAGGCACATTTTCATAATTACTAAACCAAGCCTTATAGGGATAGAGACCCTTTTATGCTACTTTCCCTAGTGTGTAGGTACTGACTAGTAAAATATTTTTTTAATTGAATTGAATTTTTAGAGCTTGTACAAAGGTTGCTGGGGAAGAGTTCTGTTGATTTTTCTTTTAAAATTATATATATTTTTATTGTATCTATTATTCCAGAGACACAAAAAATGGAGGTGTGATATTTGTGGTCTTAAATGTCCTTTTTCTGGCTTTCAGTGGCTTGAGTGAATGAGAAATAAAGCTTAATATAAGGCAGCCAGAGTAATTAGGCAAAAAAAAAAAAAAAAAAAAAAAAAAAAAGGAAAGAAAGAAAAAAGGAAAGGCATCCAAGTTGGAAAGGAAGAAGTACAACTGTCACTATTTGCAGATGACATGATATTATATATATAGAAACCCTAAAGACTCAATCAAAAAAACTTTTAGAACAAATGAATTCAGTGAACTTGCAGGATACACAAATCAGTACACAAAAATCTCTTGCATGTCTATACACTACTAATGAGCTATGAGAAAGAGAAATAAAGAAAGCAGTCTCATTTACAGTTGCATTAAATCCTAGGAATAAATTTAACCACAAGGTGAAAGACTCAATATTGAAAATTATAAGATAATTATGAAAGAAATTAAAGAAGACACAAATAAATGGAATGATAATCTGTGCTCATGAATTGGAAGAAATCAATTTTGTTAAAATGTACATATCACCTGAGGTAATCTACAAATTTCATGCAATCCCTATAAAAATTTCAGTGGTATTTAAAAAAAAAAGATTGATTTGAGAGTGAGCACGAGCAGGGGAAGGGGCAGACAGAGAGGGAGAGAAAGGGAGAAAATCCCAAGCAGACTCTGTGCTGAGCACAAAGCCTGATGCGGGGCTTGATCTCATGACTCCCGAGATCACAGCCTGAGCCAAAACAAAGAGTCGGATGCTTAACTGACTGAGCCATCCAGATGCCCCTGCTATTTTTCAAAGAAATAGAGCAAATAATCCTCAAATTTGTATGGAACCATGAAAAACCCTGAATAGCCAAAGCAATCTTGAGAAAGAAGAACAAAGCTGAAGACATCCTACTCCCTGGTTTCAAATTCTACTACAGAGCTGTAGTAATCAAAACAGTATGGTATTGGCATAAAAAAAAAAGATACATAGATCAATGGAACAGAATAGAGAGAGCCCAGAAATTATGCATATGTGGTTAATTAATCTATGACAGAGGAGCTGAGAATATACAATGGGAGAAAAAAAGGATAGTCTCTTCAATAAATGGTGTTGAGGAAACTGGAGAGCTGCATGCAAAAGAATGGAACGGGATCACTGTCTTACACCAAACACAAAAATTAACTTAAAAAGAATTAAAGACCTTAACATAAGGCCTGAAACCATAAAACTTCTAGAAGAAAACATAGTAAACTCCTTGACATAGGTCTTGGCAATAGGTTTTTGAGTCTGACACCAAAAGTAAAAGTGAACTAAAGCAAAAATAAATAAGTAGGACTACATCATACTTAAAAAGCTTTTGCAGAGCAAAGGAAAGGATCAACAAAATGAAAAGGCAACCTACTGAATGGGAGAAATGCACTGAATAATATCCCATTGTATCCATGTACTGCAGTTTGTTCATTCATTCACCTATTGAAGGACATCTTGGTTTTGGCAGTTATGAATAAAGCTGCTGTAAATATTCATTTGCAGGTTTTTGTGTGGATATGTTTTCAGTTCATTTGGATAAATACCACGTAGCACAATTGCTGGATTGTATGATAAGAGTTTGTTTAGTTTTGCAATAAATTGCCAAGCTATCCTCCAAAGTGACTGTACAGAATGATTTTATATTTCCAGCCAGCAGTGAAAGAGATTTTCTATTGCTCCACATCCTCATCGGCCTTTGGTGTTGCCTGTGTTTTAAATTTTAGCCATCCTAATAGGAAAGCAGTAGTATCTCATTTTAATTTGCAGTTCTCTGATGATATATGATGTTGAACATCTTCTCATATACTTGTTATCTGTGTAACTTCTTTGATGAGGTGTCTAGTCAAGTCTTTGCTCATTTTTAATGGTTGCTTGTTTTCTTACTGTTGAGTTTTAAGAGTTCTTCATATATTTTAGATAACAGTGCTTTCTCAGATATGTGTTTTGCAGACATTTCTTTCAGTCTTTGACTTGTCTTTTCATTAGTAGAAGTTTAAATTTTAATCAGAAGTCCAATTTGTCAATTTTTTCTTTCATAGATTATGCTTTTGGTGTTGTATCTAAAAAGTCACTGCCAAACCCAAGGAGACCTAAATTGTCTTCTATGTTGTCTTCTGTGTTTTGTAGTTTTGCCTTTCTATGATCTATTTTAAATTAATATTTGTGATAAGTATAAAATCTGTGATTACATTCATTTCTTTGCATGTGGCTGTCTAGTTATTCCAGCACTATGTTGAAAAGACCATCCTTTCTTCATTGAAATGCCTTTGATCCTTTGTCACAGTTCAGTTGACTATATTTGGTAGCTGTTTCTGGGCTCTATGCTTTGTTCTAGTGATCTATTTGTTTGTATATCACACTGTTTTTTGTTTTTGTTTTTGTTTTTGTTTTTTTTTTACTGTAGCTTTATGTTAAGTCTTGAGTCAGTTAGAGATAGTTTCTTGATTGTTCTTCAATATTGTGTTCTCTGTTGGATGTCCACAAAGTAACTTGCTGGGATTTTGATTGGGATTGTATTGAATCTATAGATCATGTTAGGAAGAACTGACATCTTGACAATATTAAGTTCTCCTATTCATGCACATGAATATATTTGTTTATTTAGATCTTTGGTTTCTTTCCTCAGAGTTTTACGGGTTTCTTCATGTAGATCTTATACATATTTTGTTGGATTTGTATAAGTATTTCTTTTTGGAGAAGTGCTGAAGTAAATTGTATTGTGTTTTTAATTCTAAATTCCAATTGTTCATTGCTGGTGTATAAGAAAGCTTTTGACTTTTGTACCTTAAACTTGTACCTGAAATCTTGTTGTGATCACTTATTAGTTCCAGCAGGTTTTGTTGTCGATTCCTTGAGATATTTTTACATAGACAATCAGGTCATTTGTAAACAAAGATAGTTTTATTTCTTCTTTTCCAATTTATATACCCTTTATTTTCTTTTTCTGTCTTACCGTATTCTGTACAATCTTGAATGGGAGTGGTAAGAAGCCTTTTTTTGTCTTGTTCCTATTCGTAGTCAGAAAACACCTAGTTTCTTCCCATTAAGTATGTTAGCTGTAGAATTTTGTAGATGTTCTTTATCAAGTTGAGGGTGTATCCTGCTGTTGTTGGGTAAAGTTTTCTGTAAATATTTATTAAATCCAATTGATAATAGTGTCATTCAGTTCAGCTGTGTCCTTACTGATTTTCTGCTTGCTGGATCTATCAATAGCTGATAAAGGGGTGTTTAAGTCTCTAAGTATAATAATGGATTTGTCTGCTTCTCCTTATGATTCTTTTTATTTTTGCCTCAAATATCTTGATACTCTTTTGTTAGGTGCATACACATTAAGAATTGTCTTCTTTGAGAATTGATGTCTTCTTCATCATGTAATGGCCCTCTTTAACCCTGATAATGATTCTTGCTCTGCAGTCTGCTTTGCCTGAAATTAATATAACTACTCCAGCATTCTTTTGATTAGTCTTCGTATGGTTTATCATTCTCCATCCCTTTACTTTAAAAAATTTTTTTATAAAAAATATAACGTTAAACTTACCATCTTAACATTTTTTCTAGGTTTGTTGGTTTTTGGTGAACTCTTTCTCCCCCAGCTTCATTGAGGTCTAGTAGACAAACAAATTGCATATATTTAAAGGGTACAGTGTGATGATCTATGTATACATTGTGAAATGATTGCCCCAGTCAGGTTAATTAACGTATTCATCACCTCACATAGTTTTTTTGCACATGCATCTGTGGTGAAATTACCGAAGATCTACTCTCTAAGCAAATATCAAGTATATAATATAGTGTTATTAACTATAGTTACCATGTTGTATATGACATCCCCAGAATGTTGTCTTCTTTTTACTGAAGACTTTCCATTTTCTCCACTCCCCCAGCCCCTTGTAATCACCATTCTACCCTCTGTTTCTAGGAGTTTGACTCTTTCTTTCTTTCTCTTTCTCTTTCTTTTCTTTTTCTTTTCCTTTTTCTTTTCCTTCTCCTTCTCCTTCTCCTTCTCCTTCTCCTTTTCCTTTTCCTTTTCCTTTTCCTTTTCCTCTTCCTTTTCCTTTTCCTTTCCAAGATTCCACATGTAAGTGAGTTTGTGCTTTTATTCCCATTGGCAATCTGAAGTTTTTAAGTTCGATGTGGTCTCATTTGTCTGTTTTGCTTTTAGTTGCTTGTGCTTTTTGGTGTCCACAAAAGAAGGAAATCCTGTCACTTGTCACAACAAGGTTGAGCCTTAAGGACATAGTGTGCTAAGTGAAATAAGTCAGTCACCAAAGGTTAAGTACATTGCCAACTCCAGTGTACTGAAGCTCTTCCCCTGTGTTTGCTTATAGGATTTTTATACTTTTAGGTTTCATGTTTAGGTCTTTAACTCATTTTGAGTTAATTTTTGTGTGTGGTGGAGGTAAGGGTTCATCTTCATTCTTTTGCTTCTTGGTCCAGTTTTTCCAACACCCATATGCTTAAGAGACTGTCTTTCCCCCATTTTATAGTCTTGGCACCATTGCTGAAAATTATTTGGCCATACATGAGGGTTTATTTCTGGTTTCTTCTGTTCCAGTGGTCTATATATTTGTTTTTATGCTAGTTCCATACTGTCTTGATTACAATTGGCTTGTAGTTTGTTTTTAAATCAAGAAGTATTAGATTTTCAACTTTGTTCTTCTTTCTCAAGATTGTTTTGGCTATTTGGGGTCCCTTGAGATTCTGTATAAATTTTAGGATTTTGTTTTTCTATAACTGCAAAAAAAATGCCATTGGAATTTTGATAGGGATTACATTGAATCTCTGTATGGCTTTGGGTAGTATGGACATTTTAATGTTATTAAGTCTTCTGAGCTACAAGCATGGGATGCCTTTCCATTTATTTCTATGTTCTTTGATTTCTTTTGGCAGTGTTTTATAGTTTTCGATGTACAATCTTCTGCCTCCTTGGTTAGTTTTTCCTTAAGCACTGTATCCTTTTTGGCACTATAGTAAGTGATTACTTTCTTTTTTGACTGGTCATTGTTAGTGTATCGAAGTACAACCAGTTTTTGTCCATTTTGTATCTGAAACTTTGCTGAAATTGTGTCTTCATTGTAACAGGCTTTAAAAAAAAGTCTTTAGGGTTTTCTACATATAAGATCATCTCCTCTGTGAACAGAGATAATTTTGCATCTTTTCCAGTTTGGATGCCTTTTGTTATTTATTTTTCTCGTCTAATTGCTCTGGCTATTATTTCAAGTACTATGTTGAATAGTAGTGGCAAAAATGAGCATCCTTGCCTTGTTCCTCATTTTAAAGGAAAGCTTTCAATTTCATGTTTTTCACCAATGAATATGATGTGAAGGTGGGTTTTTCATCATATACAGCTTATTATATTGAGGCAATTTCCTTCTATTACTAGTTTGTTGAGCATTCTTATCATGAAAGAGTGTTGAGTTTTGTTAAATGCTTTTTCTGCATCAGTTGAGATGACCGTTTGGTTTTTGTCCTTTATGTTGGTAATGTGGTGTGTTTACATTCATTGATATTTGTATGTAGAACCATCCTTGCATTTCAGTTATAAACCTTTCCATTGCAAGTATAAAGTTTGGTTGTATAATCATTTGGTGTATAATCATTTCAGCGTGCTGTTGTTTGGTTTGCTGGTATTTTGTTGATGATTTTTGTATCAATATTCATCAGGAATATTGGTCTGTAGTTTTCTCATTGTGTCCATCCTTTTATTTTTAAAGTATATGTCTTTTATATAAATGGGTTCCTTGTAGATTATATATAGTTGGGTCTTTTTAAAATTCATTTCTGAATTTTTATTTTTAAAAATTGAGATATAATAGACATATGACGTCATGTAAGTTCTCTGTCTTTCCTGTTGGTGTATTTAAGTCATTGATGTTCAAAGAGATTTTTGATATAGTTGGAGCATATTTTTGCCATATTTGTTACTGTTTCTATTTGTTGTCCTTGTTTCTTGTTTTTTCTTCCTCTCTTTTTCTGCTTCATCTATTTTTGAGCATTTTATATGATTCTATTTTTTCTCCTCTCTCACAGTATCTATTATACCTTTTTAAACCTTTTTCAGTGGTTGTAGTTGAGTCTACAGTGTACATTTACAATTTTTTGAAGTGCACTTTCAAGTAACACTATACTCTCTCACAGATAGTGCACTTACCTTACGACAGAGTATTCCTAGTTTCTGCTTCCCATTCCATATAACACTGCTGTCATTATTTTCACTAATCCATAAACTATAAACACCGAATACATTATCTCTGTTATTATTTTGACCTGTTGCTGCTAGATCAGTTAATTCTCTAATGCTCTTGCTTTCTTTACATAGATAATAGATTTCTTACCTATGTCATTTTCCTTCTTTCTGATGAACTTTTTATTTTAACATTTCTTGGATGCATGTCTGCTGTTGACAAATTCTGTCAATTTTTGTTTTCTGAGAAAGTCTCAATTTCTCCCTCACATTTGAAGAATAATTTTACTGGGTGCAGAATTCTAGATTGGTTGTTTTTTTTCTTCCAACATTTTAAACATTTTACTTCACCCTGTTCTTGTTTGCATGACCTTTGAAGAGAACTTCAATGTTACTCTTACCTTTGCCTGTCTATGCGTAAGTTTTTTTTCCCCCTCCTTTGGCTTCTTTCAAAATTTTTTCTTTGTCTTTGATCTTTTGCATTTTGAATATGATGTGCCTAGATATAGATTTTTTTGGTATTAATCCTCTTTTATGTTTTTGAGCTTCCTGCATGTGTGGTTTGGTGTCTGATATTAATTTTGGGAAATTCTCATTTGTTGCTCCAGTACTTTTTCTGTTCCTTTTTCTCTTCTTCTTGTGGCATTCCCCTTATGCGTGTGTTACAACTTTGTAATTGCCTCAATAGTTCTTGGATATTCTCTTTTTCATTTTTTTTCTCATTGCATTTCAGTGTTGGAAATTTCTATTGACATTTCTTTAGGCTTTACTGATTGTCCCCTTGGCCATGTCCAGTGTATTGATCAGCCCATCAGAGGCATTGCTAATTTCTCTTACACTGGCTTTGATTTCTAGCATTTATTTTTAAATCTTTTTAAAGTTTCCATCTCTCTCAGCTTACATTACCCATCTGTTTTTGTGTGTTATCCAGTTTTTCCATTAGAGCCCTTAGTGTATTAATCAGTTGGCTTAAATTCCTAGTCTGATAATTTCAACATCCTCAATATGTTTCAGTGATTCTGATGCCTTGCTATGTGTATTCACACTTCGATTTTTGTCTTTTAGTATTCTTTGTAATTTTGTGTTAAAAGCTGGATATGATATATTCAGTAAACATTACTTAGGTAACACACTTTTATTTTGAGTTTTTGTTTATCTGGCAGGAGTTAAACTGTGTTTATTGTTTGTTGTAGCTGTATGTGTCCGAAGCTGCAATTTCCTCTGGTGTCTCTCTTATTTTTTCTCCTGTTGTTTTTGAATTTCCTGAGAGACTTCTTAAATAAATTCTGAGACGTGCATTTCTTTCCATTGTGTTTCCCCATTATTATAGAGGAATCCTATTGATCTGGTGGTAAGGTGTGACAGGAGAAAAAGTGTTCTGTAGTCTTAAAATCAGGTCTGAGTCTCTTAGTGATCTGTGCTGTGGGCTTGACCTTTATAAATGCTTTTCAGTTTTTTGCCCCTCTTCCTCCCTCATGGGTGAGATAAGAAAGCTAGAGGGGGCTGAAGTTTTATATCTTCTTTCTTGCACATGGAAAGCTAGATGAGGTTAGAATTGGGTATTTCCCTTTCCCCACTTTTAAGTTTAAAGAAGGCTAGAGTTGGGTATTTCTTTCCCCCCAGTTCAGTTAGCTTTGGTAGAATAGTTTTCCTTGAAGGCAGGTGTTAAGAACAGAGTACTCTGTGCCTGTTTTATAAATGGCTACTTTTCCTCTTATCTGCTTCCAGCAGGTTTTTCCTAGATCTTCACTGTGAGTATCTGGTAGAGCTCCTAGAGATAAAATTGAGAAAAGCATGGTGGGGCCCTCTCTAGAACTCTTAACTCCCAGACTTGTTCATAACGCTCCTTTATCAATTACAGTTTTAAGTTTTCCTCTACTGGTACTAGCTCTGTAGGCAGTTTCTGCTCCTGGGCTTCTGTTCCAGTAAGCTGTAATTCTGTGTATCTACCTGTCTGTCTCTAGTTTTTAGGGCAGTGGTTTGCCATGTGACCTCAGTTCTTTTGTGGATTTAAGAAGAGTTGTTGATTTTTCCGTTTGTTCAGCTCCTTTCTTGTTGTGAAGATGAGAGGAATGACTCCCAAGCTCCTTACATACTAGACTGGAGACCAGAAGTACTTCCTTTGATCATTTTATTTGTCTTTTTATTGTTGAGTAGAGTTCTTTATTCTGGATACAGATCCCTTATCAGATAAATGGCTTACAAATGTTTTCTCCAGTGGGTAGGGCAGTCGGTAGAAGCCTTGTTGGTCATAGCACGGATTTTGGCTTTAAATCTCTTCAAAAGGGGGAGCCACTGGAGGTTTTAAGCAGAGAATCCCATTATCTATCTTATATTTTTAAAGGTAAGATCACTCTGCCTGCTTTCTTGAATGTAGATGGAAGGTTAACAGAGGGAACCCGAAAGACCACATAGCTGAGCAGAGGTATGCTGAAAGACTTACACTAGAGGGGTGGCGAGAAATGATCATTTCTTGGAGATACACGCACACACACCACACGTATTTTTATATTCAGATAATTGTAAATACAGCTGCAATTGTAAGAAATAATACAGAGATCCCATGTATCCTTTGCCCAGTTTCCCTCAGTGGTAACATCTTGCAAAATTATTATAGTTTAGTGTCACAACCAGGATATTGGCATTAATACAATCCACCAGTCTTGTTGAGATTTCCCCAGTTATACTTGTACTCATTCGTGCATGTGTGTGTGTACTTTTATACAGTTTTATTACATATGTAGTTTTGTGTATTCACTAGAACAGTTCCTTCATCACAGGTATTCTTGTATTGCCCTTTTATAGCCATACCCATTTCTCTCCTTGCCATTCCTCCACTCTTAACCCCTAGTTTAAACCCTTGCAATAACTAGTAATCTGTTCCCCTTATCTATAATTTTGTTATTTCAAGAATGTTATATCAATGGATTCAAATACGGTATGTAACCTTTCGGGATTGGCTTTATTTGCTCAGCATAATTCTCTGGAGATTCATTAAAATTGTTGCATATATCAATAATTAGTTTTTTTCTTTTTCTGAGTAGTTTTTCATAGTGTGGTATATTATGGTTTGTTTATCCATTCACCTGTTGAAAGACATCTGGTAGCTATTCTGAATAATATGGCTATGAACATTCATTTATAGGTTTTTATGTGAACATAAATTTCCATGTCAGTGGGGTAAATGCCTAAGAGTGCAATTTCTGGAATCTTGGGGATAGACACACATGCACACCCATATTTTTAAGATTTTATTTTTATGTAATCTCTATACCCAAAGTGGGGCTCAAACTCAAAAGAGTCTCATGCTGTACTGGCCAAGCCAGCCACATGCCCTTTGGATATATTTTGAAGGTGGAACCAACAGTATTTCTTGACAGATTGAGTATGAGGTCAGAGAGAAAAAAGATTCAGGATTTGAAAATTTTTGACCTGCACAGTTGGAAGAGTCAAATTGTCAATAATTGAGATAGGATATGGGTGGAGCAGGTTTAAGGAAGATGGAATTTTGCTCAGGACATGTCAAGTTGAGATGCATATTAGACACAGAAAAATTGACATGTAGTTAGTTGGCTGAAAGTTTCTGGAGTACACAGGAGAGATCTAGTCTATAAAATTGGGAGTCATCAGCCTTTAAAGTCCTGAGGCTGGAAGAGATCATTGAGGTAGCTGAAAAGAGGTAAGACACCAAGTTCTGTTTACTCCATTGTTTAGAAAATAGATTAGGAAGAACTAGTAAAAGAGTGAATTTGGCCAGGGAGGAAGAGAAATTGTGGAGAAGGCATTTCAGAGAGTGACCAACTGATCATCTATTTTTGTGGAAGCCATAATTATAGCAGATAGGCGTAATCCCTGTAGTAACCTGAGATTTTAGTTGGGTTGTTTCTGGTGGTATATGGGATGATATGTCTCCTTTCTAGTTTCTTCTTAGTGAGGAAAAAAAGGGGTTTTGAGTTTTTGTTCATGTATTCAGAAAAGCTAATGGTCCCAGTTGCTAGTTAATACCCAACTTACTGTGTATGCTTTCATGAAAAAACTTTTAAATTTAATGAAGAAGTGTTATCTTTTCAAAACTCTCACATCATTTTTTAAAAACTTTTTAAAAATTTAATTATTTGACACACACAGAGAATACAAGCAAGGGGAGCAGCAGAGGGAGAGGGAGAAGCAGGCTCCCCACTGAGCAGGGAGCCTGATGCAGGGTTTGACCCCAGGACCCTGGGATCATGACGTGAGCTGAAGGCAGCCGCTTAACTGACGAGCCACCCAGGCACTCCTCACATCATCTTTTTTTTTTTGATACCTCTAAAGGCACTTAACGTTTTCTGTTATGTGGTATCATTATTTGATATTTGCATACTTGTCTCATTTTGAATTGTAAGTGCTTTCAATACTGAGGTCCTGCTTTATTGTCACTGTATTCCTCAAGCATATAGTAATAAATGAAGTTGATGGAATTGAGTACATTTTGTTGTGGTAGTTAAGAGCATGGGCTTAGGACTCTGACACACCTGGGTTAAATCTTGTCCCTCCTCTTTGCCAGCAAATTCCTTAACCTCACTATGCCTTCACCCCTTTTCTAAGTGGGGATTGATATTGTTGCCTAGTGAATTGGTTTGTGGAGAGGATTAAATGAAGTCAGGAAGATAAAGCTCTTAGCAGGGTTCCTGGCTCTTGATTTTCAGTAATCCTGTAGTTGTTGGCACCATCATTGTTATGCTAATAATAGTATCTATTATATTGACTTTCAAAGATACAGAGTTAAAGCAGTGTTGCATTTAAGTTACTCTGACTTACATGCTCAGGCCTCTGAAAACTAAGCATTTAGGAATCCTCATATTTATATTTACTTCAGGCCATATTAGCTGGCTGGGAATAGAAGTCCGTTAGGCTCTCCAGGTGTCCCTTCTGTTGTTTCCCTTTCCTTTCCCCTTTCTGTGCTGGGCAAGTTGTTTGTGGGACTGATTGGGAAAATTTGCATGCATGAATCCTGTTTATTATTCCTATAAAATCGGGATTTCTTTGTAGAAAATTTTAAGCCTGCCTGAGCAGTGTATATTTTATAAATGTAATTTACAATTTAGGTTTTTATTTATATACTATCTAATTATAGTAATGTAAAAAAAATGTTATTGTAAATTTCCAGAATGTTACTTGATATTAGAAAGTCCACTCTGTATATGATATATGCATATAATATATATTTTTTATATATATATCAATGTATATATATACTAAGTGTGAAAGAGATTGAATATATAAGGAACTTTCCTTGGCTTCTAGAGCAAGAGATGCCATCTAGAGATGGCAAACTGTGCACCTGTTGACTATTTTTGTAAATAAAGTTTTATTGGAACATAGGCACACCCATTCCTTTACATATTGTTGTTGACTGCTTTTCCACCACAACTGTAAAGTAATTGCACCAGAGACTATGGCCTGTAAGCCAAAGTATTTATAGTCCGGCCCCTTATAGAAAATGTTTGCTGACCCTTATTCTAGGGTGTTATTTTGGTGGCTCATCTTTTACAGCCTTGCTCATTCTCATTTTCTTGTATGATTCCTTTTCATCTGTCTGCCTACATGTTGATATTCTCCAGGATCTTCTTGGGAATGTCTTACCTGTCTTGGGGCTTTTGTGATACCACTGTCCAGGTTATACGGCCTGACCAGTTTATTAGTGTCCTTTATAGACTTCTCTGCTGCTGGAGACTCTGGCTACTTATTTTTCTTATTTTACAGGCAATTTTATCTACTCCTGTGGCTTTAAGAACCATCTAGACCTCTTGCTAGAGGATAAGATGAACATATCAGCTTGCTTTCTGGACTTTTCCATTTCTGTGTCCTTCAGTCATTTCAATAAACGTGTCCCAAACTGAACTCATTCCTTTCCTCTTCCATAACAGTGAACTCTACTGTCATGTTAATAGTCACATGAGTCAGAAGCTTGATAGTAATCACTCCCCTCCTTCCAGTTACCAAACTAGGAGCAAGTGGTCAAATAACTGTTGATCTGCCTCTCAGTTGATCTGTCGTTCTCTTCCTCTGTCTTTACTTTTTCTACTTCAATGCAGGTCCTAATTTAATTTATCTTCTCTTCCTTAAAAAAGATTTTTTTCATACCCAGCAATCTTCCCAAATCAAATCTCTTGTTAGAGCAGATCAGTGTTTCTTTATGGCTTGTAGTATTCAGACTTTTTAGACTTTCCACCAGGCCCCTTTCCAGAATTTTTCAAGGTACAAATAAGCAAATTTTTCTTAGGTCCAATCCCCATTTACCTGTAGCACTTTCCGAGTGAGCTAGAGTTTTCACCTTGTATTGTAATTGTTGAGTTGGCTTACCCATTAGAATATGAAATCTTTAAGGACTATGAATTTTTACACACTCAGAGTCCTGGCTCTGACGCATATTTGGCTTCAAAATAATTGTTGTACACATGGAGTTATTTTGAGATGATATTCTAGCCAATTGTAGGGTCTCTGGGGGCCATCTGAATTTACTGTGTAATCAAAGGTTTAGAGATGGATTAAACAACTTTTCAGTCCTAGTGTGATTAAAGGAAAGGGTGATGGAACTCTGGCTTTTATTTTAAAAGATTTTGTTTATTTTATTTGAGAGAAAGAGCGCATGTGCGCATGCGTAGAGAGAATGGGGGAGGGAAAGAATCTCAAGCCGACTCTGCTGCATGTGAGCCCGACATGAGGCTCCATCTTAGGACCCTGAGATCATGACCTGAGCCAAAACCAAGAGTTGGACGTTTAACTGACTGAGCCACTCAGACACCCTTGGATAGTCTTTTTTTTTTGAAGAAGATGTGTTTCAGAAAAATAGCCTTTAAAGCAAAACTTTAGAAGTCAGTCCTACTTTACTATATTTTATGGAAGTGGAGCTTTCTATGGTAGGAAAGATCTGGTAGAATGAAATTTGGTGAGGAAGAGAAGATGATAGCCATATGCTGCCTATCATACATCCACGGTATTATTAAGTTTGCTGATTGTTACTTCACCTAAAAGTTAGCTTTTCCTTTAATGAGCTTGACATAAGGGTACATAAAGTACCCTTTTGGGAATCCCTTGACTCAGTGCTTCTGGAAGGTTATTTTTTTCCCCTTTTCTTGAAGTGTGAGGTGTCAAATGATGTAAAAATGAACGTAGCCTCTGTCTATTTAGAGGAGGATATATGTTAATGACTATTGGTTAAACCAAAAGGATAACTTTTTCTTTAAATGTGGCTTTTAGGTTTTCTTATATTGGTGTGCTGTTTATTCCATCTTGAGCAGTTATTTTGTTTTTTTAGATGGGAATGGTAAATAAGAATTTAGTTTACCTATAATTTTTTATCTTTTCTATATTGGAAAAATATTACCTTTATATAGACAGGTTGTTTTTCTACAATGGATTTTAAGTTTTTAATTATGATCGTATAGTAAGAAATACGTTTTACATGCAACCTTCAGTGCACAGAAAAATAACAAATAAGTTTGGTTAAAAAGTCCATAATCTCGATATAGTAAAGTCCTTATTCTTTTTTTTTTTTAAGATTTTTTTAATTTATTTATGTGACAGAGAGACAGCCAGCGAGAGAGGGAACACAAAGCAGGGGAGTGGGAGAGGAAGAAGCAGGCTCCCAGCGAAGGAGCCTGATGTGGGACTCGATCCCGCAATGCCGGGATCACGCCCTGAGCCGAAGGCAGATGGTTAAGGACTGAGCTACCCAGGCGCCCCAAAGTTCTTATTCTTTTCTCTTCTCCTTACCACCCCCTTCTCAGTCCTGATTGTCTGAACCCACAATTTGGAAAATATGGGTTTATAGTAAGTTGTAAGGTAGAAGCAATTACAGAAACCGGGAATTTAACTCTGTGAAAGACAAAGTAACCAGAGTATTGAGAGCTCTGTGGCTGATACACGAAGATATAAAATTCAGCTTTTCCTGTTAGGCATTTATATAGTGAGTTAGTTGGACAAGTGCTGTGGGTGTGGGTGTGTATGTTTCTCCTATAGTCACTGCAATGTAATACCTGATTTCTATAAGGTACTTTTTGAGAAGTATTCTTTTATATAATGCCATTGAACTCTAGTTTGAAGAAGAAGAAGAAAAAAAAAAAGAACTGAGAGAGTATTTAATAAATTCCAAAATATTTCTAGGTGCTGCAGGAATTTAGAGATCAGAGAAGATTGGTGAGTTGGAGCAGCTGGGGATGGCCTCGTGAAAGAGGTGGGAGTTATATAGGAACTTTAAAGATGGGTAGAATGTGTGTAGGTGGGAGGGAGGGTGCAAACATTCCAGTGATGGTGTGATCAGTGGCTTAGAATTGGGAATGAAATAATAGAAAGAGTGAGAAGTGGAATCTAGTTATGATCACATTGGTTATGAATGGAAGTAAGATGAAGCTAATAAGAAGGAACTAGAATATGAAGTGATTTAGACTTTATCTGGTAGGACATGGGAAAATCTCTAACTCTCAGAATTTACTTTGTCTGCTAATAACATTACCACTCCAGATCTCTTTAGGTTGCTGTTTGCGTGGTGTATCTTTTTCCATCCTTTACTTTCAGGCTGTTTGAATCTTAAGTATGTGTACTGTAGGGATGCCTGGGTGGCTCAGTCGTTGAGCGTCTGCCTTCAGCTCAGGGCGTGATCCCGGAGTCCTGAGATCGAGCCCCACATCGGGCTCCTCTGCTGGGAGCCTGCTTCTCCCTCTCCCACTCCCCCTGCTTGTGTTCCCTCTCTCACTGGCTGTCTCTCTCTCTCTGTCAAATAAATAAATAAATAAATAAATAAATAAATAAATAAAATCCTTAAAAAAAAAAATAAAGTATGTGTACTGTAGAAAAAATGTAGCTGGAGTTTTCTTTCTTATCCAGTCTGACAATCTCTGCTTTTGATTGTGTGCTTAATTACATATTTTGTAGTTTTTGTTATGATTCGAATTACCTCTGTCATGGTGCTCTTTATTTTGTTTCTCTCTCATGTTTTTGTTCCTCTGCTCGCATGTATTGCCTTCATTTTTTAAGGTACCGTTGTAGGTCCAGGGTTGGTTTTTTTTTGTTTTGTTTTGTTTTGTTTTGTTTTGTTTTTAGTAGTAGTACAAAAATTATTTTCTTAGTGGTTGCTTTAGGAATTACAGTGTACATTTCAGTTTATCAGTCTGCTTCAGGTTATACTAACTTAATACCAGTAAAACATAGCACCCTTCCACCAATACAGCTACTTTTTTCCCGTCCCTCTTTTCCTACCATTATTGTCATGTGTGTTACATCTATTTATGTTATAAACCTAATAATATACTGTTATTTTAATTGCTTTATTTAATATGTGTATTTGGTGAAATTAAGGGGAGAAAAGAAAAAATATATTTATACAGTCTTTATATTTTCTTAATTATATTTACCATTTCTGGTGCTCTCAATTCTCTTTGTAGATCAGATTATCTCCTGATGTCATTTATTTAATGCAAGTCTGAGAAGCTTGCATTTAGTATTTTTTAAAGTCAGGTCTTCTCCTGTAGAATATTCTCCACTTAAAAATAAATCGGCGGGGGGGGCGCACCTGGGTGGTTCAGTTGGTTAAGGTCTGCCTTCAGCCCAGGTCATGATCCTGGGGTCCTGGGATCCATCCCCACATTGTCCTGCTGCTTGCTCAGCGGGGAGCCTGCTTCACCTCTCCCTTTGCTACTCCCCTGCTTGTATGCATTCTCTCTCTCTTTCAAATAAATAAGATCTTTAAAAAAATAAAAATAAATCTGTTAATGTATTTTTCCTTTCACATATGAAGAATAATTTTTTTGTATATAGCATTCTTGGTTGACAGGATATTTAGTTGTTTATTTTTTAAGATTTCATTTTTTCATTTGAGAGAGAGACAGAAACAGAGAGAGCACAAGCAGGGGAGAGGCAGAGGGAGAGGGAGAAGCAGACTCCCCACTGAGCTGGGAGTCCAACATGGGGCTTGGTCCCAGGACCTGGAGATCATGACCAGAGCCTAAGGCAGATGCTTAACCATCAGAGCCACCCAGGTGCCCCAGGATTTTAAAATTTTATCTTATTTTTTTGCCCTCTGGCCTTTATCAGTCTGATGATTAGTCAGCCGTTTATTGTATTATTTTTTCCATGTATGTTATAAACCATTTTTTGTTATTTCTTTCATGATTTTCTTCTTTATGGCTTCAGTTCAAAAGTGATGTGCCTAGATGTGAATCACTTTGTATGTATCCTTTTGGGGTTCATTTTGCTTAGGGTTCATTAAGCTTTATGGTCAGCAGATTAGTGTTTTTCATCAAATTTTGGGAATTTTCAGCAGTTATTTCTTCACATATTTTTTCTCCTCCTTTTTCTTTTTCCTCTTTTTTTTGATGCTGCCTTTGTACATATGTTGGTAGGTGTGCTGTTATCCTACATTAGGCCTTTGAGGCCCTGTTCATTTTTCTGCAGTCTTTTTTTCCTTTTGTTCTTTCAATTGGATAATTTATTTCTCTGTTTTTAAGTTCACAGATTTTTTTTAAATGTCATCTCAAATCTTATCTTGAGCCCATAGTGAATCTTTGACTTTGTTACACTTTTCAACTCTAGTATTTCCAGGTTTAAAAAGTTAGTATTTCTTTATTGAAATTTCCTACTTGCATAATTGTTGTATTTTTCTTTAATTTTAATATATGATTTCCCTTAACTCTTTGAACATATTTATTCTATATTTTAAAAAAGTTTCCCATCTTTATTGAGATATAATTGATATATAACGTTGTGTTTGTTTAAGGTGTGCAGCATGTTCATTTGATGTACTTACATATTGCAAAATGATTACCACCATACCACTAACTAACATGTCACACCTTATAATTACCATTTCTTTTTGTGGTGAGAACATGTAAGATCTGCTCTTTTAGCAACTTTGAAATAAACGGTATGGTGTTATTAACTATAGTTGCCATGGCGTAGGTGAGATTCTCAGGACTTATTCATGTTATAACTAGAAGTTTGTACTCTGACCAACATCTCCCCTTTTCCGCACTCTTCAGCCCCTGGTAACAACCCTTCTTGTCTCTTTGTGTGAGTTTGGATTTTTAGACTCCACATATAAGTGATATATGCTATTTTGTCTTTTTCTGATTTATTTCACTTAGCATAATGACCTCAAGGTCCATCCGTGTTGCAAATGTCAGGATGTCCTTCTTCTGGCTGAATGATATTCCTGTCTGTCTATGTCACATTTTTTTAATCCATTCATCTGTTAATGGACACTTAGGTTGCTTCCATGTCTTGGCTATTGTGGATGATGTGCAGTGAATATGAGAGTAAGGTGTCTCTTCAAGATAATGGTCAGATATATATACCCAGATATATACCCACTTCTGGGATATATATCCAGAAGTGTAATTGCTGGATCATGGTAGTTCTGTTTTTAATATTTTGAAGAACCTCCGTACTAATTTTTGTAGTAGCTACATCAATTTAATTTACTACCATCAGTACACAAGGGTTCCCTTTTCTCCACATCCTCACCACCACTTCATCTCTTATCTTTTTGATGATAGCCATTCTAACAGGTGTGAAGTGATATCACATTGTGGTTTTGATTTGTATTTCCTTGATGATTAGTGATGTTGAACACTTTTTCATTTACCTGTTGGCTATTTGTATGTGTTCTTTGGAAAAATGCCCATTCGGGTCTTTGCACAGTTTTAATTGGCTTGTGTTTTTGCCGTTGAGTTGTATGAATTCTTTATATATTTTGGATATTAACCCCCATTGCATATATGATTTGAAAATATTTTCTCACCATTACATAGGTTGCCTTTCATTTTGTAGATGGTTTTATTTGCTGTGCAAAAGCTTTTTAATTTGATGTAGTCCCACTTTTTAATTTTTGCTGTCAAATCTAAAATATCATTGCCAAGACCAATACCAGGAAGCTTATATACTCCCTATGTTTTCTCCTAGGAGTTTCGTGGTTTTAGGTCCTTATGTTTTTCAATAGAATAGCTGCTTTGTATTCTTGTCTGCTAAATCCAACAGTTGTGTCTACCTAGACTCACTTTCTATTAGCTGTTTTTTTTTTTTAACTTAAGAGTAGGTCAGCTCTTTCTGTTGTCTGTATGTCTCACATTTTCTTTTTTCTTTTCTTCCTTTTTTAAAAAAAATTTTAATATTTTTACAGTTGGACATTTCAGATAATATATTTGTAGCAACTCTGGATTCTGATTTTTTTTTAATCTTCCTGAAGGTTGTTATTTTGGAATTTTCCTTTTTTTTTCTTTTTTTGTAACTTACCTGCATCTAATCTGTAGGATCTTTTACCTTCACAGTTTGAATCCCCTAAATTCTGTGTTAATTTTTTTTATTCTAATTTTAATTTTTTAGCCTGATATTTTTCAGTGGCTGACTATGTCTGCATAGTTTAGTGGGCAGGCAGTTATTGGTTAGAGATTGTGCTCAAACATCTTGAATTTACAAGGCTTCCATCATTTTTTGATGATTCTGTACATGGGTGGGGGCGTCCATTTAAAATTTGGCCAGTTTTAAGTTGGCCTCAACTTTTACTTTCTCTGAGGCCCTATTGGGTTTCCCCTGCATAAGTGCACAGCTTTTCAGTCAGCCAGGAATATGTGGAGAGCTTATTTAGCCCTTCTGTGCATCTCATGTCCAGGATCTTCCTGTTAAATATTTTAGTGTTCTGCCAAGTCTGTCATTTTCCTCAGCTGGGACTTTATCTTCAGGGTAACGGAGCTGTGAGCTTTCTCACTTTGTTTCCTATCAGATATGCCATTTTTACTGCCAGTGCCACTGGACATGGATTTTTCTCTCTTTTCTAAATGATGGTAGCTCCCTCTCCAGGCAAAATTCCTGGTTTTCGTGCGCAACCCTGCCTGGGTAAAACCTTCTCAATCTCTGAGCTGGGCAGTGGTGGTTGGAGATGGAAGCATCCCCTGGCAAAAAGGCCACTTATCCCCATTATCCCACTTCTGGTGTCTAGCAGCTTCTCAAGAGTAAATGCTACTTGATTTGTTGTCACCTTTGATTTCCAGAGCCTTGAAATGGTGTTTTCTACAGTGTAGTCCTTTAAAAAAAAAAAAAAAGTTTATTTATTTCGAGAGGGGGGAAAGAGAGAGCTTGTGCCCGAATGTGTGGGTGGGGCAGAAGGAGGGAGAGTCTCTCAGGCGGACTCCCCACTGAGCGAGGAGCCCGACCCAGAGCTGGATCTCAGGACCCTGAGATCATGACCTGAACTGAGACTAAGAGTCAAACATTTAACCAATTAAGCCACCCAAGCACCCCTACAGTGTAGTCCTTTTTATAGGTGTTTTGAGGGGGAACGGATTTATCAATCTCTTTATTCCACTGTAGCTGGAAATACTGCCTCTTTTTAAACTTTCTAATTTCTTACACCTTCCCCTATGTCTTCCAAACCCACCTTAATTCACTCTAGTCAGGCTTTTGATGCCACTGTTTACTGAAGCCACCTTTGTAAGTCACTGGCATCCTGCATTTACCCTTTCCAATTATCAGTTTTCTCTTTTCATCTTAATCAGCCTTTCAGCACCTTTTCACATAAGTGGGCCCTGCCTTTTTCTGAAAACTTTTTTAAATTGGTTTTAAGATAACCTTCTCTCCTATTTTTCATCCTACTTCATTACTTCTCCGTGTGATCCACTTCTTGTACCTCTGAATATTTATTTATGTATTCTGGTCTAAACTTCTTCTCTAGGTGATGCCATTGGGTTCCCTTGCTTTAAGTTCCCTTTATGAAGATGACCCTCAGATGCGTATTTCCAGCTTCAGCTTCTTCTACCTTGAGCCTCACAGTATTTGCACTTGGATGGCCAGTAAACATTTCAAACTTAATAGATGAAAACAGAAGTCTTGAACCACTTTCTCCATCAAATTTATTCTCTCAGTTTTTAGAATGATCTTTTTAAAAGGGTAAATCAGATTATGTCATTTTCCTGATCAAAATGACATTGGCTTTCCTTTACATTTAATATGAAACTCAGTTTCTTACCATGATTAAAAGAGTTTATAATTTTGGAAAACAGTGTGGAGGTCCCTTAAAAAGTTAAAAATTGAGCTACCCTATGATCCAGCAATTGCAGTACTGAATATTTACCCCAAAGATACAGACGTAGTGAAGAGAAGGGCCATATGCACCCCGATATTCATAGCAGCATTGTCCACAATAGCTAAATTGTGGAAGGAGCCAAGATGCCCTTCAACAGATGACTGGATTAAGAAGATGTGGTCCATATATACAATGGAATATTACTCAGCCATCAGAAAGAACAATTATACAACATTTGCAGCAACATGGACGGGACTGGAGGAGATTATGCTAAGTGAAATAAGTCAAGCAGAGAAAGGCAATTATCATATGGTTTCACTCATTTATGGAACATAAGAAATAGGAAGATCGGTAGGAGAAGGAAGGGAAGAATGAAGGGGGGGGGAGAAGGGGGAATGAACCATGAGAGACTATGGACTCTGGGAAACAAACTGAGGGCTTCAGAGGGGAGGGAGGGTGGGGGATTGGGATAGGCTGGTTATGGGTATTAAGGAGGGCACATATTGCATGGTGCACTGGGTATTATATGCAAATAATGAGTCATAGAATATTACATCAAAAACTGGGGGTGTACTGTACGGTGACTAATATAACAAAATAAAAATTATTAAAAAAAAAGTTTATAGACATACCCCCTGCCTGCCTTTTCTGAACTTTTCTTCTCTTCCTTTACTCAGTGTGCTGCAATCACATTATTCTTCTAGCTTTTTCTTGAATATGTCATGTCCACCTCTAGCCATTTACATTTGGAGGTTCCTATAAACTGCAGTGCTCTTCCCCCGTATCTTCACGTGGTTGTCATCATCCTATCATTCAGGTTTGCGTTCAGATCTTACCTCCTTTGTGAGGTGTTTTCTGACTTCCCTATCCAAAATATAGCTCCTTGTCTATATCATGCTCTGTCTCCTTAAGGTATGTGAAAATAATACTGCTTCTTCCTCACTGTCCTCAATAGACTGTAAGTTTCATGAAGATAGGAACTTAGTTTTGTTCACTGCCATATCCTTAACATTATGAATGATGCCTGGCATAGAACAGGTGTACAATATTTGTAGAATAACGGTGTTTTCTATGGAATTAGTATTTCATTAGTGAATTAATAAAGAATGACTTAGAAACAATGGCTAGGCTTGTAATAGTTGTATATTTAAATGCAGTCAGGCATTAACTTTGCCTAATGTTGGCATGATTAATACTTATAAATGTTGCTCTGTGAAATTTATATTTTAGACCTTTTAGGGAATTTTAAGATGAGAAAATTTAAGACTTTAAAAAGAATAGAATATGTCAAAAGAGTAAGGGTAGATGAATATTTAGGTCCATGTATTTGCTTCACTTATGCATTCTTTCTGGTAAAATATAGTATGCATAAACTTATATAACTTCTGTTATCTGAGAATTTAATAGTTCTCTTTTATAACTTGGTTAATGAGTCTGGAAAAAGAGCTTATTTTAACATAGTTGGCTATGTTGAAAAACAATCTTAATGTCTGTGTATCATGAGAGCAGAGTCTTAGCTTACTAGCAGTTCTTCCACAAAACTGGCTATATAGATGTGAACTGGCAAAGTATAGACATACTTCCAGACTTAGCATCAGTTTAAAATGCAAATAGACACAGTTTTGAAGTTGGTAGTTTTTTGTGTTCTCCTCTGTCACAGTTAAAACTCAGAATGTGACTTGAGTTATCTTTATTAAAGCAATTATACTGTACTGAGTTTTTGTTTATTGCTTCAGCTATAAACATTTTATAACAAGTAATGGGATGAAAGATTGATGTTCTATAAAAGAATTTTTTTTTATTTTTTAAAAAAGATTTACTTATTTGAGAGAGAGCACGAGTGGAGGGAAGGGCAGAGGGAGAGGGAGAGAGAGAATCCTTAAGCCGACTTCCCACTGAGTGCAGAGCCTGACGTGGGGCTCCATCCCAGGACCCTGAGATCATGACCTGAGCTGATACCAGGAGTCATCTGTTTAACCAGCTGAGCCACCCAGGTGCCCCTATGAAAGAATTTTAAATATCACTGTACATGAACCCAGCTCTCACGGTCAATTTAAAGGGATAGAGGAAAGTCCTTTCGAGTTTCCAGTTTCCCTGAGATGACATGCTAGAACAATTATAGAGACAGTTGAAAGTTTCTGGAGGAGGAGAAACGTTTGCATATTTCTGGTACCATCTTCTAAAAACTGGAGCCCGCTCTGCTCTAGGACAGTTCTGCTTTTTAGGCTCCTCATCTGCTGTGCAATCCTCAACCCCTCTTTTTTTGGCCTTTTTTCTGACCATAAAGCATTTTTCCTTGCAGATTCCCAGGTATATAACTTTATGTTTTGTAGCTCTTCCAGAATTTTGAAATTTTATATTTCCTGTCCATATAGCTAGTACTTTGTAATATTTTCTCTGTGTTATGTAATTTGGCCTTTATTTACTGGACTTCTGATAGTCAAGTATACTTTTGGAATTTATCTTCTTTGTTAATATATACTCTGCACATTTATTACTGCAAAAACTTATGTTGTTAAGAAGTCATCGTATTATTTAATGCTTTCTTTTCACGAAGAATGACATAACTTTGAAATTCCCCAAAGGAAAAAATGATTTGTGTGGTTTGTAAATTTGTCAGGACCATACAATTTCTAGTATGCCATATTTTAACTTAGCAACTGAGCCCTTCTTATGGGCTCTCAGATTTTTTTTTTTTTTACTGTATCGTGGAAGATAGTATGGCTTGTAAGAGCTCTTTGCACCCAAATTCATTTGTTTAGTGAGAAGTTAGATTTTTATTATAGTTGCGAAAGATTACAGTAGTAATAGCTCATTCCAGATATCTCTTACATACTATACACACTGCTTCTCAAACAGTGGTGAAATATTAGTTTTAAAGATTTCCAGTTCATCGAAGACTGATATTTTTGTAAAATATAATACAAATCAGTTACTAGAAAAGTGAAATTTAAAAAAATACAAAATATAGGCCCCATTCTTTATTATAAAATTCACAGATATGAAATTATTCTATCAAATTGCTATAAAACATTCTAAGTACTTATTCTCAATTTCTGTATTTATCTTATTTCAGAGTAGTAGAAAGTAGTAGACTAGTAACATAGACTAGTAACAAATAGGTTGCAGGTCAGCATTGGTCTATAGGCCATACTTTTTATTTTGTTTAAAATTTTTTTGTTATTTTTTTAATTTTTAAAAATTTTAATTGACTATAGTGGACATATAATATTAAATTAATTTTAGGTGTACAATGTAGTGATTCAACAGTTATGAAATTACCATGATAAGTGTATTACAGTATTATAGACTATATTCCCTATGCTTTACTTTTCATCCCCATGACTTATTTTACAGTCGGCAGTTTGTACCTCTTAATCCCCTTCACCTATTTTGCCCAGGCCCCTACTCCCTAGACCATAATTTTTAGTAACATACCCATAGCCTGCTCTTTGTAGTGTTTAATGTAATGAGATCTTAGAATCTTAGTCAATATGGTGAATAGCATTTATCCTTTAAAAAATATTTTCATGTGTTTCCTTTTCAGAACCGAGAGCTCCAAATCATGAGAAAGCTAGATCACTGTAACATAGTCCGATTGCGTTATTTCTTCTACTCAAGTGGTGAGAAGGTAGGTCTTGCAGAAAGTGTGTACTGAATATTGTGATAGACTTGTTATTCTTCTAAAAATAGTCATCATTCTCCACCCCACCCCCCCACCCTAGCCCAACTAGCAGAACAGTTTTGCTAATTAAATGGAAGAATTCTAAAACACAGGCCATAGTGATTCTGAGCTCAAGATATAATCATTGAATATCATTAGTTATATCAGAAATTGTTTATGAAATAATAAAGGGAATGAATTTTTAAGAATTTTCTTTTTTTAGAATATTTGTCTTTAGTTCTTTATATATATACATACATATTTTAAATCTTCTGTGTTCCTTATGTGCTTCTGGAGCCCCATGATAGTTCCACCTGTTTATTAGAGGTGGAAAATGATGTCATTTTAAGTGGAAGTATTGGAGGGAAAGGGGAAACAGGAATGGTTAGGACCAGAATGAGACTTAAACATAAGGAGGCAAGTTTAACCTATTTTTGGCAAGGGAAAAAGTTAGAAAGGTATAATATTACAGAGCTTGTTGTAAGTGGTCACTATTTATGATCATATTTAATTTTGTGAAAGCAAAAGATAATTAAAGGAGACTTTGTGCTGTGCATTCCCGTCCCTTTTTGTCTTTCTGTTCAGATGATGAAAGTAACTAATGTCGTTGTGCTCACTGGAGTTTGGAAGCACAGAAAGTCAGTTTCTTCTGTTTTACCTGCTTCTTTCTGCCTGTTCACTCTCCTTTCTTCCCAGATTCAATATTTTCCTTACATTTTTTACTTCATTGGTTTGGGTGAGAAGGCAGGGCAAATAATAAACCACTTAATCTTTTTGGCTGAACAAATATGACTTTGGATAAGTCCATTTGATATTTTGGACCTCAGACTTCTGGTATATACTATCTAAAGTTCCTAAATCCATAATTCCTCTTGATTTCTAAGCCCGGTATTCTTTTTACTTCATATAACTATTGCCCAGTGTACCAGTGTTTAATCATTTTCCATTAAATTTTATTTAGATTATTTCCTTACAAGTTCTTTTTTTCATGTCAGAGCCTGTAATATGGGAAGGTACCTATGTATTAAGCCATGATTGTGATATACTTCCTGTAGATACATAAATGTTAAATATTTGTATGTGTTTGTGTCAGTCATACCTAATGTTTTAGCAACCGTAATTAGCAAATTGGCTCCTTAGTGACTCTTGTTTCTCAGGTGCTTGTATCAGGGACTGTAAGCCCTTGTAAGTATTTGAGCACTTTTGTTTCTAAAGCAGGTTATGAGGTTCATGCTACCTTTTTTTTTTTTTTTTTTTTTTTAGCCTAGCAAACTGCCTGTTATGTCTTTAATCTTATCTGTTTTGACATGTCTTTACTTTTTCCTGTCCCTTCCCAAATAAAATTATGGAACATCTGTTATGTTCACAGCACTCTTATAATGGAATTTTGCATCCTCATGACTTTTTGTTATTAGATGCAAGACATTATAATACCCCAGGGAGGAAAGTAAAGGTCAGAATTATTTGTTCTGTGAACCACTGGATTACATGGAGATTGGCTTGCAAAGGCCTCCTTACAAATCACCTAAACATTTTCTCATGATTACTTTATTTATATAGCTTTCCCTGTATAGGAGACACTGTTTTTAGTACTTTACAAACATTAACTCATTTAATGCTTACCAAGATAAAGAGCAGAAAAGGAAGAATGTCAAACTTTTGAATATAAGACTCTATTTGTGGCAGCATCAAAAGGTTTATGTATTTGGTTTTGGTCTGGTGAAAGCCTTGATCACAGTCTGCCCTCACCCTCACTTAATCCTGCCTTGGGAGTGACGGTGGACTGTTATCTGTGTACCCCAGAGGATGGATTTTCCTCCCTGCTGCTATTCAGAGCTGCTTATCATAAATGGTCTACAGATACAGAGCAATTGAGAAGACATTAAGGGAGGTTAACCAGAAGGACACTGAACCTCTGTCTACTATGAAAAAGAAATGTACTTTCTAATGTTTTATTTATCTCAGAACTTTCTCTTGAGCTTTCTAGATTTTCCAAAGTGAAAAAAAAATTCCTCTTAATTTTGGATAGCTTTGTTAAAAAAAAAAAAATAGAAAGAAAAGTTGTGATATATTGCTGAAAATAACGATCCTTCCTTAACAAAAAAGAAAGGTTTTCTGAACATATGCAGAAATACACAGGTTCAGGACCTCCCATAATCTTCTAGCCACCAAAAAAATGATCTCTTCTTGCCCTACTCATGGTCTCTACTTCCGTTCTTCTGAATTGTTCTGGCAGGGCTGACATCACTCAAGAGACCAGGTAGTAAATTAATATGTCCCATATGTGAAGATGGGTTCAGCTCTCGAGTTGAGAGCTCAGGTTTGTAGTTACCTGTTCTAACTCTTATGAGTAGGTTACTGAGAATGAACTTGGAACTATGTTTTAGAAAAGGATCTAAATGTCTTAGGAAATTCTTACAAATCTTTAAAGATGATTTCTCTCTGAATATGACAGTCCTGTATTAGGTAGGCATTTTTCTAACAGAAGCATTATGTACTGCCTATATGTATATATTAGAAGAGTTTGGGGGGAGGAAATAATAATAGTTCGAGATGCCTCTGGGACATACAAATAGAAATTCCCATTAAGTAGATGCACGTATGATTTCATAGGTGGTAGTCTAGGTGGCAGTGGGGAGTGCGGTGCTAAGTAGAGAAAGGATACTGACAAGATTGCTTTGATGGAGTTGTGTAGCCATGTGGTAGAGCTCTTAGGAGTTCTGGGAGAAGGGAGAAGGGATGTTTGAAACCAGGACAGTAAAGAGCCAGCAGTAAGTATTGCCTGCTGATCCTAGGATGTGAGAACAGTCTCCATTTGGGAGAGCTGCAAAGAAGCCAGTGCCTTTGGGTGGGATCCAGGTTTTGTCTAGGGCAAAGCAGTAAAAACAACAAAAAAACCTCTATGAAGAGACTGGGATTCAAAACTCCATGAAGAGTTTCTTTTCGGAGTTGTCAGAGAGCTTAGGGGAATGTCCGGACAGGAAATCAATGGTCAGAACATGAGCCTAAAGGAGATGTGAGGAGGCAATTACGGGGACGATTTTAGAAATTGTAAGGAGGAGAAAGAGAAGAATTCAGTGTTTCAGGATTATAAGGGTGAAAGACTTGGTTGATGTATATGGGAATATTTCATAACTCTCTTATTGTCATCCTCATCTCTCCCTCTCTACCATTTTCTCAGTCTCTTCGATGCCTTTGTCTCTGTTTACTTTCTGGTTTCTGCTTCTTTCACTCTGGGTTCTGGGTCTCTATCTCTTGGTCTTTGGTGTTCTGTCCCTCTCTTTTGGTCTGTGTCACCCCCTCAGATTTCTTTTCCCTCTTCAACTCTGGTATCTGTCTCTCTGTCTCTCTCTCTCTCTCTCGTTTACTTCCTATATGGATTTCAACCTCATTCTCTGGGTTTTCTGTACCCCTCTTTTATTGGGTTTCTACCCATTTTTCTTTGAATATCTGATCTTTCTGAGTCTTTGTATGAATTCTCATCTGTCCTGAGTGACCTTCATTCTCTTTCTTGGTGTTTCTTCTTTCTGAACCTTTATTACTCCCTTTTTGGAAAATTTTAAAGAAGAAAAAATTTTCACTCACTATCCTGACTTTTGACTTCTACATTATCCATCTATCTGTCTATCTTATTTCATTTGTACATGTTTTACATAGTTGCATGAGTAATTATTTATGACTTATAAACTTTGAAGATCTCATAGAATTTTCCATTTTGCCTCATAGTATTTATAGTTATTGGCTATATAATATTCCATTGAGTTTTTGAACTGCATAATACTCCCTAACAATTCCCCCACTGTTATTTTTAATTTTAAAATGGTAGCTAAGCTACCCCAGGGCTTCATCATAATTTTTGTCTGTAAGCACTCTTCAGCTCTGGGTGAAGTAAGAGTAGGATTACTGCAATATTTGGCAAATATTTCCACTGACAACAGATTAACTGAAGGCTTATGTCTATTTTGGTGAACTTGTCTTTATTTTGCTCCACTCTGCCATTTTAAAGACTATTTTTCTTTAGGGTTTGTAAATAATCAGCTTTTAGCATGTAACTGGGGAAAGGACTAACCAGGGTAACTAAAAGAAGGGGGAATTAAGTCAGGACAGAGACCAGAGGTGTGACCTAATTATAATTAGTCTTAGTCATAGTCTTCTGGTTTGAATTATTAGTGTTTGCTATAGTAACTAGAGCATCTTGTAGTCAATTAGTATACTTTAGATTACCCAGTAGGTTTTAGTAACTCTGATTTAGTTCAGAAAAATTAGCACTCTTTCTCCTTGACCAGACAAAAATGGGGATTTTTGAATGTTTGGAAAGTCTAGGCTTATGATACTTTTGTGAGTTCTGAGTTTGTGTGTTTTTTCAATATCAATATTTGGCAGTAGAAGCTCCTTTTCCCCTAAACAAAATTTTATGAAGAACCCTATTCTATAAATAGAACAGATAAAAAGCAAAGTTGCTTTGGTTGAAACTAGGGTATGGGACCAGCTGACATTGTCTTTGCTGAGTTGCACCTCACCTCTGCTAGGATTCTGAAGGACGGATATAGTATGTAAACCACATTGTGTCTTTACAGGAGCCTCAAATTTTATTTAAATTAATTTTTTTTTAAGAAAAATTTCTGTAAGTAACCTTACATGTGAAAATATTTTACCTGTGTTCATCATAGATTGATTACTTGAATAATAAAGAAATAGCCTTCCTTAAAAAAAACTCTCATCTACTTGCATGAGAGGCAGTAAATAGCAAGAATGACAAACTGATTTCATTCCTCATACCAACTTTGTTCTATTGATAGTAACTGTGTAGAGGGCTGTGTGCAGAAGCAGAAGATTCTACCACTGCTTCTGGGATCAGAGAGAACAATGCTGTGCTTGATTATGCCTATTTGTCACTAGCCTTGGAGAGGAAAGGGTAGGGGTGAATCTATTCTGAAAATTAAAGAACTCTGGCTTTGTAGCTTGGTTTACATCCCAGTTCTGCCACTTGATAGCAGTATGACTAGGCAAGATACTTACCTTAGTAAGCCTTTTTCCCCTTGTCATCTGTACAGTAGGGATTTTGTTAGAAAAAAAGTATAATAATGTTTAAGTGCTTTATCGTAGCACTTGGCATATAATTAACACTTAATAAACATTAACTTACTACTTTACAAATTGTTATTTAATAGTAGCAAATACATATTGCACTTCCTATGCATCAGATATTGCTCTCAGCACTTTACATGTAATTATAACTCACTTAAAACTTATAGCCGCCCAGTGAAGAATGGGCACTGTTATTATCCCCCGTTTTATAGAAGAAACAGGCACTTGTAGTTAAGTAAGTACCTGAGAGTCATACAGCTACTGAGTGGCAAAGTTAGGAGTCTGGGCAGTCTTTCTCCAGGGTCTGTATAGTATGCTGTACTGTTTAGCATAGAATGTCTATTTCTCCAGGAGCAGTGTATTAGAAATATAACATTTAAAAATAACTCAGTAATTATTGCTAAACAAGGAGAGGTTGTACAGTGTCTACTTTGGAGAATTTTTAGAAAAGAATAAATAGCCTTTTTGTTTTAGGACAATAATAGTAGTAGTAGTGATGATAATAGCCAAAATTTGTGTGATGCTTACTGTACACCAGGCATTAATCTAAACACTTAAACTCTTCTGTTTTTTTTGGAATAGCTTGTGAAGAATTGTTAATTCTTTATATGTTTGTTAGAATTTACCATTGAAACTATCTGGTCCTAGACTTTACTTTTTTTAAGTTTTTGATTACTGATTGATACAGTCTCTCCTTACGTAGGTTTGTTGAGGTTTTGTATTTTGTTTTGAGTTAGTTTAATATTTGATGTGTTTCCTTGAATTTGTTGATTTCATGTAGGCTATCTAATTTGTTGGCACACATTCGTTCATAGTATTCTGCTTTGGTCCTTTTTATTTCTGTAAGGTCAGTAGTAATGTCCTCATTTTCAGTTCTGATGTTAGTTTTTTGTGTCTTTTTTGTCAGTCTAGCTAAAGGTTTGTAAGTTTTTTTGAGCTTTCAAAGAATCAGCTTTTGATTTTCTTGAATTTTTTTGGTCTCTATTTTATTTGTTTCTGGTCTATATTATTTCCTTCCTTTAGCTAGCTTTAGGTTTAGTTTCCTCTTCTTTTCTAGTTCTTCAGGATGTAAAGTTAGGTTATTGACTTGAAATCTTCTTTCTTAATGTAGGCATTTACAGCTCTCAATTTCCCACTGAGTGCAGTGAAGATAGCACTCAGAGGGTGGTATGTTGGATTTTTGTTTTTATGTATCCCAAGTGTATTCTAATGTTTCATTTTTCAGAGTGTGTTGTTTAATTTTCTTTGTCCTGTTGGTTAGAGTGATGTTTATTTTCCACACATTTGTTATTTTTTTCCTTCTGTTATTTATTTCTAGTTTCTGTTATGGTTGGAGAAGATACTTCATATGATTTCATCCATTTTAAATTTATTGAGATTTGTTTTGTTGCCTAATATATGGCCTATTCTGGATAATATCCAATGTGCACTTGAGAATAATGTGTATTTTTCTGTTTGGGGATGTAAATATAGATAGATAGATAGATAGATAGATAGATAGATAGATATCGTTTTGGTTTATAATGTTCAGATCTTTTATTTCTTTATTGCTCTTATATCTAGATGTGCTGTCCATTATTGAAAGGGTGTATTAAAGTCTCCATCTATTGTAGAATTGTCCATTACTTCCTTCAATTCTGTTTTTGCTTTATATATTTGAGATTCTGTTGTTGATACATTATATGTGCATAGTAGTTATATCTAAGTGATGAATTGACCTTTTTATCAAAATATAATGTCTTGGATGCCTATTATTTTTTTTTTTGCCACTGCCCCAGCTAGAACCTCCAGGACAAGGTTGAGAAGAGATGAAAGCAGACATCCTTATTTTGTTCTTGATTTTAGAAGGGAAAAAGTATTTAGTCTTTCTTTTTAAGTATGATGTTAGCTGTGGGTTTTTTATAGATGTCACTTATCAGGTTTAAAGCAGTTCCCTTTTATTCCTAGTTTGTTTAGCATTTCATGGAATGTTGAATTTTGTCAAATTACATTAATTTTTTGAATGCTAAAACCTACTCGGCATTTCTGAAATTAATCTCATTGGGTCATGGTGTATAATCATTTTATACATTGCTGAGTAGTAGTTTTTTAGAGGAGTTTTGCATTCATAAGGGATATTGATTAGTAGTCTCTTATGAGTCCTTTCTTTTTCCTCCTCTTCTTCTTCTTCTTCTTCTTCTTCTTTTCTTTCTTTCTTTCTTTCTTTCTTTCTTTCTTTCTTTCTTTCTTTTTCCTCCTCCTCTTCTTCTTCTTCTTCTTCTTCTTTTCTTTCTTTCTTTCTTTCTTTCTTTCTTTCTTTCTTTCTTTCTTTTTCCTCCTCCTCTTCTTCTTCTTCTTCTTCTTCTTCTTCTTCTTCTTCTTCTTCTGAAGGTTTTTGTGAGCTGGTATTAATTCTTTCTTGAAAGTTTGGTAGGTTTCTCCAATGAAGCCGTCTGTATACTGGGGTACTTTCTGTGAGAAGTTTTAAAATTACTAATTTAGTTTCTTTACTTGTAATAGGTATATTTAGATTTTCTGTTTTTTCTTTTGTCCACTTTGGTATTTTGTCCATTTTATCTAAGTTATTTTACTTATTGACACGAAGTGTTTCATACTTTTCCCTTATTTTATTATTTTTTTTATTTCTATAAGGTCAGCTGTGATGTCCCCTCTTTCATTCCTGATTTTCATAATTTGAGTCTTTTTTTCCCCCTCGGTCAGTCTAGCCAAAAGTTTGTCAGTTTTCTCGTTGTTGTTGTTCTTGTTGTTTTATTTTTATATGAATCAACTTTTGGTTTCATTGATTTTTTTTTTTTCAATTGTTTTCCTGTTCTGTAAATCACCCATTTCTGTTCTGTTCTCTTTTATCATTTCCTTCCTGCAGTTTGCTGTGGGTTTATTTTACCCTTTCTTTCCTAGTTTCTTAAGTTAAGATTCTTGATTTGAGATCTTCTTTTTAATGTCACTGATTGGTCAAAGGTTGTACTTTGAGTTCCCTTAGCCAGTTATATTTTTATCCTTTACTATTGCATGTGTGAGTGACGTGGGTGCCGCTTCTCAGTTCTAAGAGTCTTGAGGGCGCCTGAGTGGCTCAGTCGTTAAGCGTCTGCCTTCGACTCAGGGCGTGATCCCGGAGTTCTGGGATCGAGCCCCACGTCAGGCTCTTCCGCTGGGAGCCTGCTTCTTTCTCTGCCACTCCCCCTGTTTGTGTTCCCTTTCTCTCTTTGTTAAATAAATAAATTAAATCTTTAATTAAAAAAAAAAAAAAACCAAAGAGTCTATATTTGCCACAGATCGAACCAGCTACGAGTGGCTTAGAATTTCTCCTCTGATTGCTCCTGAGAAGGTGCAGCCTTGGGCATTCACGTTCTTTCTGACTGCCAGGGATGAATATGATTTTATTTCCTGGAAGTTGCTCTTGGATCAGAGTAGCTTATTGTTCCGTGTTTGATTTGAGGTTGCTTGTAAATCCCTTATGCCAGTAATGCTTTTACTCTGTGTTGATATATCTGTGTACAACTTGGGGAATGCTTCAAGTCTCCCCCACATCCTGCACAACCCAGCACCTGTGCATATCCTTAATGACCTCCAGAGATGACTGTTGCCAGGTAGGCTCTTTTTGGCTCTCTCTTTTCTTGTTTCTCTTCAACTTCTGGTGCCTTGCCTATTTGCAGGGACCTACCCATCCTCCACAAGGATCCCCATTGTTTTTAGACAATGCCCATAGGCATGACGTTTTCCCTACTGTGTGACAAATAAAAGTCTCTGTAGGCAGAGCTAGCCTGTCTTTCCCTCTGGACAGAATCCCTATTCTACTGCACTAGAACTCGGTGTGAAGACTCACTTTTTCTAGAGTAACACGCCCACTTTATCAGTGGGCAGTGGAGGATGGGCAGTGGCAGCCCCTGTTCTTCACACCTTGCCATTCCCAGCATGGGCGCTCTGCTGTATGAGCAAGTTAAAGGTGAGACTCTCAGGTCCCCAGCCTGCTATGCCTGGAGTAGAGCTTCTGACTTACTTTTGGGGAGTGGGTGGGGAAAGGGAGACACAGTCCTCTTGGCTCTGCCCAACTTGAATAGATCTTTTGCATCTTGGGACACAGCCTGTCCCTCCCGGGGTGAGACCATAGCCCCAGACTAGAGCTGAGAGGAGAGGAAGCTACCCATCTTATTGACCATACCTGTCTGGAGTAAGTACTGAATAGAGCTTCTCAGACATGGAAGTAGGATATTAGGGTAAGGGAGCAGGTCTTTACTAAAATGCCACAGACTCTTGCTGTTCTTATTGAGATTTGTTTCTTCATTTGCTGTATGCCCTTATAAAAATTACCAGATACTTCAAATGATTGTTTTTTATTCATTTTACCAGTTAAATTTTTGTTCTGCTGAGGAGACCTCATGTGCTCTCTACTCTGCCATTCCAGAAGTCCTGCTCTCCACTTTCTTTCTACATTTTGTGGACTGCTTAGTGAAGTTGTTATGCTGGGTAGAAAAGATGAATAAAATAGAGACTTCCAGCTATAGTGGGTGCATATTGTATTGTAGAGGGATAGACTGAAAAGTAATGATTGAACATATGCTGATTGTCTTCTGTTTTGTTTACTTCATCAGTAAATAAATTTTAAGTAAGCACAATAAATTAGTACTATTGTACTAAAATATTATAAAACATATATCAAAATAGATACTTAAAAACATCAAATAAATATAATATACCATATATATGATAATTTTTATCAGATTCATATTCTTAGAGATATTCTTTTGATTACTGTAGAGATTATTATATAATGTCTTAAATCATGAATAAAAACACTAAACTTTTTGTCAAATCTTATGATTCATAAAGTGCTTTTTTCTATGTATATTTTGCATTTTTCTCATTTAGTCATCTTGGTGCTTACAAGGTAGGTAATAGTACTATTTTATTATAAGTTTATCTTTGAGAATATCAAAGTCTAGTGTAATTAAATAATTCGCTCAAAGTTCCATAGTTAGTAACGAACCACAGGAGCCAATTTCAAATGTAGACTCTTCATCTATAAAGTCTGTGTTCTTCCAATCACCTACTCTCTCTGGATTCTTGAAGTTCATTTCGGTTTACTGGCACTATATAGTGTTTTACGTACAAGACAAAGTATAAGGTTTGTTTAAATGAGTTTGAAAAAGACAGGAAAAGAAATACACTGTAGAATGACACATGGAGTAACAATTATTTGGACTATGAACTGAAGTACTATAGAGAAAAGGAATAAATTATCCAGAAGGGTCAGCAAAGGAATTACGTAGGAGAAGTGATACTTATTCAGGAATTCTTTAGATAATAGGTATGTGTCAAATTAGAAGTACAAGATGTTCAAGGGCACCTGGGTTAAGGGTCTGCCTCAGCTCAGGTCATGATCTCAGGGTCCTAGGATCGAGCCCCACTTCGGGCTCCCTGCCCAGCAGGGAGTCTGCTTCCTCTCCCTCTGCCCCTCCCACCTCCCTAGCTTGTGCTCTCTCTCTCTCAAATAAATAAATTAAAAAAAAAAAATAGATGTACAGAATGTTTGAAAGGCTTGGTGAGGTTAAACAACATAGTCTGTGTAGAAGAAATACAAGTATTTTGAAATTTCTGGTACATAAATTATAGGAGTATGGTGATAGTAGTGGGAGGTGAGGCTGGGGATGTAGAAGTGGGTTCTTAAGTGATTGTTTGGGTCAAGTCAGCTCCCCTAGATGAAAAGAATTTTTTGTTGTTATTTTTTAATTAAATGAAATCTCAAGTTACGGAAATGGTGTACATATAGAAATGCTGTACAGAGTTATAGCTAAGTGTATACATGGTCTGGTTTACAAAATACAACTCCATTTCTTTTCCTTCTCTCTTACCTTTCTTTGTGAAAATCACTGATAGCAGAGAATTTTATTTACAGAAATAAAAAGGTTGCCTAAATAACCCCAATTTATTTCTTCTTTAAAATTGTATTCTATTAAAGTGGTATTTTCATTCTGTATGAACATTTTGCTGATGAAATGCTGACATTTTAGGTGAGAGTGAGACCTAGAGAATGAATATATAGGTAATGTAAAATTCTTGAGGTAGATGAATTATCAAGACCTCTTCATGAATTATAAAGGTTATAATACCAAATATGATGATAACTGTTGTTTGCTTGAAGATGTAAATCTAGGAGTTTCTTTTGAATATCAATTACCACCTTGTTTTTATATTATTGTAATATTTTAGTGACACTAAAATATTATTACAATGCATATTGTAAAAAAATTGAAATAACACGGGACGGGTAGATAGAAGTAAAATCTTTACCCTGATCACTAAATCCTCAAATCCTTCCTATAGAGGTAAATTTCCTGTATGCAAACATATGCCACATGTTAATGTAATAATATTCATATCATTTTTAACATGTTGCCCCTCTTTTCCCCAAAATATAACAATATGGCATTTTATGTCTATATGCACAGACACTGCACCCAGTTTTCCCCTATTGTTAACATATTAGTAAGGTTACATTTATTACAATTAAATCAATATCAGTACATTATTATTAACTAAATTCCATAGTTTATTTAGATTTCCCTAGTTTTTATCTAATGTCTTTTTTCTCTTCCATGATCCCATTTAGGTTACCACATTATGTTTAGTTAACTATGTCTGTTAGGTTCCTCTTGACTGGCAGTTTTTCAGACATTCTTGTTTTTGATGATCTTGACAGTTTTGAGGAGTACTGGTAGGTTGCCTCACTATTGGAGTTTGTTTAATGTTTATCTCATAATAAGCTGGTTATTTGGAAAAAGTCCACAGTGCCATTTCATCACATCGTATCAAGGGCACATAGTATCAGCACAACTTGTAGCTGTTGTTATTAGCCTTGACCACCTGGCTGATTTCACATTTTTCAGTTTTTTCCACTGTAAAGTTACTCCCCCTACCCACCCCCTCTGCATGCTCTATCCTCTGGAAGGAAGTCACTGTGCATAGCCCACACCTAAAAGGGAGGAGTTCCTTCTCCTTAAGAGCAGATTGGCTACATAAATTATTTGGATTTCTTCTGGTTAAGAGATTGTCTTTTCTCCCCATCTTTTAATCTTTTAGTCATTAATTTATATCATGTGGACTCATTTGTTTTATACTTCGGGTTATAATTGAATACTATATTTTATTGATCAGATTGTTTCAGCTTTGGCCTTTGGGAGCTCTTTTCAGTTAGCTTCTGTGCTGCTTTGGCATATCCCATTAATGTGGGCTTTTGTTTTGTTTTGTTTTTGAGCATGTCTTTACTTCCTGGCTTGTAGATTATTATTAATTTCTTGCTCTCCACAAATATTCAACAGTCTTTGTGTGTTCATATGAATAGACACACATTTTCATACACGTGATTCCTAGAAATGGCACTGCTGAGTTGAGTTGGATGTCCGTATGTCTTTGCTTTGGGATGAATATATTAGCCCATTGATTTCCCAAAAGGTTGTAAGAGTTTGGGTTTTCACCAGAAGTGTGTGACGGTGCATATTGGACGTGGCCCCATTCCAATACCTAGTTTTCTCATACTGAATTTTCTTTTTTTTTTTTTTTAAGATTTTATTTATTTGACAGAGATAGAGACAGCCAGCGAGAGAGGGAACACAAGCAGGGGGAATGGGAGAGGAAGAAGCAGGCTCACAGCGGAGGAGCCTGATGTGGGGCTCGATCCCGTAACGCCGGGATCACACCCTGAGCCGAAGGCAGGCACTTAACCGCTGTGCCACCCAGGTGCCCCCTCTCATACTGAATTTTCTTTTCCAATTTGATAGGTGAACAGTGGTAGCTCATTGTTATTTTTATTATATATCTTTAATTATGAATGGGGTTACATATCTTAATTTTTATTGGCCATTGGTAGGACCATTATTGGCCATTTGTTTATGTCCTTTTTCAGTTTTTTTCTGTTGGAATGTTAGTCTTTTTTTATTGACTTATGTCATAATTAATGAGCTGTTTGTATTTTAAACAAAAATTCGTCCTTTGTCATATGTAAGCAGAAATATTTTTGCTAAATGTCAAATTTT
Source organism: Ursus maritimus (assembly GCF_017311325.1). NCBI lineage: Eukaryota > Metazoa > Chordata > Mammalia > Carnivora > Ursidae > Ursus > Ursus maritimus. Next base: position 62,788,195 of record NW_024426552.1, on the reverse strand, counting down.
TTTTTAAGATTTTATTTATTTATTTGACAGAGATAGAGACAGCCAGCGAGAGAGGGAACACAAGCAAGGGGAGTGGGAGAGGAAGAAGCAGGCTCTCCCAGCGGAGGAGCCTGATGTGGGGCTCGATCCCAAAACACCGGGATCACACCCTGAGCCGAAGGTAGAAGCTTAACGACTGAGCCACCCACGCGCCCCCACTAAATGTCAAATTTTTAAAATTATAGTTGACATACAGTGTTATATTAGTTTCAGTGTACAACGTAGTGACTCTTATATGCACTACAACATGCTCACTACACCTGTCACCATACAAAGTTATTACAATATTATTGGCTATTTTATAGTTGAAGTTTGTACCTCCTTATCCCCTTCACCTATTTCACCTGTCTCCCCATTCCCCTCCCATATGGCAGCCATCAGTTTGTTCTCTGTATTTATGAGTCCGTTTCTGTTTTGTTTGTTCGTTTGTTTTATTTTTTAAATTCCACGTTTAAGTGAAATCATATGGTATTTGTCTTTCTCAGTCTGACTTACTTCACTTAGCATAGTACTTTCTAGGCCCATCCATGTTGTCATGAATGGCAAGATTTCATTTTTTTTTTTAATGGCTGAGAAATATTCCATTGTGTATATGTACCACATCTTCTTTATCCATTCATCTACTTATTGATGGACACTTAGGTTGCTTCCGTATCCTGGCTGTGGTAAATACTGCTGCAATAAACATAGGGATACATGTATCTTTTTAAATTTGCGTTTTCATTTTCTTCAAGTAAATACCCAGAAATGGAATTGCTGGATTGTATGGCAGTGCTTTTAATTTTTTGAGGAATCTCCATACTGTTTTCCACAATGGTTGCACCAGTTTACATTCCCACCAACAGTGCACGAGGATTTCCTTTTCTCCACATCTTTGCCAATACTTGTTATTTCTTGTCTTTTTGATACTGACTGGTGTGAGGTGATATCTCATTGTGGTTTTGATTTGCATTTCCCTGATGATTAGTGATGTTGAGCATCTTTTCATGTGCCTGTATGCCATCTGTATGTCTTCTTTGGAAAAATACCGATTCAGGTTTTTCGCCCATTTTTAATTGGACTATCTGGGTTTTTTGGTGTTGAGTTGTTGTATGAAGTCTTTATATATTTGGGATATTAACCCCTTCTCAGATCATTGCATATATCTTCTCCTGTTCAGTAGTTTGCCTTTTTGTTTCATTGAGGGTTTCCTAGTCCCAGTTGTTTATTTTTTCTATTGTTGCCCTTGCCTGAGGAGATGGATCCGGAAAAATTTTGCTAAGGTTGATATCCAAGAATGTATTGCCTATGTTTTCTTTTAGGAGTTTTAATGATTTCTGTAAGAAAGTAGTTTAGTTTCATTCTTTTTCATGTCCAGATTTCCCAGCATCATTTATTGAAGAGTTCGTCTTTTCCCCAATGTATATTTTCACCTCCTTCATCATAGATTAATTGACCACATAGGGCAGGTTTATTTCTGGGCTCCCTGTTTTTTAAAACCATTGATCTATGTGTTTATTTTTGTACCAGTATCATACTGTTTTATTAAAGCTTTGTACAAAGTACAGTTTGAAATCTGGGATTCTGATACCTTCAGCCTTATTCTTCTTTATCAAGATTGCTTTGGCTATTCGGGATATTTTGTGGTTCCATAAAAATGTTAGGATTATTTCTTCTAGTTCTTTGAAAAAACACTCTTGGTATTTTGATAGAGATTACAGTGAATCTGTAGATTGCTTTGGGTAGCATAGACATTTTAACAGTATTCATTCTTCCAGTCCTTGAGCATGATCTGTCTTTCCATTGTTTGTGTTGTCTTTAATTTCCTTTATCAGTATTTTATAGTTTTCAAAGTACACGTCTTTTACCTCCTTGGTTAAATTTATTCCTAGGTATTTTATTCTTTTTGATACAATTATAAATGGGATTGTTTTCTTAATTTCTCTTTCTGCTACTTTGTTATTAGTGAATAGAAATGCAACAGATTTCTGTATATTAATTTTGTACCCTGCAACTTTACTGAATTCATTGATTCTAATACTTTTTGATGGACAAAAATATTGTCATTTTTAAAATTTGGCTCTGGTTTTGTTGTTGTTTTCTCAGAAAGTAGTGTAAAAGTTTTACATTTTTTGTGATCTAATTGGCATCATTTTCCTTAATAGCTTATAGATATTTTGTCCTCCAAGATTGCAAACACACTCATGTTTTCTTCTGGTAGATTTAATTAAAAAAAAAAAAACTTTTGATAGTTTGGTATTTATTTTGCGTTAATGGTGTGAGATGAGGATGAAGCTTGCCATAATCTTGTTGTATGCCAAGTATTTATCTCCCTTTCCCCATCCCAAGCAAAAGAATATTTCCCTTTTCCTACTCCACACCCACTTTATTGTTAGTGTTATTCCCATCTCTAGCCAGCCTGGCACACATATTGGAGAAAAGGTATCTATTTTCAGGTTTTTTGTTTTTTGTTTGTTGGGGTTTTTGCTAGTCCAAGTTCCCTCAATTCTGAGGAGAATCCTGGGCTATCATGATACTAGGTTGAATGTCTTATTGCTGGGTTCTATGATATGCTGCTTCATATCCCATCACATTTTTAGAATTATAGCATGATTCTACTTAAAACTGTAGCCTCGAGTAATTTTGTTTCTTTGACCTCAAAAATCATCTGAGGATAAGAGTGTAATAGTAGTATCTGTTATCCAAATGTAGAATGAAGTTGTTCCAGTTCTTGTTTAATTGTTGTCAAGTGTGATTGAAATATTGTTATTTAAATTTCTTCTTGAATGAATAGCTTTAGAGTGAAGTTCATAGAGGAGTGGTTAAGAGCAGCTAAAGAGTAGTTTATTAATAGAAGTGATAACTAGGAAAACTGAACCACTGAGAGAAAGACTCCCTAAATTGTACCTTATGCAATTTTTTGGAGATTTTTTTTTTAAAGATTTATTTATTTGAGAGAGAGAGAGAGCATGAGCAGGGGGAAAGGGAGAAGCAGACTCCCTGCTGAGTGCAGAGCCTGATGTGGGGATTGACCCCAAGACCCTGAGATCATGATCTGAGGCAAAGGCAGATGTTTAACTGACTAAACCACCCAGGTGCCCCCAAAATGACATCTTTTAAATGTATATGGTCATTTACACTGTGCCTACAAAATGGACAGAGCTTCTCTATGGTTCTAAAGAAATTGCAAGTTTTTGGTAAGAAATGGAGTGAATAAACAAAGTATGAGCAAAGAGATAGGTTTATGTTAATCTGCAAAGTAGTAGTCTAAATATCATTTAAGCCCCCCATATTTCTCATAGGGTAGTATTTTAGTATTTCAACCTATAGCAGACATGGTTTCTTTAATCTTCCTTTGAGGTATTCTGCTTTGTTAATATTATAAATAAAATACATTGCCTAAAAATGGATATCATCAATATGTCAAATGAAGCCTGAACTGTGCAAAGCAGAGTGGAATTATCTTTACTGATCCGAACACAGTACTTGAGCTGTAACCTAATATTGCACGAAGGTTTTCATTAACTGCAGCTCGATGTTGAATGCCTTTTAAGTTCTCTTCAGTTAACACCTCTCATTTATTTTTCAGCTGAATTACTGTCAAGTCTTATCTGTCATTCTACATAATAAATTGATACTCTGAGTTTAATCATAGGGTTTTGTATTATATTGAAGGTTTGGCTTAGGTTTCCAGACTATTAGAGTTCTTTAAATTCTTATTTGGTCTTCCATTTTAAGCCATTCATAGGTTTGTGTCACTCTTTGGTGGTTATGTTAAAGTCAGAAATTATAAACTGACTGCCAAATTTATCCCCTGGCGTGTTTTATTTGGCTAGCACATTCTGTTAATATTTTTATGAATTAGGATGCTTTTAGTTATGTTTTGTACTGTCTATCTGATTTATCAACCACTACCCCTTACTGTACTACACACTTTGGCTTCACACATTTACATTTGTTGCTTAGCCAGTGAAGGCATTTGCTTTCGCAACCCCTAATATATGAAATCATTTGAAAATATTGATTGGGACAAGAGAAGGACAGAGCTTGTAGTCCTACAACTGGAAACCTTCCTTGAACTTGACATTTATGTTTTCAACTTTTTATTCTTCATTTTTGGTATGATTGTTTAGCAAATGAATTAAATTATAATACAGTGCTATACTACACATCTTCAGGTCATTCATAAATATATTGTGATTAACTTTGTCAAATGATTTATTAAAATCAGGTTTCTTGATTTTCAGCATTTGTGTTAATGATCTTTCTGAAACCCAGGACTAACCATTCCTTCATTTCTCTGTACATACCCTTCGGTACCAGTTAGGTATTCTATTTATGTATTCCTTTTAGTAGACCTCATCTTCGCTGGGATCTTCTTGTCTAAATCTTGATCTCTGAAATTTTCTTCTCTTAGCTGCAGCATTACTTTTGCTGCCTTTAGTTCTGCGTATGACCTTATTTCTTATTTTACAAGAAGGAGGGTCATCAGACATACACTCACTTTACTTACATTTCTTTCTAACCTAATCGCTTATTTTAGATGTACAGGAAGAAAAATGTGGTATCATTTCCTTCTAAAGATGATAATAGTGAAAATCTGAATCTTTATAATTTGCCAGGTAATGTGCTTAAAGAGCTTTTTATAGATTATTATAATCTCAAGACAGTCTTTTAAAATAGATGCCATTGTTAGCATAATTTTTTTTATTTTAATGTTTTTTTATTATGTTAGTAACCATACAGTACATCCCTGGTTTCTGATGTAAAGTTCGATGATTCATTAGTTGCGTATAACACCCAGTGCACCATGCAATACGTGCCCTCCTTACTACCCATCACCAATCTGTCCCATTCCCCCACACCCCTCCCCTCTGAAGTCCTCAGTTTGTTTCTCATAGTCCATAGTCTCTGATGCTTCATTCCCCCTTCTGATTACCCCCCTTTCTTTATCTCTTTCTTCCCCTACTGATCTTCCTAGTTCTTATGTTCCATAGATGAGAGAAATCATATGATAATTGTCTTTCTCGCTTGACTTATTTCACTTAGCATTATCTCCTCCAGTGCCGTCCATGTTGCAGCAAATGTTGAGAATTCGTTCTTTCTGATAGCTGGGTAATATTCCATTGTATATATGGACCACAACTTCTTAATCCAGTCATCTGTTGAAGGGCATCTCGGTTCCTTCCACGATTTGGCTATTGTGGATAATGCTGCTATGAACATTGGGGTGCATATGGCCCTTCTCTTCACTACGTCTGTATCTTTGGGGTAAATACCCAGTAGTGCAATGGCTGGGTCATAGGGTAGCTCAATTTTTAACTTTTTAAGGGACCTCCACACTGTTTTCCAGAGTGGAGCCAAAAATTAACTTTGTACGTCTCCCACCAACAATGTAGGGAAGGATCCCCTTTTCTCCACGTCCTCTCAGCAATTGTTGTTTCTTGCCTGTCAATTTTTGCCATTCTAACTGGCGTGAGGTGGTATCTTAGTGTGGTTTTGATTTGAATTTCCCTGATGGCTAATGATTTTGAACATTTTTTTCACGTGTCTGTTAGCCATTTGTATGTCATCATTGGAAAAGTGTCTGTTCGTATCTTCTGCCCATTTTATGATTTATTTGTTTCTCGCATACTGAGTTTGAGAAGTTCTTTGTAGATCTTGGATACCAGTCTTTTTTATCTGTAGCATCACTTGCAAATATATTCTCCCATTCGGTGGGCTGCCTCTTAGTTTTTTTCACTGTTTCCTTGGCTGTGCAGAAGCTTTTTATCTTGATGAAGTCCCACAAGTTCATTTTATCTTTTGTTTCTCTTGCTTTTGCAGATGTGTCATGAAAAAGGTTGCTTTGCGGGGTGCCTGGGTGGTGCAGTCGTTAAGTGTCTGCCTTCGGCTCAGGGCGTGATCCTGGCGTTCTGGGATCGAGCCCCACATCAGGCTCCTCCACTAGGAGCCTGCTTCTTCCTCTCCCACTCCCCCTGCTTGTGTTCCCTC